>NC_046159.1:62531300-62862966 GCF_011064425.1 Rattus rattus
TCCCCCCCCCCTCTTTCTCCTCCCCCTCCCCCTCCCTCCTCCTCCTCCTCCTCCCCTCCTCCTCGGTTTCCACCAGCACTCTCCTGACGCTCCCTCCCTCTCCGCTCGATCCAGGAGTCCAGGGCGGGTACAGTTTTACAGCCTTAGGAGACAGACAGCAATCTCCAGGCTAAGACACGCGTAGGCTCAATCATTCAGGTACACAGACATTGGTGTCTGTGGACGGAGTCAAGAAGAAGGAGTGCACAGCTCTGTGTTCTAAGGTTTGAGAGAGACACTGCCTCTTCCGGCTGACACCCGGCTTCAACTTACAATCTTGATTGCGTTCATCCTCGGCCAGGAAGGCCAGATCCTCGAGGATCGAGGATCGCTGCCCCCTCTCTACGCAGTGTCTAGGCCGCGGGAAATCCCAGGCGAGTCTGGAAAGTGGAAGAACCCTAACCGCCATTCCGGATTCAAGGGAGGCCAAGCCCGGCTCCGAGGCTACTCTGGGTCTCCCGGGGCAGGGCTTGCTGGCCTCCACGCCTTTCGTCAGACCTGCGGTGCAGACACGAGTCCTCACAGTCTCCGGATCTCAGGAGAACCAGGTCCTCTGGATTTCTCTCATATTAAACAAACAGAAAAAAGAAGGCAACAAAACAAAACAAAAGGCTCCCTCTGTCGCCCCCGATGAAAATGGAATAGGAGAAATGTATCCAACCAGGAAAGAACCGGAGGCAGATACAGTTGAGCAATGGCGTCTAGGCTTAAGGGATGCATAGATACCCTTTCTCATGGATGCCTAATCATGAAGAGGAGTTTGGAGGCGAGCCCGCCTACATCTCGATCTCCCTAGCAGCACCGGATCCACACTCTCAGTTCCAGTATTCCAAAGATTTGTCCTCAGCCCCCAGTCGTTGGGTTCCGTGGATGTGGGGATCCACCGTGACTATGCAGGAGAAGAAAGCTCGAGAGAACGGAGCCATTCGAGAGAACTGTCTCCACGGTTCCCTAAAAATGAGGCTTGGGCGGAAGAGCCGAAACAATGCCACGTTCTGCCACCTGCTTCAGATTCCTGTGGGGTGGGAGGGTGGTTAGAACATAAAGGGGGAAATACAGACCTAAATCAAGGGCGGCCCAGACCAGCGGTGAGATTGAGGGTCTTCGGCCATCCTCAAACGAAATAATGGTGAAAATATAAAACGAAGCAACCTGAAAAAATGTAAAAGGACTCCTCGCAAGCGTTAAAAATTTTTAAAAATTAAAATAAACTTCAAATTTTCCCAAAGCGCGATTTTCTGAACGGCTCTCCTACAGCCCACAGCATATGTTCCGGGCTTGTATGGGAGCAAGGTTTCCGAACGCGGCCACAGATTGAGAGGCCCAGGATTGGTTGTGCACTTGACCAGCTCTCTGCAGTCCAACGCCGCCCTGGCTTTGCTGCACAGCGCCTGCTCAGCAAGACCAGGCCTGAAGCCTGGAGGTCTCCTAGGCTCAGGGCCCAGCTCCAAGTGACCATTCTGCTGGGTGCTTCGTCACGGCTGGCTGAAGGTTTTGAACGGGCAAATCGTGCTCAGGTCAGGGTTTAAGCTATTTCAAGTCAAAGGCTTGGGGACCCCGTGGACCTCTGAGTACCCGGCTTCCACTCCAGAGCGTTTTAGCCCAGTGGATGATTACCCGGGTGGACGACCGGTGGTGGTGCTCCTAGGAAGGATCTGCCATTCGGAGACACAAAGCAAAGGCTGTGGGAGGCTGTAAAGGAGCGTCTTGTTTGGAGACCTGCTGAGGAGGCCCTGGGCTTCAAGGGGCCTGACCCGAGCAGATTACTGGTGTCTCTTGGCATTGACCATAAAATTGTGGAGCCTTTGCAGATCAATCAAAATCAGTTGAATTCTCTTCTAGGTTGCTATGGGTGGCGGCAGGCTTGGATTACCCATTGCTGGGCTCTGTGAACTACTCTTTTCCCTCTTCCTCTGCCTGTCCCAGTTCTGCTCCAGTGAAAAGTCAGCACAGTGTTGGCCAGCTGCAGGGTGAGATTAGAGTTGGAGGCCCCTTCCTTCTGGCACTACCCCTCCTTGGCCAAGGGGAGGCCACAAGGGATGCCTTAAAGACTGTGGAGTCCTGGAGGAAGCCTCACTGTGGAAGTCATCTTGGTGGCACGGTACTTATGCCAGCCGCTGGAGACAACACCTCCATTTTGAAGGCAGGGTGAACAGAACTGGGGTGGGGGTGGGGGGCTTCCGAGGCTCCCAGCGTTGTATTCTCAGGGGAAATCTGAGACATTGGCCAAGTACATTTAGTCAGAGGACCGAGGAGACCCTCACTGCTTTTTTCTTTTTTTTTTTCAAGGTGGTCTGATTCTCCTTTATCAGCTGGTTCTAAACTGCTGTCTTTCCACAGCAACTCATTCCCTGGGGCCATGATTTGTGTGTGTGTGTGTGTGTGTGTGTGTGTGTGTGTGTGTGTGTGTGTGTGTGTGTGTGTGTTGGGGATAGTTAAGAGAGGCTTCTGACTAACAAGTCACACCACCCTATCCATTAAACAGGATTCATAGGTCACTCTCCAGTCCTACCCAATCCTTCCTTTCACAAATATTTTTGGAGAGCCTGCAGAGTGTTGTCTGTGTTTCTGACAGGATCTTGAATCTGCAGCAAGCTTCCAGGAAATAAGGAAATCACGGAGGTAGGAGGTGAGACACGAATTCTGCTTACCTCCGCCTCCAGCTGTCCTTGGCCTTTCCAGTGCTAAAAGCCTCTCTCAACAAATCCCACACCCAGGGGTGGGTGGGAAGGAGGGTGAAAAGAAGTGGAGAGGGTGGGGTCATTTCTTAGGAGAGCCTTATGCCCAGAGCGACCTCTCCTTGCACCTTTTAATAGCTTCCTTAGAAGATATGGGGGGGGGGTATGTATTCCGAAGACTGAAGGACAGGGGTACAATGTGCTGAGGACTCTTTTTGAGGGCTGTTCATTTTAGACGACGAAGGTTTGCCTTCCCCAATGTTGGTGCTTTACTTATGGAAGCCTCCACCCTTAACTGTGGTGGGGCTTCGACTGAGTAGTTGAGCAGAGACTGACAGGGGTGACCCTGCCTAGGAGGGATTAGCGGTAAATGACGTCCCGGGCACTTCAGGCCTGTAATAACAGCCCCATCATCAAATGGGGGAGGGGCAGAGGGATTTGTGAATTCTGCATTTGCTTTTTATTTCAGTCCCGTGGCTAACTGTACTTCATGTTTAAAATTTCCATTATATTTTACGAATGTAAGGGAACTACTTTGTGTGGGTGCATTATAAAAGTATACCCCTGAGGACGTACCTGGGCAAACTGACATATATGTGTCTCACTGCTTGACTTAAATGACTCTACCCCAGAGGATGGAGGGCCACATTTTACTCCCACATCTGCAAGTCTGCACCAGAGACAATCCCACTGATGCCCATGAACAAGGTTTATTTGCTCTACACGAAGGTTGGTAGAATGGAGGGGGTGGTGTTTGGGCTCAGAACTCAGCCATCCTGACCAGGGAAACCCGCCTGTTCTTAATGCCTAGCACTAGCAAGGTCCTTCGCCTGAGAGCCGTAGAGCTGTGTCTTCTGGAAGACTTGCAGCTTTCCACTAAGAAACTCAACTGGTGGTCACGCCTTGCCCTTAGAAGCCCTCAGATGACAAAATGGAATTCATATTAACCCCAAGTAACCGACAAGTCCTCACATCTGCCGAGATTCCCGCGTAGCTTTAACTCCAAGCCGGTCCCTACAATGGCAGCAACCTTCTAATGACCACACCTATTCCCAGGAGTGTTTCTTTAGTAGGATCCCTGCCAGCGGCTCCATTCAAAAAAGTTTCCTGTACCTCCGTGCCCTGCCATAGCTTGATCTTAGATCCCCAGGGATCTGAGATGGTGGTGGTGGTGGTGGTGGTGGTAGGGTACAGGAAAGTTGTATTCCACTTGCTCTAAGATGTGAGACTTGGGTGAGAGAAACCTAGGTTCTCCTAGGTAAAAGAAAGTTGGCTATGGTCGTTGGCCTCCTGAGGCCTGCGGGAGGCAGCTAGGGGGAAGCTCAGTGAATTAAATCCAAAACCCCAGGATGGTGGAAAACAACAGGCCTCAGGCCTGGGATCAAGTTGACCTCAGGACCGGAGACTTCTTTCTCCAATTATCTACCTCGGCCCAGACCGAGGACACTGGCATTAGGGGCCTGGATCTGGACAGACGAGAGCAAGAGAGTATTGTGAATGCAAGTTCGCCGCTTGGGGGAAGGGGCTGTACTCGGGGTGAGGGCGGGTGGAGCCGAGGAAGAAGCGTCAGCCAGGCCAGGCGGAGGAGCGCCTGAGTCGGCGGCTCCGAGCGAGTGGGAACTGGAGCAGCGGAGCCGCGGCAGGGCAGCCTACCCTACCTTAGTCCGCCCGCCCAGCCATCTCTGAGCACCAACCCGTGCAAGGCCAGGAGCTGGGAAACAAGACCGGGCTGAAGCCGTCCGGCCGCCTACGTGGCCCAGCCTTCTTCAGCGGCTACCCACTCGGGTCCCTCCCAATCCTGCCCCTACAGCGCGCGTGACTTTCTCCGCCCTTGCTCTGAGAACCCCGACTCAGAGGCCCTGGCTCTTGGTGTCCGGCTTCCCCAACTGATTCTATACCAACCAGCCCGGATGGGCCTAGAGAAAGAGGACCTGTCCGGCAGGATGAACTGCAAGGCGGAGAAACAAGGACTTCTTCCAGCCCCCTGCTTTGTCCCCCGCGTTCAGCTCAGTGTCCCGCACACAATAGGCACTCGGAGTATTTACAGGATGAACTGCTGAATGAATGAACCAGTATATAAGCCGAGAGATGGACGCTGTATGGGAGGTCGGAGGCCCCAGGAAAGGCAGCTTGGTGGCCCAGGACAGCCGTCCCCTTACCTCGTACCAGGATGCGGCGGCAGTGGTCCGTCTCACCGAGCGCCTGTTGTCCGTCGCTGTCCCCGCCGCTCTCCCTGGAGCCCGCGGGGCTGGAGGCGGAGGTCCCAGCAATCTCCCTCGGACTCGCGCTACCCGTGTCAGCACGCAAATCTTCCGCTCCGCGGTGCTCCCCACGACACCCGCTGCGGCCACCAGGCTCCTCCCGGCGCTTGGGGCCGCGGTCCCGCTCCGCGCCCCCATCGCCCATGCCGGCCGCCACTGCTGCCTGGGCCACAGAAGCCGCTAGTCCTAGCTCGGGGTAGCAGGTCCTTCCCTGCCCCTCCCCATCCCTTCCTCCATTGGCCCCGCCCCTTCTACAGGCCCCGCCCCCGTCCGCGATTGGGTGCGAGCTGGGGTTCCAGGACTCTGGGTGGATTCCATAGGCGCTGCGCATTGGGAGAATGTTCGGGGAGAGGAAAAGAGGAGGGGGTGAGGGGAAGAGGGACAAGGGGAGGGAAGGAGAAGGAGGAGGGATAATAGGGAGGGGGAAATGTGGAGAAGGGGGAGGGAGAGTGTCTTCGCGCCTCCTCGCGTGGGGCGGTGTTTAGAGCCTGGCAATAGGAGGAGGACAGGACGGCCCCGTCGTACAGAAGACCGCCCCATACCTCTCATAAACTTTATTATCTCCCATCTATTTATCCCTCTCGCCCCTCTTCTCTCTGTTCCCTGTGTCCCCAGAGAAATGCACCTAGCTTTCAGGCTAGCTCCGCCTGATGGATAACCCAGAGCTCGAGGAAGGCGACCCCGGCTCGACCCGGCAGAAAACAGGAGGTTTGCTGGGCTCCAGAACTTGGTGCGGTGGGGGCGGTGGGGGTGAAGAGTGGGGTGTAGGCCTGGGGTTCAGGGCACCGGTCCTCCGGCCAAGCCAACACTCACACTCAGGCACACAGAATAACACCTATCCTGGATATCCCACGAGTTTCGCTAGACAAGTCCGGGAGGCCCATGCACTGTCCCCAGCCGGGGTGAGGTGCCTAGCTGGACCGGCAGACCACCAAGTTGTACTGCCAGAAACAAACGCTGGGCTTTCTCGCAGCTGAGGTTGTTACTCCCCCGGACTGACACCTAGAGAACGAGACTGGGCTTTTTCTTGCGCTTTCGGTGTAGAAGCCCTTGTTCAATGCCGGCCCAGGACAGGGTCCTGGACTGGAGCCTGGTGCACCCTGGACCGGAGCCTGGAGCTTTGAGGTGTCCTCTTGGCTACACGTTCTGCAGAGTCCAGCTTCTGTTTAGACAGCTTCAGGAGGTGGGGACCAACCTCATTGTATTTGGTTCAGCTTCAAAAGCGGTTTGAGGAAAAAATTGAGATGGAAGTTATGTGTGTAATCGAGGGTCCATGGCTCCTTCTCTAAAGACCGGTATCCTGATCCCTTAGACTCTTCCTATCTTCCACTTGCAGATCTAGAATAAATCAGGTACCCCTAGGTGAGCCAAATGCTTGGTATGAGTCCAAGCTAAGGTACTTCAGGAGGTCCCAAGATCTGGTTGAGGGTGTCTGTGACCACCAGAGGTAGGCTTGTGGGGTCTCTGTCTCTGAGAGTGAATGGGTGTGTGGGTGTGGGGAGTCAGTCAGTGCCTTGGCTGTGTTCCTTGCGTGTGAATGTATGGTTTGGGTATTGTCCAATCCCGGGTGTCCTTAGCCAAAGGGGATGTTGGTAGATGTGCACCAGTGACTATGCCACTCTCACTGATTCTTGTAACGTTGGTAAAGGAAAGAAAAGGGCACAGAGAGGATGCCTGCTGCCCCTACTCGGAAAGAAGGGGAGGAAAAAAGAAGACAGAAAGGGTGGGAGAAGGAAGGGGATGCAGCCAGAATGCTTTGAGCCAGAGACAATAGAGGAGGAATGGCTTCCATGGTATGCAATTAGGGCCCGCAGAGGGGGCAGTGTGGACTAACTGTAGGTGTCTGAAGTTCACGTCGTGCTGGTTGTGTGGGAGAAGGGGGGAAGGAGGGAGGGAGGGAAGGAGGAAGGGAGGGAGGGAGGGAGGAGAGAGAGAGAGAGAGAGAGAGAGAGAGAGAGAGAGAGAGAGAGAGAGAAACTGAGAGAGAGAAACTGAGAGAGCACCAGTGCTTGGCATAGTTAAGGCAACTGGATAACTGAGATCTGGGCAAAGTGGCCAGCCTTGTGCTAGTCCCCTCCTAGCCTGTAGGAGTTCTCAGCAGCCCCCACAGGGGCCAGTGCCCTCCCCCCACATTGGCCACCTTACCTGGGCCATCTGCATTTATCTCATCTCTGGCTTTCTCAATTTTTAAAAGTATGCCTTACATCTAGTGTAGCAAAACAGAAGCAAAAGAAGCTAACAGCAGCTAGACCTTATACCCTCCACCCAAGCGGCTCCCCCTGACACCAACGAAGCTGTTTTTGTGCCAACAAAAGCAGAGTTGTTTCTTTTCGCAATGTTTTAGTTGGTTGGTTTTTCCAATCAGGGTTTCTCTGTGTAGCCCTCACTGTCCTAGAGCTCACTCTGTAGACCAGGCTGGCTTCAAACTCAGAGATCTGTCTCTGCTTCCTAAGTGCCGGGACTAAAGGTATATACCACCACCAGTTTCTTTTCATGATTTTAAATCTTCATTTCGCTGATGGAGGAGGTCAAGTATTGTTCCAGGAGCCTTTTCTGGCTTAGTTCACAGTGAGCTGGACTTCCTGGAGAGGCTGATGGCTGGACTTCCTGGGGAGGCTGATGGTTTGGGAGGGTGTGTTGGATTGTTCTGGGTCTCCTGGTGACCTGTAGGCACTCACTTGATTGGTTCTTAGTGTCTCTGATCAATCTTTGCACTCAGGGAGACTGCATTCTTTAGTTCTGTCCTGGCAAAGGAAGTCTGAGCGCTACTGTATTGTTATTTGGCCAGTGAGTGCCACAGTCCATGGTGGGTGAGGGAGATGGTGTTGACTTTTTCTGAATGTCTGAGGTGCCCTGGGAAGGGAGGCACCTGAAGACCTGGCAGGGTCTGGCTGCGAGGATCCCTTCTACTCCCAGAGCCGACAGCAGGTTGAGTCTATGAGTTCTGCCTGGTGTGAATTCAGAGACTGAAGGTTTTTCTCATCTGTTAGGGAGCCAGGAGGCCTGGGTTTTATTCCTACTATGTCCTTCTGGTCATCAGTGCCTGCCTGCTGCTTCACTCACATCCCAACCTAACCACAACCCTAAAGAATTCCCCCACCCTTCTCCTCTCCCATTCTTCTCATTCTCCGTCCTTCCCTTCCTCTTCAGGGTCTTAGGTAGCATAACCTGACCTCAAATTCACAGCTCTGTAGCTATGATCAACTTTTGATTCTTGTGCCTCCACCTCTAGGATGCTGGAGTTATAGGTGTGTGTCATCCCCCTTTTTAAATGCAGGGCTTGTGCAGGGCTCACAGTTTCTGACATGCTGGGCAGGCATTCTATTGAGTTACATCTGCCTTTCCCCTGAAGTGTGTTGAAGAGTCTGAGGGGGCAGCTGAAATTACAACCCAAAGGTGGAGGAGAAGGACAGGAGGACACAAGGACAGCTCAGCCTAGTTTTTGCTTGCTGCTTCCCTTGTGTGTGTGTGTGTGTGTGTGTGTGTGTGTGTGTGTGTGTGTGTGTCTACTTCAACCTCCAGGAGTGTGTGTTGAGCCTACCCTCTTGCACACTGCCAAGCTCTTTCCTGGTTTGGGAGTCCCCAGAGAATCCAGCACTTAGGTTTGTCACCACTTCTCCCATCGCTAAAGGGAGTTTGGGGTGAGCAGTGCAAACTGCTTATAGAGCTCAGAGATAAAGCAGACCTTACAAAAAGGGTCTACGCCTCACTTCCTTTTCCAGCCTCCCATCTGGGAGCCAGGCCTCTGCCCACTCATGCTACAGGAGGGCCTGCTCTCCTGCCTATCCCATTTCTATAGGGAGCTGATGGTTTCTGAGCAGAGTAACCACACTGAATGAGGAGGGGGAAGGTAGGGGAGACTGAGTTCTCTGAAAGGTCTCTGTGGGTGCAGAGATGTGCCTGTCTCCTCACGTTCTCATGCCTAACCCCCTCCTGGGTTAGCCCCTCCAGGTTCACAGAGATCTTAAAAGAAAGTTAAACATTTCAGTGTTTGTCATGCATAGTGACATATACTTTTCTTTAGAAGAATTAATTTTTATGTATGAGTGCCTTGCATGAGTGTCTGTGCACCATGTGTGAGCCTGCTGCTGGCAGAGGTCAGGAGAAAGAGTTGGATTTGTTAGAGCTGGCGTTACTAGAGTTATGGATGATTGTAAATCAGTAAGTGATGGAAATTGAACCCAGGTCCTCTAAAAGAGCAGAAGGTGTTCTTAACCACGGAGCCCTCCCCTCCAGCCCTGATGGTGATGATGTGTTTGTGATCTGGGGATCTGCAAGGAGCTGTACCTTTGTGCTGTAGGACAATGGGAGTGGGTACAGAACTGTTGGTCACTGTTGAGGCTGGAGCAGGAACTTAAGCAGACTAGTGTTAACTGATCCCAGCTAAGGATACCAATCATTCCAACCACGGTTCTGTTGGCCTTGGTCCACAAGGGTCCAAGGTTGGCAGAAGTGCTCTAGGCCACAGAGCAGGTAACCATCAGTCAACTGGTTCCAGATCCCCACTCCCCACACTCTGGGTTCCATTGGTATGGCTCTGACCTGTCTAAGCTGTCTCTTGTGGGTATCCAGGCTGATTCTTCAGCTCATGCAGGAAACCTAGCCCAAATTCTGTCATAGTTCTAGAGTGAGCCAATACATGCTGTCCATGTGCCAGGCTAGCAAGGAGCTGATGACTTTACATAGCTGCTAAGTTCCTGCTTCTAGCCAGAAGGGTACCCAGGGCTGGCTATGGTGTCACAGTGGCACTTACATTGGCATATAACTCAATTTCACACAGCTCACCTGTTTAAAGTGTACAGTTCTGTAGATTTCAGAGTATCACAGATAAACACAGCCATCCCCACCACAAATATTAAAGCATTTTCATAGGTTAAGGGTGCTGTCTGATAAAGTGTGTAGCAACCAGAAAGCCTGGGGTTTAGTTCCCAGACCACGGAGATCAGCTGGGCAAGCCTGCAATCCCAACTCCTGAGAGATGGAGATGACAAGATCAGGGACTCAAAGCCATCATTGGCTTCATAGCAAGTCTAAGGTCAGCCTGGGTGACAAGAGACCTTGGAAGGAAACTCACCCCACAAGCTCCCATTCCCTCTCAGCCCTGAACCGCCATTATTTTCCTGTGACTATGGATTTGCCTAATTGGGTTTTCTCATATGAGTGGAATCTAGCAGTGTGCACACCGGTGGCTGGCCTCTTTCTCTCAGCGTGTTTTCAAGGTTCATTTGTGTGTAGTATATACCAGCATCCCACTCCTTCCTACACCAGCTAGCATCCACTATGTGACAGTGGCACTTCTGCGTGTTTACTCTGTATTCAAAGAATTTCTTCTGCATCCTAGGGGAGAACATTTGAGCTCCACCAATTCTGGGTGTCCCGCCAGCTCAGCTAGGAGAAGAGGAGCTGTCTAAGGAGTAGTCAGAGGGGAGGCTCAGGGAAGCATCGCTGGTCACCTGGTGGCTGTTTGTATGTCTTCGGTCACCTCATGGAATCATTTTCCCCAATTCTGTCCAATGAGGAGCTTCTGGACTCGGCCTCGTGGGGATGATGGTGCTGGATAAATGACTCAGAGCTGTGGGTCTTGGCTGATCTTTTATGCCACCAAGTAGTCACTAGTGGGTTGATTAACATCTGTGTCATAGTGTCCCCACCTGTCTAATGGGAATGTTAGTTCCAATCCCTAGAATTGTTATCACAGGTTAATTGATTTGTGCAGACCTCTGGCTCCCATACCTGGCAGTCCTTGTCACCAGGGGAATAACAGACACTTGCTTATTCAGGTTTAAAGTCAAGCACACAGCATAGCTCCTGATGATCCCCCTTCCTCCTCCAGAGGAGGTTACGGTAGCCAAGGAGGACACGGGAATGGCTTCATCCATGACCTCAGCTGTCCCTCAGTCTGTCCCAGGTGGAGGTACAGAAAGAGCTCAGCTGGCCACCAGGGTTCCAGGACAGCACATCAGCCAGCATGACTTCTGTTTCTCTAAAGAGCCATTAGCTGTGAAGCCCAATCTAGAAGCCCCATTCTTCCACATCCAACTTGGACACCTGGCACAACTATAGCCCATCTTTCCTTGTTAGTAGTTCTAGTCTAGTGGCCACATGGAAGCTAGTTTTGAGCTGTTTCCAAGCCTGAGACGCCCCACTTGGCCACCAATCCTGTAGCCTTTCCCAGCCCCAGAGAAGAACACTGTGGCAGGCAACTGGACAGCACCTTCTCTTGGGAGAAGCAGGGGTAGAGGGGGCTGGCACAGCTGCCTCCCACTCCCAGCAAGTAACAGCCCCTAAGGCTGGAATTTTCAGGTGCTACTTGAAGCCTAGGGTAAACTGCCCATACTATTCCTCTGTCTACCTTCCGGGAGAAGCCTAGAAACAACACCAGCGTCTTTCAAGTCCTACTGCGCCAGGACTTTTGTGGACTGTCACTGTTGAATGAATCCAGTAAACCAGCATTTTAAAAAACGGTTGGTTCCAGTGGGACAGAGACATTTTGCTTCTATCATCTATCAGGAATAACAGACTAAATTTCCTCTCTGGCCACCCTGCTTCCATGTGAAGGAATACTACCACACAAGGGCACCAGTACTGAGGATCTAGAAGTCCTGTTGCTTCACGGAGAACCTGAGGCCTCTGCTCCCTGGTGGGTGGCCGGGGGAAATGTAGGAGAATCCTAGCCTTGGGTGAGCTCCCCTCTGCATCCTGTCTCACTGGGGACTGAACACAGGATCTTTTGTATGACAAGCTCTCGACTCTGGGAAGTGACTTCCAATGCGTGGAGTTGAAGAACAGTGCGCCTGCCTTTGCAGGTGCTCGCTGAGCCTCCTGGGAGTGTCTGAAGACCCCAGCCATCCGCTGAGCCCTTCATCGCAGTTACAGCTTAAGGAGCCTATTCTATAATGCCCCTGACTTCCTCAGTTTTCCCGAAATGAAATAGCTGCACACTCCAGAAAAACCTTCCTCTGTCCCATGGACGCGTATCTCTAGAGATCTTCCAACAGCTTTGCCCCTGGACGGCCAAATATATCGTGTGATGTAGAGCCAAGGCTGGAGACCTCAGAGGTCCTCGTTGGGTGGGGCCACCAGGTGGTTCCCAGATGCCGACCAGGCAAGCCTAGGGTCTAAGCTCTGGTATCTAGTTTAACAGTTTGGGAAAGCAGGACGCACTTGCACAGCCAATCTCTGAGAACCAGAAAGGAAGATCTGTTCAGCTACGAAACAAATCTAACAGCTTCTAGCAAACCTGCAGACCCACACTTTGGGGCATCTGTGCAGGTGTGATCTAATTTTACCAACTTTTAAAATAATAACCAGTTTTAAATTTTACAGAGTAAAACATACATCTATGAAAATTCTAGATACGAAGAATTATATAAGGGCAAATTAGTCCCTCCAGACCCAGGCTCCATCACTAGTGTCATATCAGACAAAAAACTCCCTCTTTAAAATCCGGAACGAACTCCTTGTATCTGTGGTTCTTCCAGCCTTTTTCCGCTCTGGCAGGGCACCAGATTCTGGCTTTTCCTTCCCAGGCCCTGGTCGCTGGTCAGCCACGGTGGCCACTGCTTTACCGGAGCACCAGTTTGCTAGCTTCGTCTCCGTTCCAGAAGATTGATATTCGTCTGTTATTATTTTGAAAAAAAATAAACGAATTAAATTAAGGGCAGCCAAGGAGAGGGGTGTTTGTAGCTGAGGCCATTTACTTCAGTTTGGAGCCCCGGTGGTGCCCTTCAGAGCCTCGGGCCGACAGGGAGTGGGGGCTGTGGGGCCAGCGGGAATTAGCGCGTGGAGTGAACGTTGGGGCAAGAGTTGGGGTGGATTAGCGGGTTCAAAAGCAGGTCAGGGGGAGCTAAGCGTGGCGACCAAGTCCATGCTAGGTCAAGGTCCTTGGCAAAGGCTGGCTCGGGCGATCTGCAGGGAGCCGCACAGGTCTGCAGCTGCCCAGCCGGGAACCAGAGCCCTGCAACAGGAACCCCTGTGCGTCTGCAGTATTTTACAGGACCCCGTTCGAGCTCCCTTGTTGAGCGTGTAGCCTCCTGAAAGACAGAATTTCTCTGTTACATTTTTTACTTTTTCTTTCTTTCCTTCTTTATGTTTGAGACAGGACCTCTCTCTGTAGCCCAGGTTGGCCATCCTCCTGCCCCAGTCGGCGGAACCCCTGAGATCACAGGCTTGTCTCACCACGTCTCACCTCTTTGTTTTTATACTCTTTCCGTTCCGACTAGATAAACATATCGACCCACGCAGGTAGAATTTTCTTCTCAAGAGTCTCTTTCTCTTACTGGCATCGGGGGTCATGTGGATCAAATAGGGGAGAGGGGGGACTTCTGAGACACTATAAACGAGTCACACCCTTCTCTCCCAGAGCGAGTACCTGCGGTACGGAGGAAGAGCTGGGGACAGCTGATCGCCGACGTCTTCCCTTTCCGAAGGGGAGAGACGAAGGGGAGAGACGTGACTCTGAGCCCCAAACGTTTGTAGGGCCCTGTATATTCCTCCTTTTCCTCCAAAAGGCTCGTGAGTTTTCACAGGGAACAAACGTGGAGACACTGTGACATTCGAAATACTGGTCTTGCTGGTTACCTAAGAACAATTCACAGAGCGGCGGGGGTGGGGATGAATCGTCTATCTCCACCTATGGTGGTGGCCCCTCTTCCAGCGTCCCCAAGCTGCAAATAACCGGTGCTCGCTTGGTTATCCGGCTTCTTTTCTTTTTTTCGCTCCCGGGCTGTGCAGGCCGGGGGAGTGGGGTGCGCGGGTGGACTTGGATATTTTGAAATCCGGCGGGTGCCTGCACGGAGAAAGTCCGACTGGATCCCTGCAGGGGAGAGTTTCACCTTCCCAGCTCTCTGAGGACTGGGAAAAGCACGGAAACCGAGGTGGCAGGGAGCGGTGGAAAGCGGAGGTGGCTTGGGAGAGGCCTGGGCTGTGGAGTTCCCGGGCGGCTCCCGCGACCTCTCTGGAATGCTTCCGCACTGCAGGCCCTGGATGCGGCGTGAACGTGCAGGGTGCAGGCTCGAAATCGGTGCAAAGCGGCGGACTGAGATGGACCGGCTGGGGCAGGGCTCGGGTCCGAGTGCAAATGCCCTTCTCGGTTCCCAGTCCCGCGGAGCCTGACGTCTATCTCTCCCCTTGAAAAAAGCCCGGGGCTGAAGACTCTGTCTCCTCCTTCTTTAGGCGGGCATTCTCTGATCGCGGCTTGCGACCGGCCTACCCAGTTCCAGCTGCTGCAGCAGAGATAATGGGACTGATGGCAAGAAAGCATCCTACCTCTTTCCGACTTTCCCTGCTCTTCTGGGGCTTCCTCCACTCCTCTCCCGGCCTCTGCATCTTTGATTTTGAATAAATTTATGCTGAAAGTATGTAGCCCTTTCTTTTTTTCTTTTTCCTTTCTTTCTATTTTTTTTTTTTTTACAAACTTGTATACTAGTAATTTTTTTAAAGGATTCGCTCTGTGTGTGTGTGTGTGTGTGTGTGTGTGTGTGTGTGTGTGTGTGTGTGTGTGTGTGTGTGTGTGTGTGTTAGAAAAGGACGTCGGATCTCCTATAGCTAGAGCCAGAGTAGGTCTCTTAACCTCCGAGCCATCCCTCTACCGCCCTTAACTAGTATTTTTTTTAAATTACATTTGTTTGTTAGGTGTATACATTCATGCATATTAGCAAGCCTGGAGTCAGAGGACAACTTTTGGGAATGGGCTCTGTCCAACCATGTAGGTTCTCGGGATGGGTCAAATCATTAGCTTGGCAACAGGAGACTTTACCCGCTGAGCTATTTCTCCGCCCAGAGCAAACCTTTGGATGTTTATTTTATAGGCTCAACAGCACAGAGACATCTCCACTGAGGAGAAACCATCACCGGATCTGCTTTCTGAAAGGGACAGTGAGGCATTTTCTTTGGAATTTGTTTGGCAAGAGTCGGATCTCAGACACCAATACTGTCTAAGACAGCCTCTGAGCTCGAACCTATGTAGGGGTGTCCCTGAACAGAGCGCAGGAGGAGAGACTTCTAGGAAGAAGGAAGAGAGGTCAACCGTGCGAGCTCAAGCTCTCTTCCCCATCTCCGAGGTGAACATTATTGCTCGGATAAAGCTTCAGAGGAGGTGTTTGAAAAGGAGAAACCCCAGAGCCAACCCCAGGATCTTGCCTGGCACAGACTCTAGTCTCTTGGGTTTGCAAAGGGACACTTTATAGTAGTGGGTTCATTTCAGAGTGTAGGTGGGAAAGCCACGGAAGGCTGGTCCATGGTTAAGGGACTGGGAAATAGATCTCATCCTACAGCATTTGAAGGACTTGAGAAGGTTAGAGTATCATTAGATTTACAAATTGTTGTGGTTTGGGCTTGTTAAAAAAAAAAAAAAAAAAGATATCTTTCTTTTTTTTCTTGAGATCCGGGTCTGGAATTCAGGCTGATCTGGGACCTTTGATCCTCTAGCTTTTACTATCCAATGCTGGGGTAACAGGTGTGTCCCCCTCTCCAGGGCACAGTGTAAACAATTTAATAAATTGAATGCAGTATTTGCACTTTGTCATAACGAGATATGTATGTGTTTTAAGACTAATTTTTAATTTTTTTAGCTAAAGTTAAACAAAAATTTTAACATTGGTTTAAAAAATCAGGACTCAGCGGAACCTCAAATATTACTAAACAGGAGTATGTAGGAGTCTCTCGGTCTTTGCTTCAGGAGATGTATGACTACAGTAACCACGTATGTCTGTTATTCTGTTTTTACAACAAAGTTTCCTACTACCCCAGCTCTCTGGCACCTCTTATCTGTCCTCTAGCTTTTGTCAGGGTGGCAGCAGGAGGATCAGAAGTTCAAAGCTACTATTGGTCATAGTTTGAATTTGAGGCCACTCTGGTATAAGAAAATAAAAATGTCAAATTTATGGAAAAGTTAGCAGAGTAGTAGTCGAAAGGCCCCAGCACACCGGACTTTGCCAGAGACTTTGGTAGAGCCGGTTTATCTGTTCTTCTGTGTAGTTAGTGTTGGAGTTGGAGAGTAAACTGAGACACAGTGTCCTTCCTCTTCAGTTACAGTGTGGCCTCCTAAGTGGCATGAGGTCCCTCATATCAGTGTCCAGAGAAGACTCAGGAAGGGTTGATGTAGCTTGCACTCCTGCTCACATTGTATCAGCTAGCTCAATGGTATCCTTTCTAGTTTTATTTTTTTTCCTGGCCCATATTTGAATCCAGTATTATCCATTGCATTCTGCTTTAAAATCCTTTTGGTCTTTCTTAGATAGAAACAGTTCATTTACTTCTTTGTTTGTCTTTGCAACATAATTTCGAAGGACACATACAGTCTTTACATATATTTTTGTTTTCTAATTAATAGCTTGATTTTTGAGACAGGGTCTCACTACCTAGCTCAGAGCAGCCTGCGAATTCATGAATTTCCTGCCTCAGCTACCCCCTGTTTTAGTTTAGATAACCTGACACAGAAAAGAGCTGTACAAAGAGCCCTTGTCCTGACCTATTTGTGCATTAGTTGCCTTCACAATGCTTTACTTTGCATCCTAACAAACAAAGACATTCTCTTGGGGTCACAATGCAGTCACTAAAATAAGAAAACCTGCACTATCCCAGAATTCTCAGCCCTGCGAAGGTCACTGTCACCCATGTTCCAGAAGTGTTTCTCATGTGTAGATCCAGGTTCTTAGCTTTTGTGTTTGGTTACTGTTTCTCTCTGGTCGGTTTGGAGACCTTTAAGGACAGTTTTTGCCAGACCTTCATGGCCAGTTGTCTGGAGGAATGTCCCCCAGTGTGGATTTGCCTCATGCATTCTTGTGACCCAACTCAGACTGTGCACCTGTGATGGGAACATTTAAGAAACCACCTTTTCTCGCCACATCCTCTCAGGTGGGATGTGATTTACCCATTATTGGAGAAGCTACCTGCCATTTGGAATGGGAGATGGGATTTTGCTGAAGGCGATTGCGATGATGGTTAGTTTTAATTGTCAACTCGACACTGCCCAGAATCACCTGAGAGGAGATTAGAGATGTAGATCAGGTTAGGCAGTCAGCTTGTTATTAGGGGATTGTCTTGATTATGTTAATTGATGTGGGAAGACCCAGCCTTAGATCTGGGTGGTGTCCTTTCCTGAGCTTAGGTCTAGAATTGTGCAAGAGCAGAGAAAGTGAGCTGAACTGAGCATGCTCCATGTGTTTCTCTCTGCTCCTGACATTGGATGGGACTGGCTCCTCCCAGTTCCTTCGTGACTTCTCCACAGTGCTGGCCTGTGACACAGCAGGGCAGTGTGAGCTGAATGCCCTCTTCTCCCCCTGAGCTGCCTTTTGTTAGGGCGTGTCATTACAGCAACAGAGAGAAAGTCGGGGAAAGCAGATGTTCTCCTAAAATGCCGCTTTGCTTTGTAATTGACTTGCGTTTTATGGGGAAGAGTTTTGAGATTGTGATCAGATGGATTCCTGGGTGCCAAATATGTTACTTTTTACTCTCACTATGACTTTATTCTCCCCAGTGTTGGAGTCCCTTAAGGTCCTTCTTTGTCCTTCTTTTGGTGACAGTTTTATTGAGGTCTGAGTTACTTGTGATATAGCAAACTCTCAGAGTCACGAAGCCAATCTTTTAGAATATTACCATCACCAAGAAAAGAACCCTCAGGGGCCAGGCTGTGGTGCCCTGGCAAATGCTTGCCTAGCATGTGTGAGGCCCAAGGTATTTTCCCCAGCACCAAAAGAAAAGCAAAGTAGTGTTCCCTCTCCCCTACCTCTAACATTCCTTACTTTCTGGCAGGGGATCCACACTTCTGTGGATTCTGAGGTTTTCTGTGCTATCCATGTAGCCCTGGTTTTGATGCAGCCATGTCTTTTCCCTAAGGCATCTTGGCCCTCTAATGTAGCATGATTTACAAGGCTCCATCTGGTTTTGGCCATGCTACTGGGGTGCAGATGCAAGTCCTCCCAGAGGGTGGTGGAGCCTGTCCACACACTCAGTTTCATTTATTGAGAACCATATGTTCTTGCCTAACCAAAGGGTCTGCTATAGTTTCTCCTGTTCTTCTTTGTTTCCCTCCCCCTCCTTCTCACTGTGTATCTGACTGGTCTGGAACTCACTATGTATATCCACCTCTCTCTGGCTGAGTGCTGAGATTAAAGACATTTGATACCTTTTCTTTCTTCCTCGCCCCCTCCTTCCTTTCTTTTACTTCTCTCTCTCTCTTTCTCTCTCTCTCTCTCTCTCTCTCTCTCTCTCTCTCTCTCTCTCTCTCTCTTTCTTTCTTTCTTTCTTGAGACAGGTTTTCATGTAGTTCATGCTGGCCCCATATTATGTAGCCTTAAAATGCTGACCTTCCAGCTCCCACCTTCCCAGGGCTAGGATTACAGGCATGAGTCACCATACCCCGTTTATATAGCGCTGGGGAATCACAGGGCTTTCTGCAGCATAGGTGCGCACTCTACTTACCGCGCCCCGCCCCGCCCCCGCTTACCTGCCCCGCCCCCGCTTACCTGCCCCGCCCCCTCTTACCTGCTCCGCCCCCGTTTACCTGCTCCGCCCCCTCTTACCGGTTCCCCTTTCTTGTTTAGCCATTCTCTCCTCTGGTGCTGAGAGAGCTGGCTTCTCTATTATGTTCTTGTTACCACTCTATTCCTCACCTAGAGACACTTGGGAATAGGGCATAGGCATCCACTCCAGACACCGTGCCCAAGACTGCAATAGGTTGCTGTGGCATACACCCTTCCTGGTGGGGTGGGGAACCTGGCCTGGTTTGTCCCCACCCACTGGTTCTTCTCCAGGGAAAGGTTTTAAAGATCACAGCCTCTCCTCCTGACGGCAGTGACTCTCTCGTGTGTGACCACTCCCTCTTATTGTTCTTCTCCACTCTTGCCACCTCAAAAATCACCACCACAAGCCTCCTTTGCACACTTCCCTAATCACCCGCAGAAGAGGATCTGAGATGTCAGCTCAGGAGCAGAGCCCCTGGGTCCGTGGCATGGAGGGGCTTGACTCAGCAGCCCACCGAGGGCTGTTCCACCACCCTCGCCAGCTTCCTTCCCACCTTCAAATATATAGGAGGTCCTGTCTGTCCTGGAGCTCACAGAGACCTGCTGTCTCCACAGTGCTGGGATCAAAGGTGTGAGCCATCCTCTCCTGTATTTTCTTATTCTTAGATTTTAAAAGAATTTCTTTTTAAATTTTTAAAAGATTTTCTTTGAGGATTTCAAGCATGTATACAATGTATTTTAGTTCTGGACAGCTCATCTCCTCCTGAACTGGCAATACCCCACCCCCCCACCCCCTGTTCCCCTTCAGACTTCATGATATCATCTTGTCTTCCTCCTTTTTCTCCTAGCCTACAGGGTCCAATCACTGCATTCCACATACTCCTGAGTGTGGAGCCATCTGGTGGAGCATCAGCAGCTTACAAGGGACAGCACTTAAAGAGAATGGACCCTTCTCCTCTAGCAGACATGAACTATGAATACTTCCTCAGCTAGAGGTGAGGGCTGTGAGCCTTTCCCTAGTCCATGCTGGGACGTTGGCTGACTTGGTCTTGTGCTGGCCAAAGCTGCTGTTGAGTTCAAGGTCCTGATATGTTCAAAAGACACTGGGCCACTCTCCTCCTTCACAAATGCTTATAGTCTTTCTGCCCTTTTCCAAAATGTCCCCGAGCCCTGGGTTCAATGTAAATGTCCCATTTGTGGCTTCCAGTCTTCCATCTTCAATGAGCCAAAATTGAAGGAGCTTTTGTTGTTCCTTGGATTTCCCTACTTCTAATTTCTGGTAATCTTGGGTGTTCTCCCAACATGTCTTTGGCTTTTCAAGGTCTGGACTTGTAGTCAGAAAGGGCTTAGAGTTGCGTAAAACCTACATAGAATCAGACCATTCATTTTGTTCTCCAGATCCTTGCCCCACTAAGGTGCTTGAAAAGCTTTTTGTCAGCTGCATAGAAACCCACAGCTTGTGTGGCCCATGAGGTATTAAAGTGTTTTTCTGTGAATGGGCATCTTGATGAATTTCCACTAACACACAAGTATACACACAGTGCATACACAAAGACACAATGCTTCCCCTAACACACATGTATACACACAGTGCATACACAAAGACACAATGCTCCCACTAACACACAAGTATACACACAGTGCATACACAAAGACACAATGTTTCCCCTAACGCACATGTATACACACAGTGCACACGCAAACTCACGATGCTCCCATAACCATCCTTAGTTTTATATCTTTGTGCCCATTTCTGTGAGTGGTGTCTGTAGTCTGACACACACACAGTAGGCACTGTGTTTGACAGTGACTGTGCATGCACAACAGGCACTCCATCAGGGGTGCCAGGCTGGGGGAGAAAGCCCCCAGCATTGAGAGGAACTCTCTACTTTAGAGATGGGAGGAGTCCTTGAAGCTGGGAGTAGGTGGCCATGTGCAGGCCAGGGTGGAAGAGGCCTCAAGCTTCTGGAAACCCTGAGTGCACTTCCTCAGATCCCCTGAAGGGAGCCCCAGGGAGGTGCACCTCTCCTGTCAGAAATGAGTCCCTGTGGCTTGGTGTGTGGAGTGTGCACAGGGGCATTCACCGAGGAGAAGAGATTCTTTGTCCATGAGACTGGTAGGATCCACATGTACAGCTTGCAGGTTATGCACAGGGAAGTTAAACACAGTCAGAAAGTGGACAAAGCCAAACTGCTCCTTCGGTTGCTTGTGTGGGGTGTGGTTCTGACTCAGCCACACAGGGGAGACGTGCTCCAGGCTTCCTGGCCCCTGGACAGCCATGTAAAACCACCTAGTAGTTTCAAGACTTCTCTCCTGAACTAACTCCTGAAAGGGAAGTGCCCCTCCAGCAGTTCCCTGTGAGGCGGCCTTGCCTCCTAAGCCAGGTCCCACTCCACCACTCTCTGGGCTGCACTGAATCCTGTATGCTGTTTCCAGCTAAAAAATGGCAGATACTTATTGACAGGGTTTCTTCCAGCATTTATTACCTTAGCCTACACACACATGCACGCACACACACACACACACACCCCTGAAGCACCAGTGACATAGGAGAGTATATAACTTAAGATTAGAGTTATGCATTAACTTATGTTGTAAAAACTGACTACATGGGGAATCCCAGGCAAGTCAGGCTGATTGTTACATTGTTCTCTCTCTCTCTCTCTCTCTCTCTCTCTCTCTCTCTCTCTCTCTCTCTCTCTCTCTCTCTCTCTCTCTCTCATGAGTACACTGTAGATGTCTTCAGACACCAGAAGGTGGCATCAGTTCCCATTACAGATGGTTGTGAGCCACCATGTGGTTGCTGGGAATTGAACTCAGGACCTCTGGAAGAGCAGTCGGGGCTCTTAACCGCTGAGCCATCTCTCCAGCCCTTACATTGTTCTCTTAAAGGCAGATGAAACAATCAGGCTAAGTACACAGTAGGATAGCAGTCTTAGGTCTTAAGTGACCTCAAGGTCCATTATTAATTGGTGAGGTGTGGCAAAAGTTCCTGTGTTTTACAACATACAAGATATTTTCATAATAATGCATTGCTACAGTGGTGCGGGTTAAACCTCAGCTGCAGGTGGACCCCGGCAGATGCTGACTCTTGGGTATTAGGGACTCTGAGGAGGAGGGCTGCCGGGTGGGCTTGGAGAACAGCTCTTCTTTTCTCTGAGCAAAGGTCTGGCTCCAGGATGCTCCAGGGAGCTGGAGCCAGAGGGGATAGGACGGGGCTCAGGTAGCTAATTCTGCTCGTGTCTGAGCCAGGCACTGAGGGCCCGTGAGGACCTGCATCCTGGTCTTGGTTACTTTTCTGTTTCTGTGAAAAACACTACGACCAAGAGAACTTACAAACGGGTTTATTTTATCCTCTAGAGGATACGCGTCTATCACGGAGCTGAAATAGCAGATGTGGCAGCAGAAACTGGACGCTGAGAATGTACATCGTTTAACCATAAGCATGAAGCTGAAAGAGCCGGAAGTAGGTAAGACCTCTTTACTTTCAAAGCCCACCCCCAGTGGCATACTTTCTCCTGCAAGGTTGTACCACCTTAAACCTCCCCAAAAATGGTGCCACCAATCGGGGAGGGACCTAAGGAGACATTTCTCTTTCAAATCACCATAACTCTGCTTAGCTCTTTGGCTATATTCCAGCTCCCAGAACAGTCAGCCCATCTGGGACAATACTGGGTCCCGTCAGGGTCAAGATGGCTGACAGGAGTCTTCTACTCAGGGAGATCTCTTGGACAGCGAGTTCAAGCGAGTTTTTCTAACAAGCTTCCCAACTGCGAAAGGAGAGACTCTAGCTCCCTCTAGTGGAAGCATTCTCTCCTGCGGGGAGGGAGCCGACTCAGGATGGGGACGGCTTTCCAGGGGCTGTTAAAACAGTAATGGATTTCTGGGAAGAGAGATTCTTTAGAGAGGTTGGCTGTAAACTGGGTGTTTGGTTTCGGACCCCAGGACAAGGGACTGAGGGTATATTTTACACACCAAAGCCGACCTGGCCTCCCAACATCCCTCAGTCCCTACCTGGCATACCCTGCCCCCAACCCTGAACTTTCCAGCCCAGACTCTGGGCTGCCCTTCCCCCAGAGGCTCTTCTTTATATAATCCAGACATTTTGCGCGCGCTCTCTCTCCTCCTCTTCTCTTCTCTCTCTGCAAGCTGCCCCTTCTCTCATTCTCTTCCTCCCATACCTTCCACCTTTCCCCCATGGCGACTTCCCTGGCCTTGGTCCTTGGGGCCAATGAACTCGCCCCAATAAACTGAGAGCAGCTTCCCAATAAACCTGTCTCTAATATAATATAATCTGGTTTAAACTGGCTCATTTCACCGGCAGCGGAGAAATAACCTATCAGATGGTGCTGAAACTCGGGAGAAGTTAAGTCCCCAGCCCCCCACGTGGGGGACCACTTGTCTCTCTTCTCTGCTGGACACATCATTTCTTTGGACTCAGTGAGTACCCATCCCCAGCTACTGCCTATCCGGGTCCAGGACCCTCCGGGGTCTCTGCTGAGTTGCAGTCCCGCCAGAGTTAGCCCCATCCGAATAAAGACCAGGTCTTTGTTTTGGGTGAACCCCTGATATAGAGATGTCTTATCTGAGGTTACCGCCCCCACATAAACTCTTCATTCGATCTCAGACTATGAATTGGGATGCCCATTCAATAGAATTGGGATCTCTGGCAAATGCTGGAAAGATGGGTGCCCTGGAATCTAAAATAAAAATTTATTCAAATTGGCCTGAACTTCCTATGTCCAGTTCTTTGGAAGCCGCGCTCCCAATTTCCCTTCACTGCACTGAGCACAGTGCTCCAGGTGCCGCCTAGCTCCTCCCTCTCCCGCCTCTCATCCCCATCTCCTCCGTGTCCACCTGTGGCAGGGGCAGCACCACACCAGCGTTGTGATGGCAGACAGCCGCGGGGCACTCATGTTCCCAGAAGTAATCCCAAGTAAACTCCTTGCTTCACCTTGGTTCTCCTTGGTACATTTAGGTGGGCTGGTCACTTTGCTAATGGTTGGTGCCCACTCTGGAGTCAACGAGTCATAAAACAGATTTGCGGCCAAGCAATTGTGGAGTTTTAAGGTACGTGCTGAGGGCTGGAGAGATTACTCTGTGCTCAACAGAAGGACTGAGCCAAGCCCCGGGACCCACACTGTAGCTCATAACCATCTGCAACTCCAGTTTCAGGGGATTCCATGTGCTCTTCGGGCCTCTGTGAGCACCAGGCATGCATGTGAAACACAACATTTATGTAGGTCAAACACCCATACATATGAGAGAGAGAGAGAGAGAGAGAGAGAGAGAGAGAGAGAGAGAAGACACACACACACACACACACACACACACACGAAGGGCTGTCTGCCCTTGTCTTGCATGCTTGAGTTCCTTAACCCAGTGAGCCCCACTGGCTTACTTAATGGAGAAATCAAGGCTCAGTTAGTGTAGGAAACTTGTTCAGAGCCACACACCATGGCAAGCCTGTGTCTTCCATTGCCACGCCAGAGGTATAGATGTGCTAACTGTACTGGTAGAAATTGGAGTTGGTAACCTCTCTCCTGCAGACCGGGTGTGTGCTCCAGCCCCAGATCACTGGGAGGAATCTCCCCCGACTCAGGCCTAGGGTGGGGGTGGGGCTCTCTGACCTCCACAGCCGGCAGAATAGCAATCTGAGGCAAGAAGGCGATTGGGTTCCACAAGGACTAAGTCACTGGTGTTGGTTCAGACTTGAGGAGTCTGACCCTGGAGGGTTTATTTTATGCATGTTTAAGCACAGGGCAATTTGGTGAAAAATTTCCTGGTGATAATTAACTCAATCCTGTGTGCACAATAAAGCTCAAGGCATGAGTCCATCAAAACTCTTCGTGATGTAATGCGACCTCTTCCATAAAGATGGATTCTACAGCTTGACTACATGTGACACCTCCCATAAAGGATTTATAGATTGACACCTCAAGTGTCGGGGAAGGGGGTCCAGTGTGGTCTCAGCCACACAGCACAAAGGCTATTAACCAGGTCTGCTCCAGCCTTCTGGGCAGAAGACAGGACACACAGTCCTCCCTTAGAAGGGAAACCCTGCGTGTGTAACATTCCTGGTGCCCCTGGTGCTGACCTGCGAGCACAAGGCCGGGTCACCCATACCTTCTCCAACTGTGCCTCTCCTTGGTATCCCAACTGGAGCCTGTGTGCTCCAGCTTTGCGTCCCAGGCATGGTGGGCCACCTCCTGGGATGTTGCTCATTGCTGGTCACTAGCACACATCCCAGGCCCTCTGCATGGTGCTGGAAACTCATGGTGGAATCTGCTGTGAGGTTCAGGTACACTCTTCAATTCCAGGTCATCTCAAGGGGTTGAAGGAGGGTGGTGTGTGTATGCACGGCAGAGAATCCTCTTCTAAGAACACTGAGGTGTGTGTGTGTGTGTGTGTGTGTGTGTGTGTGTGTGTGTGTGTGTGCATGTCAGAGGACAACCTGTAGGGGTTGGTTTTCTTCTCTCACATTTGGATCCTGGGCTTAAATTTCACAGCAGCTTTGATATTTGCTAAAATATCCTGGGCCCTGGCATAGGGAGTGAAGGAGGTCACATGCCTCTGCTCTCACTGCCTGTCTCCTCTCTCTCTCTCTCTCTCTCTCTCTCTCTCTCTCCTCTCTCTCTCTCTCTCCCCTCTCCTCTCTCCCTCCTCCCTCTCCCTCTCTCTCTTTTCTCTAACTCAGGGACCTGCCTGCCTTTGCTTTTTAATGGGGATTAAAGGAGCACACCACCATGACCCACTCCTTTTTCCGTTTTTTCCTGAGAGATTCCCTCGAAGCCCACACTGATATTAGTCTCACTGTGTGGCTGAAGATGACCTTTAACTCCTGATCCTTCTGCCTCTGCCTCGAAAGTGCTGGGATTACAGGAGTGCATCAGCACAGCGCAGAGGGGCTTCATGTGTGATAGGCACTCTACAAACTGAGCCCCAGCCCCAGTCACAACTCCAGGATCCAGTTATACAACTGTACTCTACTGTGGAGGACCAGGTTCCTGACCCTGATGCAAACGGAGCTCTGGTCCTGTGTTTATGCAGAGGTAATGGCGCCATCTGTGGGTCATGGAGGAAAGTGCACAGAACGAGTTTAGTAACAGTCTTGTCCCTGTCAAACAATACTTCAGCCTGAACCGAAGTCCAGACTCCTGTTGGTTTGTGAGAAGTGAATGCCACAGTGACATGATCTTTCTTTAAAGTGACAAATTGTTTCAGAGCAACAGGAGAGATGAGTTGAGCCATGTGTGAACCTGACTTGTTTCCTGTGGACCAGCACATGACGCCCTTCGTAGGTGTCTTGTAGTCCTTAAGCAGACAGCAGCTTAGGATAAACGCTCTCACAGGCTTTCCTTCCTCCCACCTCCATGGAAGTCAGGCTGACACGGTGGTCTCCTGGCTATCAGCCTCCTTCCGACCCATGCTGATCGTGCCCCACACATTTAATATCTGTTTAATCCTGCCCTGAAGTCTGCTTCTTGGAGGATCTGTCCTGACATAATCCCCTGGCTCGAGGCCAGAGTACTTCTTTGTTAGTTGGTTTTAAGATAGGGTTTCACGTTGCAGCCCATGTTGGACTCAGCCTCTTGAGGTGGGATTATACACCTATACCACCGTGTCAGACAGAGATCTGCAGGAGCGATCCCTGCAATGAACACTGACTGGAGCAGGCAAACACACACAGGAGGAGACCTCCTGAGGCAGGAAGGATGGGAAAGAATGGTGGCTGGACCTCATCAGCTGCACCATGGGGTCTGTAATTCACAGGCTTTTGATAAAGTTCCTTGGAAGGTTTTGCCTCTGTTACTGAGGATTCTTACCCTCAGACTCTGTAGTCCCAAGCCAGAGTCACAGATCAAGACAACTAGACCTGGAAGGTTCTGGGAAGGATGCGTGAAGGTGTCAGAATTAAAATGGAGTCACTAGTGTCAACCACAATAACAACAATACAGTCAGGAAAGCTTCCAAAACTATCAGCTTCCAGAGATGCTACAACCTCATATAGGATATCCCTCCACAAGGAGCTCTGCCCAGCCACCCTCTGTTCAACCTCTGCTGGGTCCTGCTGTACAGTTGCTACATATCCCACTGCCTTCACAGATCCAAGAAATGTCTTCCTATGCTTAGAATTTTGTCCCTTCCATGAAAAGGAACTTTGTTTCTTGTAGACACATAGTCATTCTCCTACTATGTCTCTGGTGGCTATGGCTTTGTGGTCTGGGTAGATTTTGTTCCAAGGAAGTACCTGGTTTCCAGGGGGTTTCCCCTAGCAAGTCACCTGCTTTGAGAACGTGACCATGACTTTCAGAGTGGGGAACCATGCTCACATAGGGCATTGTGGTTGTGGGGCTGGCAGGCTCTGTGGCCAGCAAAGGGGAACCGTTCTTTCTGGAGATCACAGGCAGAACCTCCAGCCAGCAAATATCTGTTATTGGTGGAACTGATGAAAATGGATGGTGCATCTGAGGCTAGAGAACACCCAGGCTCAACTTCGTCCTGGGGTCTTTGCATTTCTCCCTGATGGCATTTGACAGTGTCCCAATCTTTTGATCTTAAGTCTCTAGCTAGAGGCTCTTCTCTGCTCCCTGGAGACTACATCTGGAGGAAGCCTCATTATTGGACAGTCTGAGGCCTGAGAAGAACATCAGTTCTTGTCCTGTGGGGGTGTGCAGGAACCGGCCTTGCAGACTTTTGAGAGCCCCCAGAGTGCCTTGTTTCAACTGCGTGTGGAGACACTGCACCAGCCTGAACGTTGCTACTGCGGGAATATTTACACCGTGAGAATATTTGCTACCGTGGGAATATGGCAGGCGGCAGATACGGCACACCAGGGTCCCCTCTGGACAGAGAACGCTGTTGTGGGTTGCACCGCATTTCCATTTGTTTAAAATTCTTTTCTTTATTTTTATTTTCTCGGAACTTTTCTCCTGGACCAGTGAACTTAACTTTGAGAGAAGACTTGGTGTTGGTAATGTTGTTCATACAAAACAAAACTTAGAGACACAGGGAGAAATATTTTCTCCCTGAAGTGGATCCTGTGCGTTGAGTGCTGAGGACGAGGCCGTGGAGGGTGGGGACTGAACCACGCCTTAGCCTACTTTCCAGGACAGTTTGTAAGAGTCTAACAGAGGGTGTTTGTTTGTTTTATTTTTTTTGTTCAGTTTTTTTGGACTGGCACAATCATGATCAGGTACCGTAAGCGGGAAGCATTTGTCTTTAAATGAAAATCATTTTATTGTAAAGAAACTTGCAAATAGATAAACAGGTCACAGATCTGGGTTAACGTAACCAGTCAAACAGTCTCCCGCCTGGACCCCAGGTCCACAGCTTCCTGAACAGCGGCCACTCTAAGGTTGTGGGTGGGGCTCTTCTTTGGAACCCCACCCACACCATCTGTTCCATTGTTATGCATTTATCTACTGCGGTAAGTCAAAAAGTCCTGGACAGAGTTAAAACTAGAATCTCCTAGCCTTGCCCTTCCTGGTCCTCCTACACAGTGTGCTGTACCCCCACACACAGTTGTTTCTAGGGTCACATGTGAGGGAGAATAAGTGTTTTTTGTTTCTGAGATTCTGTGGCCTCGCTCAATTTTCTAACTCCACCTTCTTTCCTGAAAATTTTGTGATTTAGTTTTTCATCAGAGCTGATTAGCATCCCATTTTGCATATGTACCATATTTCTATTTCCCATTTCCCTGCTGATGGACATCCATGATGGTCCCACTTCCTAGCTACAGTGAACGCAGTATCAATAGACTGGCCCTCTGAGTATCTCTGTGGTAGGGTGTGGAATCCTCTGGCTATACACCCAGCAGTAAAATAGCTGGATCACGTGTTTCAACCATATTTATTTTTTACTTTATGCATATGGATATTTTGTCTGAATGTATGCATGTCTACCACATGCAGACCTGGTATCCTTAGGGGCCAAAAGAGTGTGTGTCAGATACCTTGGAACTAGAGTCATAGATCGTTGCGAGTTGCCATGTGGGTGCTGGAAACTGAACCTTTGTCCTCTGTAGGAACAGCCAGAGTTCTTAACTACTGAGCCATTTCTCCAGGCTCTATTTTTTTTTTTTTTTTTTTTTTGGTTTTTTTTTTTTCCGGGGCTGGGGACCGAACCCAGGGCCTTGAGCTTCCCAGGCAAGCGCTCTACTACTGAGCTAAATCCCCAATCCCCTCTATTTCTGTTCTTAAGTATAAACTTTGGCTTTCAAAGTCCATAATTCTTCACAGTTACTGCTCAATAATTTGATGCCTTGGTAACAATATTTACACTGAAATATGTATTTCTTCCTGGGGTTAAACCTTAAGCTGTTACGTTGTTCCAGAAGAGGAGTGTTGGGTTTCTTATGTAAATGATCAGAGGGACCAGGTGGGTCCGCTGTGAATGACAGGGCTATGGTGATCACGTGGTCTCAGAGATGACCGTCTATTCCTTGCTTTTGGTGCCTCTGTTCTTCACTCTACTGCTTTGTCTCTGCAACCTTGGCAGATGGATGGATGGTCTTTCCTCATACTTTGTCAGAGCAGTTAGGAAAGAGCAAATGGAACTATCTTCAGATTATCCTGCAGGTTGCCGGAAGTGGTGGTGGTGAGGGGCAGGAGCCAATCTGCACTTCCGCCCTGTTAAAGGGGAGACAGGGGAGGAGCAGTGCGTGAGGCAGAGGATGTGGACAGCTGGGAGTACCACCCGAGGACTGGAATGAGTTTGTGTTGCCTCGAGGTTCTTCTGCTGAGAGGTAGTGGCTAAGGCAAGCCAGGCAGGCCTTGACCTTGTCATGTCCGTGAGCCTCAGCTCAGCCTGCCTACACCGAAGCAGGGCTACATCTTGTTAATTTTGTTCCCAATCCTGTCTGAATCTCCTTGACGTATCTTTATACTCATATTTTATTTTTAAAAAATTATAAATATAAATTTGTTATTTAGGGGTGAAGAGATGGCTCAGCAGTTAAGAGCAGGGACATCTCTACTGAGTTCAATTCTCAGCAACCACATGATGGCTCACAACCATCTATAATGGGATCCGATGCCCTCTTCTGGTGTGTCTGAAGACAGCAACAGTGTATTAATATACATGAAATAAGTAAATAACTTTTTTTAAAAAATATTACATTTATTTATGTGTGTGCTCATTTGAAGGTTAGAGGATATTTTGGGGGAGCCCATTCTCCTCACCTCACATGTCCCAGGTCGTCAGGCTTAGAAGCAAGCACTTACCCACTGAGCCATCTCTCTGGCTGGATAGCCATATTTTCTAGTGAATGATTTGTGAAACCTAGGCCTGTAACCCCAGCATTTGAGAGGCTAAAGAGGGATAATTGTGAGTTATAGGTCAATCTGGTTACGTAGCAAGTATTATAGAACAAAACTGAAGACACAAATAAATAAGTAGAAAAGTTACTCATGTGAAATCTTTTTTACTGTCTGAATATTGAATTCTAATTTAAATATTTTTCACGATGCTTCTTATAGGTTAAAAAGCAGTTTTAGTTGGCATGATGGCACATGCATTTAACCCCTCCACTTAAAAGGCAGAGCCCTGTGAGTTTGAGGCTAGCCTGGTCTACATTAGCAAATTCCAGGCCAGCCAGGTACACACAGTGAGACCCAGTCTCACAAAAGTAATTAAAAATTGTATCAGCTACAAATAACATTAGTTTTGTTTTTCTCCCCTTAAAAGTTGTTGGCTGGGGACTGGAGAGATGTTCTATGGTTAAGAGCACTCGTTGCGATTGCAGAGGACCTGGGTTCAGTCCCCAGAACACACATGGTGTCTCACAACTATTGGAAACTCCAATTTCAGGGAATCCAATGCCCTCTTCTACTTCTGAGGGTACCAGGCTTGCATGGTGGACATACATACATGCAAGCAAAACATTCGGACATATAAACTAAAATAAATCTAAATGAAATACAAAGCAGGATTATAAGTCAAAAACTGAAAACATATAGTCAGAACAGATACAAAAGAAAGAGCCCCCCTCCTGCAAACTGTCTTTAATGAGTTATTTTATAGCTTTATAAAATTCGACTCAGAATCTCAGTAGGATTTGCTGTGTAATGGTTAGTGTTCATTGCTGACAGAGTCATCTGAGAGATGGGCCTCTGGCATACTTATGGGGAATTATCTTGATTACATTAATCGATACGGGGAGAGCCATCTTAACTATGGGCCTGACATTACCTGAACTTGGGGTCCTCTGCTGTGACAATGTGACAAGCTCCCTCAAACTCTTGCTGCTGTGACGACCCCGACATTATCACTACGCAACCATGCTAACTACCCCACCATGATAACTACCCCATCATGATAACTACCTCACTGTGATAACTACCCCATCATGATAATTACCCCACCATGACAGACTACAGCCTGGACCCGTGGGCTAAATGGACACTTCCTTCCTTAACTTTTTCTTGTCAGAGTATTTTATCACAGCAACAGTATAGGAAACCAATACATACCAAAATATAGATTATTATTATTATTATTACTATTATTATTATTGTTGTTGTTGTTGTTGTTGTTGACAAGGTATTATATAGCCCAGGCTAGCCTCAAATTTATGATGGTCTTTTTGCATCTGCCTCCCATTGCCTGGTGCATACCTATGTTGGACCCGGCACATAGAAGTCATGAGATAGACTTGAAAGGCTCTGATAAGTTTTATTTCCCCGGAAACGTGTTTTGTGGTCTGTGAGTGACAGGTGGGTGGCGGGCGTCTCTCTTCAAGGCTTGGTGTGCACTCTTGAGGATCCAGAGCAGCTGAGGTGTGGATTAAGTCAGGACATCTAATTTTGTGGCTGCAGAATGAACTGAAGGGGTTCAAGGTCCTTAACTCTGAGCTAGAGCAGCAAGAGATTTTCAGATACCTTTGTCGTCCATGTGACCTTGGGGGTAGGGGGCACATCATGTTCAGCGTTATTGAGTTAGGCATTTCCACGTAATGCACTCCATGTAGTTTTCATTTTTAAATTCGTTTTTATTTTATGTGTATGACCGTTTTGCCTACATGTATGTATGTGCACCATGAACTTGCTTAGTGCCTCCAGAAGACAGAAGAACTGGGGTTCAGATGGTTGTGAGCTGGGAACCAAACACAGGTCCTCTGGAAGAGCAGCCAGTGCTCTTGACTACCTATAACTATAGGGATGCTGGGATTACAAACATGTGCCACCATATCCGACTCTTTTCATATGGGATTTGGGGATGGACTCATTAGGCTTGTAGAGCAAAGCACTGAGTTACCTCACTGGCTTCATGGAAAATTCTACCAAGTTGACAACCCATACAAATGTATGATTGTGGGATTTCATGGTCTTGGCAGCCCTACTCTTTCTCTGGGTTTGGACGCAGGACTCTGCATGACAATTGGGGCACACAGGGCAGGACATTTTTGCCCACTCTGGGCATCAGAAAACTCAATCTGATCAGCAAACCGGACAGTTGTGGTCAAGATCCAGGTAATTGCTCTCCGAACAAACGCACATGAGGCCTGAGAAAGCATGTCACTTGTGATTCACACACACCATGACATTGCACACTGCCCACCAGGTCCACCATGCCCCAAGGAGGGGACACTGGCCCACAGCAGTGTGACATCTGAATAAATGGATGGCAGGACCCTTGCCAGGACTCTTGCTGTCATCAGCTTTAGTTCCTCCTTGCTGACGCACTCGTGCTAACCCCTGACCACTTGTGGCCAAGTGGACAGTTTCCCTCTTACGGGCTCCTTGGGGTGTTCTATGACATCTTCCCATGCCGGGTGAAGCTGCGCTCAGGTTTTCTGGATGGTTCCTTCTCTATTTGTGTGATAATTAGCAGCTCATTTTGTATGATCCTGAAGACAAATGCTGCAGAGGGAAGAGCTGGGCCCAGGTCACTGTCGCCCAGGGTCTCCTAACTTCACTAGTCTGCACCCAGGAGAGAGGAACTGCCCTGGTTAGAGGGTAACTTCACATCTCCTGCCACTTCTCCTTCAAAGCTGCTTCCTTGCTTGTTCCTCTTCATCCTGGGGCAGAATCTCACACAGTATATACCCTCCATGATCACATTAACAGACCATAAAATCCAGTCAAATAATGAGAGAAGCTCACGCTCTCCTCTGACTAGCACGCCCCTGGCTCTCTGTGATCAATGCTTTGGGTCTGAGATGATGGCCCCCCCCCCTTTAGTCACCCTCACTGTGCTTCCCTTCCCCAGCTGGGTCACCTGAAAAGGAAAAACATGGCCAGGCTGGTCTCTCTTCTTCCCTTCTCCATAGGAAGTCTGAGAACTCCAGGAACACAGCAAGGGGGAACAGAAAAATGGGTACGGTCGTCTCTTTCTCTCATCAGAGAGTGATTTTCAGTCTCTTGAGTTCCTCTTTGTTTAGAGCTGGTTTGCTCCTGACCAAGAAGGCTCCTTCTTGTCTTGTCTGTCTCCTCTGGGGGAGGACGGGGCCAGCTGTATGGCCTGGGAGTTTTTCTCCTGAACCCCTAGGTGGCTCCCAAGCAGGATTCTTTGCTTTTTCCTTTCACACTGGTCAGCCTTTGGCTCAGAGATCATCACCACACACCTGCTCCATAAACAGCAGGTCTCCCCTCTGCTCTTCCCACAAAGAGAGCCCCAGCCTGCTGGAGCTCCCAGATGCCTCCTGGACCACTGGGACCTCTCACTCAGCATACAAACGTGCTCATATTTGGGAAATGTCAACTATTTTTAATTTCTTGTGTGTGTGTGTGTGTGTGTGTGTGTGTGTGTGTGTGTGTGTGTGTGTGTGTGTGACAGGGTCTCATTGTGTAGTCCTTGCTGCCCTGGTATTCAATATGTAGAAAAGACCGGTCTTGAACTCATGAAGATCCTCCACTTCCGCCTCCTGAGTGCCGGGATTAAAGGCCTGTGCCACCATGCCCAACAGAAAGTCATCCTAAAGAGATTAAGTGGTTTTGTGTGCGCGTTGGGCTATTCACCTTGAACCCCTCATTCTCCCTTTATCTTCCCCATTTCCACTGCTCCCCTTTGGTTGGGAGCTAGACTGACCCAGGACTTTCTCAGAAGCCCTGGTGAAAGGATCAAGGAAGTGTTAGTTCTGCGTCCTGTCCAGGAGTGGACTTCCCCCTGGACGTGGTTATTAGTCCTAGAGCAGCTGTGTCTGAGGTACCCCGTGTTCTCCTCACCAACATTGTCCGTCTGACCTCTGCTGACCTTTCTTGTTTTACCCTGTAAATAGTATATAGGATGCCATTTTTTTTTTTAAAAATAAACTTGCTTGGCATAAGTCGTCAACTTATGTCAGGTCAGACTTCCCGATCCCAGCTATTGCTTTTGTCATTTCTATTCCTCGATCCCTGGTGCTCCCACCCCAAACCTCACCATTAGGGACCCTTATTTCTGCAGGCAAGGGTCACCCTTGGCTCTCTTAAGCAAATTCACTTGTACTTTCAAATCATATGATGTCTATATACATGATGCATATATGCATGTGGTTTTATATAGCTACATAAACTCTAGAAATCACAAATGAGGGAAGCCATATATTTGTTTTTTGCAACTGACTTAATTTAATAGGATGCTCTGTGCTTGTATCCATTTTTCTGCCAATGACATTTTATTCTTTTAAAAATATATGTATACTGTTTTAATTCATGTATCACTGGGTTTATGCCTCTGTGTGTATGCATAGGTATCCTTTAAGGCCAGAAGGAGGTGTTTGATCTTCTGACTCTTGAGTTACAATTGGTTGGAGTCACCTAATGTGGGTGCTAGGAACTAATCCCTAGCTCTCAGGAAGAGAAACAAGTGCTCTCAACCACCGAGCTGTCTCTGTAGCCATCATTTTATACTTCTTCATGGCTAAAAATGTGTTCTACATATACAATTTTTATATTGTATTTTTATGATGTATATTCACAATATCCTTCCTTATGCGTGTCTCTTGAAAAAAAATGTCAGCTTCTTACTAGAGGAGGAAGGGACCAGACACCCCACACACTAGGTGGCAGCCCCTTTTGCAATGCCCTAGGATACCTGGGCTTCTCTGCCAGGATCTTGTACTCTACTCTCCTCCACCTCCTGGCCCTGGCCCCAGGTTGCTGCTGTAGAGCCTGGGACAGAGGGCTGGAGTGACTTAGCTTACACAGGGCACTGGATTGCTACTTTCCCCATTGCTTTGGCCAACTATCTGACAAGAAGCAACTTAAAGAGGAAGGATTTACCACGGCTCATGGCCCAGGGGATACAGTTTACACAGATTTATGAGGAAGCACTGGTTCCTGTCTGGCAGCAGAAGAATGCTTGCTCGAATCCTGGTGGATAGGAAGCAGAGAAAAGGGAGTACCAGGTCTGCTGATTTCTTCCTCTTACTCCACACCTGTTTCCTGGTCCGTGGGATGGTAGCATTAGCATTTAGGGAGGGTCTTCCCTTCTCAGTTAACTTTCTCTGGAAACTCCCCCGCATGCCCCCAGAGGAGCCCCTCACTAACACCCTAGGCATTTATCAATCCAACCAAGTTGACAATTAAAATTAACCAGGAAGGTCCAGAAACAGGACGTTATTATCATCCTTATAAACATGGCTGGAATCAAGATGGATGGAAGCAAGAAGAGGCAGCACCATTCTCGAAAGTTCAGAGCAGCATTGCTTCAAGTTCAGCAATTGGCTTGGAAAGTGCTCCTGCCAAAAGCCAGATCAGACCAGCTGCAGACAGAGTGGAGGCAGGAGGGCCTGAGACAGGACTGCTGGAGCCCCAACTTCCCTTCCCAGCTTCCCTTCTGTGGCTGGACGGTGAGTGGTTGGTGGGATCCTATCTGCATTTCCCACCCAGAGACTCAGCCCTAGCATGAGCTCAGTCACCTAGCAAAGGTAGCGAGGGCTGTCACTTCCAAGGGATGCTGAGGAGGACCCTGGGGTGTCCAGACAGGGAAGTGAGCTGTGAAGAGATGAGGTTCAGACTGACTTCATCAACATGGACCAAGATTTGGGCAGTCTGAAGCCAGGTGGTTTATTGTCAACATGTTTAAAATACAGTACAGCATGGAAAAAAGCTTCCTCATGTAATATCATCCCCAGTGCTTTGGAAAGACAATCCTGTGCGCTTAACATTCCTGGTTTCTCTGGAGATCTGTGGACACAAGGATCTTTGCCTGTGCTCCCAGCAGGATGCTAGACAGAACCATGCTGAGCAGGGAGGCAGGATGCTCCCGAGTTCCCTGCAACAGTAGGCAACTCCTTGACCCTGATGATTACCCTGCTGCCCTGATATCCTGATATCACCCATTCGTTATCCAGGGTCAACACACAGGGAGGCTAGGTCAGCTGTCCAGCCCTGTGGCCAGAGCTTTTATTAATTCTTATGTAAGGTATAAGCCACACCTCTTTATGCCTTTCTATGAAATGGGGGCTGTATTCAGTGGTGGGAAATGGAAACTTCTAGAAAACAGATTTCTGGCTATAGATTAGGTAGAATTCTGATCAGCCTTCAAATAGCCCGTTTATTTATCACCCATCTATTCATCTACTGATCTTCTATCCACAGAATCCTCATTGCTTCTCTATCCATATACATCCATTCATTTATCTTCTGTCCACCTATTCATCGATTGTTCCACCACTCATCCACCTGTTGATCTTTCATTCATCTTATCACCCATTGTTTCTCTGTCCATTCATTGATCTTCTGTCCAAGCACTGATCAATTCACACATTTCTATTCATTATCCCATCCTCTTCTCTTCTACTCATATGCCCAGCTGTTTACCTTCTATCCGTCCATCATCCAGCTAGCCATCATCCATCCATCCTTCCATCCATCCTTCCATCCTTCCATCCTTCCATCCATTCATCCTTCCATCCATCCATCCATCCTTCCATCCATCCATCCATCCATCCATCCTTCCTTCCATCCACCATCCATCCTTCCATCCATCCATCCATCATCCATCCATCATCCATCCATCATCCATCCATCATCCATCCATCATCCATCCTTCCATCCATCCTTCCATCCATCCATCCATCCTTCCATCCATCCATCCATCTTCCATCCTTCCATCCACCATCCATCCTTCCATCCATCCATCCATCCTTCCATCCATCCATCCATCCATCATCCATCCATCTTTCCTTCCATCCACCATCCATCCTTCCATCCATCCTTCCATCCATCCATCCTTCCATCCATCCATCTTTCCTTCCATCCATCATCCATCCATCCATCCATCATCCAAACATCCTTCCATCCTTCCTTCCATCCACCATCCATCCATCCATCCATCCTTCCATCCATCCATCCATCCTTCCATCCATCCATCCATCCATCCACCATCCATCCTTCCATCCATCCATCCATCCCATCCATCCATCCTTCCTTCCATCCATCCATCCATCATCCATCCATCCATCATCCATCCATCCTTCCATCCTTCCTTCCATCCACCAGCCATCCAGCCATCATCCATCCATACATCCATCCATCCTTCCATCCATCCATCCTTCCATCCACCCATCCATCCATCATCCATCCATCCATCCATCCTTCCATCCATCCATCCACATCCATCCATCCTTCCATCCTTCCATCCATCCACATCCATCCATCCTTCCATCCTTCCATCCTTCCATCCACCATCCATCCATCCATCATCCATCCATCCACCATCCTTCCATCCACCATCCATCCATCCATCCACCATCCATCCATCCATCCATCCATCCACCCATCCAATTATCTGTGCCAGTTCCTTCGTCTTCTCCCTGTTCTTTTTCTTCTTTCTTCTTCACCCTTCTCTCTTTCCTACCTTCTGAGGAATATTTGTCTAGAGTCTGCTTTCTACCAAAGTTCTTAGATATAGCAGCCTTCTTCAAAGCAAAACACTTCTCAGGATAAAACTTGCTTGTTCACTGAGTCCCTGGTCAGCTCCTCTGAACCCTGAGTATCCTCTACATGAGGAATTCTGTTCATGATTCCAGAGAGGGGTAAAGAGGGGAGGAGAGATAAATGTCTGGGTCGACTGCAGCTGAGCAACCCTGCTATGTGAGATGTCCAAGCCTCAGACTTAAAGATGCAAGTCTTTGTGTCATATTTTATAAAGTTATAACATCTGAGATCATATGAAAACATTCTATTGTAGTGGTCTCCCTGCTTTCAGATTCTTGTATTGTAGTCGATGTTCCTCACCATAGCCAGAGGGACTTTTCTTATTTATATATGTTCACATATGTACATACATGTGTGTGGATGCTTTAGAGGCCAGAATTTAATGTCCAGTGACTTCCTCAATCAGTCTCCACCTTATCTTTTGAAATAGGGTCCCTCACTGAACCTAGAGTCACTCTTTGTCAGTCTTGTTAGCCAGTGATCTCCTTAGATGCTCCTGTCTTTGCCTCCCTAGCCTGGGAGTATAGGTGTCAGCTGGTGTACATGGCTTTTACACGGGTGCTGGAGATCTGAACAGCTCCTGCTTATGTGGCAAGCACTTTACTGACCGAACCACCTCCCTAGCCCCTCAGAATGTTCTTTCTTGTCCTCCAGTCCTCTGCCTGGACTCACAAGAAGGAAGTAGAACTCCTTAAGATGCCTCAAAAGGACTCTCATCACCTGACACCAGATGGTTCTTTAGACCCTTGCCCACCTCTGTCACATATCACACATGTATACAGGACCAGAGCCATCTACAGGTCCCCTAGTATCCTATAGTATTATTTCCCACCCCCTGAGTGTGGCCATCCCTCAATCAGCACTCCCATCCACCACCCTGCTTCCTGTATAGACTTTGACAGTGCTTATCCATTCACTGCCATGTTCTTCATCTTGTAATTCACTTGCTCAGACTGCTTTTTCCTATCAGGTTGCAAGCTGCTGAGTGAGAAGACTGACAAGTTCATCTCTGGGGTCCTGGGTTGAGCTCTTAGAAGGCACTCAATGTGAATTTGTAGGGGGGTAGATAGATAATGGATGGGCAATAGATGAAGGACACTTTACAAGAATAGAGCAACCTTTGGATAAGATGATTAAAATGGATTTTCTGCTCCTCCCTGTTCCAGAGACAGCTGCATCTTCTCAAGCAGTGCCAGCCTCATCCCACAGACAAGATGGTGAAGGTCAGTGCGAACAAATTTGGTGCCTGTTTACCGGGGCTGCCTCATGCTCTGCATTTGGCAAAGTGGACATTATTGCCATCAGTGATACCTTCGTTGACCTCAACTACATGGTCTACATGTTCCAGTATGACTCTACCCATGGCAAGTTCAATGGCAGTCAAGGCTGAGAATAGGAAGCTTGTCATCAATGGGAAGCCCATCACCATCTTCCAGGAGTGTGATCCCGCTAACATCAAATGGAGTGATGCTGGTGTTGAGTATGTTGTGGAGTCTACTGATGTGTTCACCACCACGTAGAAGGCTGGGGCTCACTTGAAGGGTGGGACCAAAATAGTCACCATCTCCACCCCCTGGGCCGATGCCCCCATGTTTGTGACGGGTGTGAACCATGAGAAATATGACAACTCAATCAAGATTGTCAGCAATGCATCCTGAACCACCAACTGCTTAGCCCCCCTGGCTAAGGTTGTCCATGACAACTTTGGCCTCGTGGAAGGGCTCATGACCACAGTCCGTACCATCACTATCACTAAGAAGACTGTGGATGGCCCTGCTGGAAAGCTGTGGCGTGATGGTCATGGGGCGGCCCAGAATGTCATCCCTGCATCCACTGATGCTGCCAAGGCTGCGGGCAAGGTCATCCCAGAGCTGAACGGGAAGTTTACTGACTTGGCTTTCTGTGTTCCTACCCCCAGTGTATCCATTGTGGATCTGTGCTTCCTGGAGAAACCTGGCAAGTACGATGACATCAAGAAGGTGGTGAAGCAGGCATCCAAGGGCCCACTAAAGGGCATCCTGGGCTACACTGAGGACCAGGTTGTCTCCTGCGACTTCAACAGCAACTCCCACTCTTCCACTTTTGATGTTGGGGCTGACATTTCTCTCAATGACAACTTTGTAAAGCTCATTTCCTGGTATGACAATGAATATGGCTACAGCCACAGGGTGGTGGACATCATGGCCTACATGGCCTCCAAGGAGTAAAAACCCTGGACCACCCACTCCCAGCCCAGCAAGGACACTGAGAGCAAGAGAGAGGCCCTCAGTTGCTGAGGAGTCCCCATCCCAACTCAGTCCCCAACACTGAGCATCTCCCTCACAATTCCATCCCAGACCCCATAATAACAGGAGGGGCCTAGAGAGCCCTCTCTACTCTCTTGAATACCATCAATAAAGTTCGCTGCACCCACAAAAAAAGATGATTAAAATGTCTGTGTACCAGGAAAGAAGTCAGATGGCTTCCTCCTCAAAGCCCAGATATTGTGGAAAGGATGAAGCTGTGGCCTCTGTCAGGCAAATCGTCTAAGCCAAGAACAGGGAACTGCTTCTTGACTCATTTCCTGTTTCTTTCTGGATATAAAGGTCCTTGGGGAGACAGCCATTGAGACGTTCCTACGCCAGAGGTGGAGATGAAGGAGACAGAGGTTCCTGATGCTCACTTCACAGTGGACAAACAGAACATCTCTCTCTGGCCTCAAGGCAAGTGCCAGCTACTGTTCCATGCCCACCTGGTGCTTATGCCCACCACTCCTCTTCACGGATCCTTAACAGACCTCTCTGTCCCTTCCAGAGCCTCCTCCCAAGCAGGACCTGACTCCAGTTCTAAGGAAACCTCACTGTATCTGTGCGGCTTTCACCTGTCTGGCGTTGGTGCTGGTCGCCTCTATTGTGCTTCAGGCTGTTTTCTGTAAGTCACTGGACCCTGGGGATCCAAACCTTTTTGCTACAGTCCTTGGTGTCTCAGGCCTATGACATTTCAGGAACTTTCCTGATGTGTCTGGAAGCTGGCCTGCTACCCTTCATTCTAGGTTTTAGGGGGGAACCTTATAACTGGCATTAGAAAATGTCTGTTCTCAGGGTAATCTTTGGTCTTCAGGAAAAAATCACTAATCTCTGCCTTTGACTCTCTTAGCTTCCAGTCACCCACAGCTCCCAGACTGTGGAATTCAAAGCTTTGTGACTAGCTCCCAACAGGGAGTTTGATGACTCCCCATATTGCTAGGTACTTACTAGGTACTAGTTCTGCACTGAGCCAAGCCAGCAAACCTCCCAGTCTCCATACTCCCTTGTCTAGGCAAAGAATATGTCCACACTTGGAGCCTTCTTATTACTCTTCTAGGAGCTTCTTAGCCTCTGCTGTGGTCATACCTTCCCTTCTGCCAAGTCTCTAGAGAGCATAGGGAGAAATGTCTTCATTTTTTATGACCTACATGCCTGGTCTCAGACTCTCAGCCTCACCCTTCACTGACCTTGATCTTATCCTAGACCACTAGTCTTGTCTCTTCTCTTATCTCCCACCTCTCTCTTTTTGTTTGAGACAGGGCCTCACTGTGCAGCCCTGTCTGGCTTGAAACTGAGTAGATCAGTCCTGCCTGGAACCCACTGATCTCACTTTGCCTCCTGAGTGCTGGGAGTAAAGGTGTGGACCACCCAGCCCTACTGTTCCTGACTTCTAGCACTTCCTTTCTCGTAGGACTCTTTTAAAAAATATTCTTTTGTTTTGTATATGTATGTTTTATATATGTTTTGTATATGTATGTTTTATATATGTGTGTTTTATATATGTTTTGTATATGTATGTGAATGTTTTGCTTGCCTGTTTGTGCGCCACGTGGACTGGTGCCCTAAGAGTAAAGAGTGCACCGGACTTCCCTAGAGCTGAAGTTATAGTCAGTTAGGAGCTGCCATATAGGTTGGGAAGTAAACCCAGGTATTCTGCCAGGATAAGAGTTCTTCCTGCGGAGCCATCTTCCGTCCCACAGGACTCCTTCGACAGTTATTGATTAGTTTTGCTTCCTGTGCCTATGAACTTAGTGGAGTAAGAAAGATAGGGCCAAGAAAGTGCAGAAAGAGTTTCGTGCCCCTCCCATATGCTTTGGAGTCTGCATGTGCATGCTCCCACTCATGGCCGTAAAGCAGACTGTGGGCAGACAAGGGAGGGGTGTGCTTCCCTAGCTGGTGGTGGGGTCTCTGACAGGAGATGGCTGGGGACTAACTCACAGGCTGAGAGGGGACCTAGAGACGGAGTGATGAGGGGGTGACTAAGGGAACTCCTTTATCAAGTTCACCCAGACCACCCTGAGGAATTCCAGGGCTGGGCTCTCCCTCTGCTTCTTCATGAGGACTCTTGGTCTCCTCCCCAGCCATGATGCTTGGTAGCACCTAATGCACACTTGCTGTATATAATGCGTAGATGGGGAGTAGATGGCCTTGGCCCTTTATGAAGCTTGATCCTTCAGCTTCTCCTTCCTTTGGACAACACTCCACCTCATGGCTTAGGAACCCCTCAGCTGACTCTCTGACTGTCTCAAATCCAGATCCTAGGTTGATGGGCAAAATATTGGATGTGAAGAGTGATGCCCAGATGTTGAGAGGTCGTGTGGACAACATCAGCACCCTGGGTTCTGATCTTAAGAGAGAAAGAGGCCGTGTGGATGACGCTGAGGTCCAGATGCGGATAGTGAACACCAGCCTCGGCAGGGTGCGTTCTAAGATTCTGTCTTTGGAAGCCAGCATGAAGATAGTCAGCAATCAGCTCCAGGTATTAACAAGGAGCTGGGGAGAGGTCGACAATCTCAATGCCAAAATCCCAGAGCTGCAAAAAGATCTGGATAAAGCCAGCGCCTTGAACACAAAGGTCCAGGGACTGCAGAACAGCTTGGAGAATGTCAACAAGCTGCTCAAAGAACAGAGTAAGTAAACGAGATCGTCCAGCAGGCTGACCAGAGGCCACAAGCCTCTCCCTGTCTTGAACAGTAGTTTGAGTCTCTACACTAAGGTGCAGAAGAACATAGAGGCATTGGACGTCTAGTCTGACATGGAATTCGGTATGGTCTGGAAAATAGCCACATATTTGGTTTTGAGTGACAGTTTAGTAAATATATAGTGAACCAAAAATAAAAGGATGAACAACAAATGATGGGTGAATAAATGATTGGTAGAGAGAGTCGCAGGTGATAGATTGATATAGCAAAATGTCAAATTGGGCATTAAAACCTCTAGCAGAAATCGACTGGCGAGGGCCCACTGAGGCCCTCTGAGGGATTTTCTGAGAGAGTCCCTGAGAAGCAGAGGGTCCCTTAGGGTAAAGCTTCCAAGTAAAAGAGCAAGCAGAAACTGAAGGTGACACCATCAAATCGGGGGCTTACAAACATCCAGCCGAAACTGACTGGGGACGATGAGGCAGTCAGCTGGAGTTCCAGGTTGAGCTTTCTCTCTGTTGCTGGACTGTTCTGTACTCTTCCCTCCTTGTCACAGAGGCAGGGGCCAGCCTGTCTCCAGACAAAGTGGGCAGCTTCTCACTGAGCTCACATAGAGACATTTTACCAATATGACATATGCTACACCTGGCCTTTACTGTGCTAGTTCCCGTGATGCTCATTACTGTAAGCCAGGGCCTGGGCTGATGGTCCCTGTGTTCCTGTCACATCTCTCTTCCCTGCCACTGTCCCTGTCTAGTCTCAGAGGCCCAATTCACAAGTCTCAGACTTTTAGGATCCCAATGGAAGGGCCCCAATCCTTGACACTAGAAACTCAAGGTCCCTAGAGCCAGGACTCGATCACTTCTGTCCCCAGGATCTCATCAAACACCCCATCCCATCAGGACAAAGCAGAACCCAGAGCACCGCAGTTACCTCAGCCCCTGTTTTCCAGGTGACATTCTGAAGATGATGTCTCGAGGCTGGAAGTACTTCATGGGGAACTTCTACTACTTTTCCCGCACCTCAAAGACCTGGTATAGTGCGGAGCAGTACTGTATTTCTAGGAAAGCTCATCTGACCTCAGTTTCCTCAGAATCAGAACACGTGAGTGCAATCATCCAATCGCCTGGCTCTGTGAAGGGGTCATCAAGGCTGGGCACTAACAAAAATTCCTCCACTGTACGTGACCTTATATGTGTGGTGCGGGGGTACGTGAATGGTGTGTGGAGCTCCAATGCCTATGTGGAAACCACAGGAGGACATCAAATGTCCTGTTCTACAAATGTCCTGCATTCCCCAAGTACTGCCTAACGGGCCAGCAAGTTCCAGTGATCTTCTGTCTCTGCCCCAATCGGGGTTCGATGTAGCTGGGGTTGGAAGTCAGATCCTCATTCTCATGCAGCAAGTAGCCTTACCCACTTGGTCATTTTATTACCTCCCCACCCTCCCACCCCCAGAGTTTATTTCTCATGTATACGACTCGTCTTGCAAAGGATAGCAGGGGTCTGCTTGACATGGGTATCAAGGACCTAAGCCAAAGGAGGCGTTATGTCAACAGCACACATCCGAAGTTGCTGAGGCAAGGGACACAGAGAGCATCAGCCGCTAAAGCTCCTGCCCTCAATTAAAGTAGAATTTCTGCTCCCAGGCACATAATCGCTAACAGCTTCAAAGAGGGCCAGGAGGGGGCGCTCGTCCCACATGCCAGAAAATAAAAATACTTGTGAACCAGATACTCCAGGACCTAGTAAGCCTCCTTCCTGGCGGTGCAGACTGTAGACCAGGCTTAGTGAGCCAAGAGACAGAGGGGTAAAGCAGGTGAAGGCCCAGGTCTGTTCTAGCTGTGTCACAGTCTGCCCTCAAACTTGTCCAGGAGCCTTAGGGAATTTTCCCAGGCCTCACTTTAAGTGAATTGATGAAATAGTGCCGGGAGGATAATGGAGGTTGTCAAGTGTCCGGCACAATTAAGGGTTCATGTAATTTAGGGATTGCCATTCAGTCAATCCCCTTGATGTCCCTGTCTGCAGCTCAGCTGACTCTTCTGCCTTTTTTTTTTTTTTTTTTGACAAAGTGTCTCATTATATAATTAAGGATGGCCTAGAACCTTCGGTCCCTTGGCCTCAGACTCCACATTGCAGGGATCGCAGCCATCTGCTGCTGTGCCTGGCAGATGGAGTCTCCTATGTCCTCCAGCCCCTCCCTGGAAAGCCCAAGTTCCAAGTCTGTTAGTTGATAAACTAAGCAACGAGGAATTGGGAGTGGGCTCTGGGTCTAGGAAGGGCACTGAGAGAAGACGCCGCACCCGTGAATCTGCGACGCTCATGGGGCATCGTTAGATTCAGGGCCGCCGCTGTCCCTAAGTGAAGAATGCCCAGTGATACCCAGAGGTGCAATGGAGGCTGGGCCTCTGCTCACTTACTCTGTGCTCCCCACAGGAGTTTCTCTACAAGGTAGCAGATGGAGTTCCACACTGGATTGGACTTACCAAGGCAGGAAGTGAAGGGAACTGGTACTGGGTGGACCAGACATCATTCAACAAGGAGCAAAGTAGGAGGTGAGTGAGTCTGCTCCGCCCTCCTTCCCAGCCTGGCTTGCTCCACGGTTCCCATGAACACAGGGCTCTGCTTTGCCCTTATCCTAGCACACTGGAGTGGAGCTGTTTCTGCTCATTCTGTACCTGGGGCCAGTTAGGGACCCCTGTGTCTTATGGGGCTTGGCAGCAAGCCTAGCTGGGGTGAGGATCTGGCCCAAGTCTAGGCCTATGCAGTATGGACTCATGAGAGCCTTGAGAGATGCAGGCCAGGGGCACAGAGGGGGGCTTAGAGTTGAAAGACTACTTAGGTCTTCTTAGGTTTGGGAGCTAAACCTTGCAATGTTCTCACCCAGGACGGAAACCGGGGTCAACATAACTCATCATAAGTTTTTTAAATTTATTTTATTGTGTGTGTACATGATGGGTGTGTCACATGTGTGTAAAGGTCAGAGGACGACTTGTCCAGGTCTGTTCTTTCCTACCATGTGGATTCTGGGGATCAGACTCGTATCCACCATGCCATCTTGCTGGCCTCTAAAATAACCAATTTTAAAGACAGCATCTCGTGTATCTCGGGCTGGCTTGGAAAGTTGCTTTGTAGCCTAGGTTGACCTTGAACCGCTAATAACCCTGCCTCTACCTGAGTGCTTAGGTAAAGGCATGTGCCCCCATGCCCAGTCTGTTTGGTGCTGTGGATAGGATTCAAGGCTTCCTTCATCCTGTACAAGCATCCTGCCAGGTGCACAGAGTGTCTTTCTTTCTTTCCTCACGTGATAGGTTCTGGATCCCAGGTGAACCCAACAATGTTGGGAACAATGAACACTGTGCCAACATCAGGGTGTCTGCCCTCAAGTGCTGGAATGATTCTCCCTGTGACAATGTATATTCTTTCATCTGCAAGATGCCCTACATCCAAGTGATCACATGACAGGCCTGACCTGAACTCAGCGTTGCTGGGGCAGCAGTGATACAGCTCGCCCAGATGTCTCTCCCCCTGATGCTCCAAGATTGCTCTGCACCGAATGGTCTTCTTGCCCCAAAATTGTCCCAAACATGCTGGGGTCCTTCTCTCTTTGCTGGCAATTCTCGGCTCCTGGAGGCCTTGGAGGAGCTTGGGTTAAATGGGTGAGGACCTGGAGGGGTTGTAGAAGTCCTCGCTTCCCAGGCGAGGCAGGTCAGTACCCCAAACATTTTGTTTAGACTTTCCCGATCCTTCTAAGAAGCCTTGGCTGACCATATAAGAGCTACATTCAAATATGACCAGTATTTGAGGAGGCAAACATGCCCAACTTAACTATGATACAATTTATACCTGTATTAGAACACCATGTGGTACTCTCAAAATATGTCAATATGTTGTTTTCATGAGCCTACTGCAAATAAATGTAAAGACTTACTGCTTCTTGGTGTGAGTGTGTGTGTGTGTGTGTGTGTCCTGTAGCCTAGAGTTGGAGTCACATATGTTTACGAACAACCAGATATGGCTGCTGACCTCCAAACCCTGGTCTTCTGATAGAGTAGTAGGTGTTCTTAGCTGCTGAGCCATCTCTTCAGTCCTGGAGATTTAAATTATAAGATAAAAAAACAAAATATTAAAAATACGTAGGAAGGCTGGAGGTGTGGTTCACTGGGTAAAGCGTTTACCTGGCATGGGTGGCCGTGAGGCTAATCTGCAGAACCACAGGGCCGGGTATGTTCGTGCGTAGCTGTGATCCCACACGCAGGAGGTGGAAGCAGGAGACTCACCAGTTGAAGGTTATCCTCAGCTCCACAGTGAGTTTGAGGCCATCCTGGTATAGAGGAGCCTGTCTTGAGAGAGGAGGCCGTTTGCTTCAGGATAACCAAGCAATTGCTTCCGTGTTGCTATGAGGCTCTCTCTAGTTGAGATTCTCATATGTCTGACTGAATACCATGGAAACAGCAGCTCTTGGTCACCCAGTCCCTGACATAGTCCTTCACCTCTTTATACACTTTCTCTGAAGTCTGAATCCCTCTCTCCTTGAGTGAGCTAAGCCAGGGCACTTCGGGATTGGCAGGTCCTCTGTTTCGTTTGAGCTACCTGGCTCAGCTCCCCTCCCTCCTGCCACCAGGCCATCACACGCCCAGGCCACCACAGTCATCCCAGCCTCCCCCATCTCCTCTCCACTGTGTTCCTCTCTTGCTGTGACATCCTTGTCTACTTTAAACACCTCTTGGATCAAAGTTTTTCTTGGAGTTCCTGTTTCCATTCCCAGTGACCGCTGTGAACTTAAAAGAACATGCAATGGTGGGGTACACTCAGATAGAGGGCAAAAACGAATAAGGGCAGCCTGTCTCTAAAAGCCAACAGCCACAGGCAGAGCTTATATTTGGTTTTATGTGAGTGAAACAAGGTAAGGTTTGATACGTTTCTTCAGGGGCTCCTAGGTAGCAAGACTTCTGTCCTCCAGCCCTCTTCCCAGGGGATCCTTCCCGAGGTCCCCATTTTTCACAAAGGCTGGGTGTCTAGATATAAGCAAGCATCTAAGCCAAGAGACAAAGGCCTGAAAACAGGGGCAACAAATGGGGCATGAGAGAGAATGCAGGGAGCATGAACTGACCTCCATTGAGGATTCTCAACAGAAAGAGTCCCTTTGAGAGCCACCACCAGGGTACTGTTGAGTGAGAAGACGGCGCACAGAGGGTACACGCTTTTTTTTTTCTCCAACATGGTCTTTCTAACTGGAACTAACCCTGTAGATCAGGCTGGCCTTGAATCTACAGCGATGGGCCTATCTCTGTTTCTGCCTCTCGAATGCTGGGACTAAAAGTATGTGTCACCACACCAGGTTATAGGTTTGTGTTTAGGGCCAAGGTACCTTTGATACCCCCAAGAACCCCAAAGACTGAGGTTCCTTGCTCTTACCAATAGGCCCCCTTGCTGAAAGACTTCTCATCTGGCTAGGCACCCCACCCACCATGGGACCAGCTGCCTTCCCTTCAGTGGTTAAAGAAACTCCATTTTGTGCTAGGGATCGTCTTGTTGCCTGTTTGTTGGCCTTTTTGCCCCTGATCTAAATTCCTGGAAGACAAATTCCTGCAACCCTGACTCCTTGACCCCTATCCAGCTGTCACATGACCAGCTGCTGTTATCCTATGATATGTCTAATTGCTAAATTTTGGGTTCTGTGACCTGCTTAAGCAGATCTTCAAGGACTATTCAAGGGCACCTTGACCACTTAGTCTTGGTCAAGCAGAGCAGCATTTTGGCTTGTGCGACTTGCTTGAGCAGACGCTCATGGACTTCCTGAGGTTTTTTCCTTTAAAAGTCCTTCCTTCACCTCCCTCTATGTGGCACGTCTCTGACTTGGGTTAGGGATTGCAACACATTTGGGGTGAACTGTGTGAAGGTTGTCTCTATACATTCAATTGTTGATTGGTGTACTGGCTCAGAGCAGAGTGCTGGCCAGATTTTGGTATTGTTAATCTTTATGATCTGCCTCGGCATTTTGTAGGCACTCTTCCTCCCTACCTACTAACAGATTGGCTTAGTAAAGAGCTGATGGCCATAGATGAACAGGAAAGGAAAGGAGGAAATTTGGGGCTGAGAGAAGGTCTCTAAGAGAAGAATTAGAAGTGAGGGGATTCACCATCTGGACAGGGAGGTGGTTAGACAGACCAGGATTGAGAGACGTAAAGAACTAGCCACATGGAGGGTCATGGGCTACAATAATACAATCGAGTTAGACGAGCTAGCCAGGTGGTAGTCCAAGTTAAATGCCAAAGCTTTTCATAAACATTAAAAACTCTCTGTGTCATTATTTAACTCCTGGAGGGTCTAGAATGCCCTCCTATACAGCATAGGATAATTTGGCTGATTATAATCTGAATTTAGCCTGATAGTCTTTCCCCAGTGATCTCAAGCTCCATAATATCTGGAAGCCCCAGCGAGACGCAAGAAGAATCCAGATTCAGGGTCTGGGGTCCAGGATAGGTCCTAGCAGGGGCAAGTACCACACTCTGAGGCCCTGGAGGTGAACAGCCCTAGTTAGGGGCAGATACATTTATAGATTTGGGAGCCAGGAAGGGAGCCCCAGCCTGTGGCCACCACCAATTTACAAAATGGAAACACAACTAAAGAAAGAATTTCTGACGGACATGCTCCTAGAACAGGACCAATCAGTGAGCTGTTCTGGATCTCTGGACATTTGGAGAGAAATAGAGGAAATCTGAAGCAATCGTAGACCCGGTCTCCAGGGACAGGGTAGGAGACTGTTTCGATGTGCTTATAATTTTTGTTGCAGAAATGGGGGCCAGACTGACACAGCTAAACCCCCTAGGGTTACTTTGCAGCACTTCAAAGACTTCTTCAAGGGGTCTATGGAGCTAAGATGTCACCCTTGAAGCTCTACACTCTCTGTGAACTAGAATGGGCCACTTTTGATGTGGGATGGCCAGATGTAAGTGTCATTTGACCCTAAAATAGCAAAAAGAGTCTGGACAGTGGTCACAGGGAACCTGGATACCCTGCCTTACACTGACTGCTGATGCACCCTGCCTGGCTGAAGTGTTGGGCCCTTAAACAACGCGAAGTCATTGAGTCAGGGGCTGAGTAAAAACCTAAGCAAAATGCCTGTATCTCTGTTCTTGTCCTGGAGGAGCAAGAGGAGGAAGAGGAGGGGGTGAGGTGGCAGGGAATCCCATATCTTACAGTCCACACACCCAGGAAGCCCAGGACCCAGCTGTCTGAAGGGGACCATGCACTTGCAATCCCAAGACTTTTTCTAGCCCTGACATCACGTTCACAGCAGGAGAGGGCTGGATTATGCTATACCCCAGCTGAGCCAGACCTCTGCTTTTCTCCCTCCTAGAGTAGCACGCCCTAGTGGGCCTCCACCCCTGCCAGGCGAAAGGGCTGGTGGGTAGGAGAGGCCCAGACTTCCTTTTCTAGTTTATGTCTCTTTTCCAACCAGTGATCTTTACAACTGGAAGACCCAGCCCTTCCTCCTTTGAGAAGCCTCAGGCCCTCGTCGGCCTGCTGGAAGGTGTTTCCTTTACCTAATGGGGCTGATTTTAAGCAGTTTCTAGGTACGTTTTTCACCACAGAGGAGAGGCACTGAATCATGACTGAAGCCAGGAAGGCTACAAAGGGTCTCAAGGTAACAGGGAAAGATGCAGAAAGAGGAGCCGAGTGACTATTGTTCTCAGAAATACCAAAGGGGTTGGGGATTTGGCTCAGTGGTAGAGCGCTTGCCTAGCAACCGCAAGGCCCTGGGTTCGGTCCCCAGCTCCGAAAAAAAGAAAAAAAAAAAAAAAGAAATACCAAACTGGTCTCCCAGGGCTAATCAATGTCAGGGGCACTAGACACCTATCGCTGCGGCCTCCTGACTGGAATGAGAGCAGCATCTACAAAGGCTTAAAGGTACCTGAGGTAACTCAGAGAAATCAGTAATCTTCTGCTGGGTTCCCGGAACACCTCTGGGAGGCTTTCCAGAAGTTTATTCCATTGATCTGGATGCCCAGACAACCAGAGGGCTGTTCATATTGCCTTTGTCGCCCAGTTGGCCCAGATATACACAGGAAGTTACTGAAATTACAAGGGTTTGAGAAGCTGAGTTGGTTAGAGTTGTCAGAAATTGCTCAGAGAATTTTAACAATAGAAATCCAGATGAGAAGAGAGACAAGAGGCTAGAATAACAGTGGCTGTGTTCAGAGAAGCGACCAAATCAGCCTTGAGCCAGGCTGGAGAGGGACCGATGTGAATATTGCAAAGAAAACAGTCATTGGAAGAATGAGAGTCTGCAACTCAGACAGGAGAAAGCGGTGTAAATCCTCAGTCTGACAGGATTGGATGGAGGGGTCAGAGCTCCATACAAATGATCCCTTAGGAGCCCAGGGTTGCAGAAAAGGCGGGGGGCAAAACTGTGGTTTCTGGTAGATACAGGTGCAGCCCATTCTGTGCTAATGAAACCCCTCAGTTCCCTCAATAAGAAAAAGACCACCATCCAAGGGGCCACCGGGACCAGAAACTACACTTAAACCACCCACAGAGGGGTGGACAAGGTACTGAGACTTATTCTTTTCTTGTTATGCCAGATCGTCCATAACCTCTGATTTGGAGAGACTTGCAGAGAAAACTTGGTGCCACCATCAAATTCAGTGAGAGTGAAGCCGCCCCAGACCGAGGGAGTCCGTACTTAGACATCCTGGTTACTTGCCCCTTATCTGAAGAATATAAAATGACAAAAAGTAATACTGAAAAACGGGGAGTGGACACCCTTCCTGACAGGATCAGTGCTAATATTCTCTGCAGTATGGGCAGAGACCACTTTCCCCAGACTGGCCTCACATTGGCCACCACTGTTGGCGAGCAGGAAAGGAGATCTTTTTGAGCATTTTCTCCAGGTTGTTCATCATAAATTAAGTCCTGGAGCTCAGCCTTCCCTGTAAGAGTAAAGCAGTACTCCATCTCAAGAGAGGGATAGAGATCCTGAAAGATGTCTTTTTCTCTCAATCCCAGGGCTCCGTGAGGCAACCTGTATTCTGATTTGAATGGACAGACCCCACGTCAGGTTTCAGTGGCCAACTGATCTTGACTTGAGTATCATAGATGCCTAAGAACTGCCCTATTCTGTTTGACGAAGCCCTTCAACCGAGCCTCCTTAAATACTGACAAGGGCACCCAAATACCACCCTCTTTCAGTATGCGGGTGATCTCCTCATCACTGAGTGCCCCTGAAAGAATGCCAACAAGACACCAAGGAACTGCTGAGAATGCTTCAGCATCTGGTCTACCACATGTCTGCCAGGGCCCCGTCATGCTCCAATGAGGTGGCTTATCTAGGCTATTGATTAAAAAGAAGCATGAGGACCCTGCCCTCAAGCATGATCCAATTGATCTTGGATATTCCTGAGTCATGGGATCAAAGGTGGGTGAGAGAAATCTTGGGTACAGTTGGATACTGCAGGTTTGGATGCCCGACTTTGCAGAAATAACAAAGCCATTATACCAGAGTCTAGGAGAAAATGGGTGGGACAGTGTCCCCATGGAAGGGCATCCTGAGACATGGGAGCCCAGGAACCACACAGCTCTGAGAGGAAGCCTTCTCAGCAGAGGTGTTGCAGCTCCCATGGTAGGGGATCCCCAGCTGAGCAGAGGCGCTCAGGAGCCTCAGCCCAGCAGCTTCTCTTTGCTTCTTTTCTTCTTGGCTTCTTCCAACAAGAGAGCCGTGCCAGGCAGAAAGTCTCACGAAAGAGATTGGAGGGCCCAGGGTATGGAAGGACGAATCAGGGAGTGAGGGGGAAGCCTGCCTGGGAGCAGACAGCAGGAGATTGAACAAAGGGGCAGTGCTTGTCTAGGACTTCTTGGGGGATGGTGGAACTTTTTTTCAGGGCAGATATTCCCAGAATGTGGCTTGGTGGACTTTCAAACCCTGTGCTTTGGGAGCTAAGGGATTGGTGGGTTTCCCTGTCATGGATTTGTGAGTTTTCCTGGTCGTGGATTGTTGGGTTTTTGTGGGAAGGTCAGGGATTGATGGGGGGGGGTTTCCTGCTTAGAGATTGGTGGCTTTTCAACCCCCTTTCCTGCATGGGGCCCATGGGTTGGGATGGGAAGAACTTAGCTGCAGGCAGCTTTGGCTGAGCTACTTGGGGAGGCTGGAGAGGGGGTGCTGCCGCTGTGGACGGTGGTACCTCACGATGGCTGAGGCATGGAAGGAGTTGCCATCGTAGTGGACAGCTCCTTGCTGCAGGCTGAGGCGGGAAATGGCACCATTTTGTCAGTTCCTGCAGCATGTCTCTCAGGGACTACAAATTTTGGAACCCAAAAAGCCTGTGGCTTGTTTATCTAAATGCCCAGGTCGTGATTCAGCAAATGGCCATCTGTGTCCTGTCCAGTGTCACCACACTCTTGATAAAGGAAACTGATAAACTGACCATGGGATAGGAGCTGGCTGAGACCACTCCTCACTCTGAGAATGCTCCTTCAGAGAGCGTCTGAGCCCTGGATGTGGAACACATACCTCACTTTTTAACAAGCACGGGGGACCAGATTCTCATCTTCTTCATGTTGAACCTAGCCTCCTTCCTGCTGACCCTGAAGAACCACCAGCTCACGACTGTGCCCAGGTTAGCCACCTGCATATGGGCAACTGGACCTCTGAAACCAGTCTCTCAGGAAGAAGATCTGACCCTATTTACCACGGGGAGGAGCTATGTACAGGATAGGATCAGGTATGCCGGCGTGGGTGTAGTGATTCTCCCTGAGGTCATCTGGGACTCTGCCCTAAGGAGGGAGCATCAGCATAAAAGGCAGAGCTGACAGCCTTGACCCGGGCACTCAGATGAGGAAATGACCATGCTGTCAATGTCTACAGTGATAACCAGTGCTTTGGCCGCCACACACATACCAGGAGGGGCACTTGCTGCTCTCTGCAGAAAGGAGAAGAAAAACAAAGAGGAGATCTCAGCTCTCCTAACACGTACCTGGCTGCAGGACACCAAAAAGGAGACCGATGGTTTGAATAGGAATGGCTCTCATAGGCTCACATATATGTTTAGGGAGTAGATGTAGCTTAGTTGGGGCAGGTGTGGCCTCCTTGGAAGAAGTATGTCACTGGGGTGAGACTTTGGGGTTTCAAACACTCAAGCCAGGCCTAGTGTCTCTCTTCCTGCTGCCTGAGGATCCAGATGTAGAACTCTCAGTTCCTTTTTCCAGCACCATATCTGCTTGGGCACTACCATGGTCCCCACCAGGAGGACAGTGTACTAAACCTCTGAAACTGTGAGCAAGCCCCAATTAAAGGCTTTCTCTTATAAGAATTGCCTATTCACAGCAATAGGACACTGACTAGGCAGAGACTCAGTTGAAGCCCAAGGCTTGCTGATACCACAGCATAGAGAGCATTCACAGAGCCAGGGAGGCTACTGCAAACATTATGCTTTTCCTATGCTCACCCTTCTGCCTGAGTCAGACCTGCTAGAGCATCCTATAAAGACCAGAGTGAAAGAAATCTGGGGTCCACTAAGACAGAGGACTGGTGGGTTCTACCAGACAGCTGCCCATCATACCAGAAGCCCTGAGATCATCCCTTCTCTTACATATTCACCAAAGTACATAACTTGGGTCAATCAAATTGAATGAATTAATCAGGAAAAGGAATTTCCTAGCCACTTATATGAGAGGTTTGAACAAATTACCTTTTGCCACACCATCTGTGCCCAGGGGAACCTGAGAGGAGGAAACCCAGAACCTATGGGTGTCTGGGAAAGGGGACTTAGTCCTGGTGAACACTGAGTATTGGATCTTACTGGAGTTATTATGACAAGTAACTTCAGTCTCTTGATGTTTGCTAGTTTTTGTAGATACTTTTTAGGATGGGCAGAAACTTTTCCCAGTAGGCCAGAACAGCTGATGCAGTTACTAAGGAGTTACTAAGAGAGATCATCCCCCAATTTGGGCTTCTCTCCACTTTAGGATTGGACCCAAATTCACAGTCAAAATGTCTTACCAAGTGGCTAAAACTCTAGGAAATTACACTGTATCCATAAACCCTGAGCTCAGGGCAGATAGAAAGAGTTAACAGGACCATTAAAAACAAACCAAATATTAAATTCTGGACAGAGACTGGCAAGTGGTGGACATATTCAGTGCTCCCTGCTGTTCTTTTCAGGATCAGGGGCTCCCCCTAGTGGGACGAACTAATACTATTTATTTGAAATAAAGTTTGACCGCCTGTCTCCACTTAGTCCTACAAAGCTGTATTAGAGTTTCTATTGCTACAACGAAACAACACCATGACCAACAAGCAAGCTGGGGAGGGAAGGGTTTATTCAGCTTACAATTCCACATTGCTGTTCATCACCAAAGGAAGTCAGGACAGGAACCCACACAGGGCAGGAACCTGGAGGCAGGAGCTGACACCGAGGCCATGGAGGGGTGCTGCTTACTGACTTACTTTATATGGCTTGCTCAGCCTACCTTCTTAGAGAACCCAGAACCACCCACTATGGCCTGGGCCCTCTCCCATCCACCACTAATTAAGAAAGTGCCTTAATTAATTACAGCCGGATCTTATGGAGACATTTCCTCAACTGAGGCTCCTTCCTCTGTGATGATTCTAGCTTGTGTCAAGTTGACTTAAAACCAGCCAGTACAATAGGGAAGAGCTCAGACTATTGAAATGTCTAATTATTCCTTTGCCAAGTCCTTACAGGTATTGCAGAAGACAACTGGAGACGCCCAGAGTCATCTGTCACTCCCACTGCCTGAATGACCTTTCATGGAGCCAGCATACAAGTTCCAATGTGTGGGTTTGGTGTGGGACTGCTGCCTACCCAACAGAACCTCGACCCTTCCTGGAAGGGACTGTACCCTGCGATCTTGACAACCCACTTGACAGTAGAAGGGACCATAGCTTGGATCCACCATTCCCATCTATAGGTGAAGAGGACCAGCCAAACAAAAGGTGAAAATGGAGGGTAACGTGAGCTCCCCAGTACCTCTAACTGTTCAGCTCATCCATACCTTAGGCTCATCTGGCACTGACATTGGGAATCATGACACGAATCTCTCTCTCATGCTTGGCCAGCTAGAAAGGTTTGAGATTGAGAACTGTCCGGGAAACCATTCACCCTTTATCCAGAGAGAACATATTCTCTGAAATGCCACCCCCTCTCAGCCTATGTTTAAAGTTGATCTATAGGACTTTGGCTGACTCACAAGATTAGGACCAATCTCTTCCATGGTGTGCTATAAAGGAAGTGGGATGATTTCTAGGATGTGCTGAGAATTTTCTAAATAAAACTCTTTTCCATATCTGTGCAGCTGATGGGCCAGCTCATGGTGATCAGCAGAAAGAAGATGGCCCTTGGTCTGCCTCAGACATAAGCCTGAGTATCTGAAAAGGGCATCTGGACCCACACATGCTTCTTGAGTGGGAGCACCCTCTCAGGCTGTGCCTTATGGGCCCAGATAAAAGCTGGCTTACTTAACCGAAGGCTAGTATGTCTCCCTCCATGACCTCCATTCTCAGAGCACTCCACCCACGGCAATAAACTCATAGTCTCAACCAAGGGGGGCTATTGTAAACTCTAATGTGTAAAGGACACAGGACAGTTTCACCTCCTGATGATATTTCTGAGCTTGAGACCTTAAAGTCACTAAACAGTGGGATAAACCATACTTTCCCCAGCCTTGGGAATGATTACTTGTAACTTTAACTTTTTCAAATCCTATTTTTAATGATGGTACTTAAATGCTTTAACTCCCTCTTTTAGCCCACCACTACCCACCAGAGGTAGTGGGGGAAAAAGGATATGGGGTTGTGGGAGGTGGACCTGTTTAGAAAGGTTCTTTGGAGCACCTCCCATCTGTGTTGTCTGGAAATCGGCAGTTCAGTTCACAGGTCAGCAGGCAGTGGCAGCTCAATCCATTCGAAAACACTTCATGGATACACCACAGTCCAGTTCGGGAGAGTCGGGTTAGTAACAGCAGTAACACGATCTTGCTTTTGTGGAGAGCCAGGCTTCAACCTTAGCTCGAGTCAGCAGGAGAGACTAGCAGGAACACTAGGAGAAGTTCTTGGCTGTGTTCTCTCAGGAAAGCAAAGGTCAGTGAAGACTTGACACCCACAAGCGTTGCACAGCTAGCTGTACCAGCAAGCCAAGCTCTTTCTCTGTCACTCGGTCCTATTTATATGCTCCAAACATCATGTGTTCTCCACGTGCCTTGCCTCAGTACAGGTCTCGCCTCAGCACAGGCCTTGCCTCAGCACAGGTCTTGCCTCAGCATGTGCATCCAATCAGCCAGCCGTGGAGTCCTGACAAATGGAGCTTGACTATGCAATGTAAGGCGGACCAAGACATGCATGTTGTTAGCAAAGAATCCTTCATCACATGCTCTTTCACGTGTTTGCTTTAGCAGAACATCCTCTCTCCTGTGTCTGCTTCAGGGAAATATTTCTTCACGAGTCTGCCTTAGTCTTTCACCCGCATCTACTTCAGGAAAACACTCCTTCATGTGTTTGCCTCAGCAAAGCACCGTCCAACGCAACTGACTCTCCAAAGAGCCCTTAAGTTTCCACTTCAATTGTTGGCTTTGCCTTGACCCCAGGCCTCATTTTTATTTGGGGGGTAGGGGTCAATCTATCACCCCAACTTGAACCACACCAAGAAGTTCAAACTGTGAACCAGAAGAAACTAAGCTCGCCCTAGGAGACCTGCAAGGAACAAGTACTTGTTTAATCATGTCAACTTAGAATTAGCTCTCCTCTATGATCAGTCCTATCCTGTAGCACTCTCATGCACATCAGTACATTTGAACATAGTAGGCTGTATTTTCTGGCTCCTTTAGGGACACGATGGGCCTGTTCATTTTGTCTTGCTGAACTTCTAGAACTAGGATCACAGGAAGGAAATCTCTGTATTCCAGCCCATATCCTTCCCTGAGGAGGCGTATACTGGAGAGGAGGACAGAAAATACTTGCCTGCGAATGGAGGGCACGCTCACTATGAAGTCCAGGGCAGAGTTAGGATAAAATCGGTTTCAGCTGTAGCATAGCTCTCCTCACGACAGCAGGGATTGCAGATGTGGCTGCTCTGGGAATATCAGCATTGACTATGCAAGAGCTAAGTGATAAATAACACCTGGAGGATCCCACAGGACAGCTTGAAAAGCAAGTAGATTCCCTGGCAGAAATGATCTCACAAAACCGTCGAGAACTAGATTCGCTATTCCTAAAGGAAGGAGCCCTTGTGCTGCCCTGGGTTGTTTTTATACAACTCAGGGAGATGAGTTTCCTGAAACCCTGACTCCTTGACCCTCACACCCAGACACGTACACTGCGACGTGAGCACCCACTTGCTATGATATGACTAACCGCTAAATTTTGGCTTCTGTAACTTGCTTAAGCAAACATTCGAAGACTAGGTTAAGGTCACCTTGACTACTTAGTCTCAGCCAAGCAGAACTGCTCTTTGGCTTCTGCAACTTGCTTGTGCAGACCCTCAAGGACTTCCTGTGGTTTTGCTGTTAAAAGCCCTTCTTTCACCTGCCTCTGGGTGGCCCATCTCTGATTTGTGTTAGAGGCTGAGGCTCTGTTAGCAGTTTAAATAAATTTGGCTAATTATAATCTTTGTTGAGTCTGGCTGTCTTTTTCCGGTGGTCTCAAACCCCGTAACATCAACTTTATGGGTTTCCCTTCCTTGCTAGCCTAGGAAATCCTTCAGCAGGCTAAGCTCACCCCGGGAAGGGTGTCACTCTCTCCTTGTGATGCTACCACACACCTCCCATGCCTTTGATGGCTGAGCTCCTAGATGTCATGCTGTGAAGCTCTGCAGATGTGCCCCTCTCCCCTAGACTATGAGGATCATGACTGGCAGGTCTCTGCTGTTGTTTACTGTGTCGGGCATGGCTTGCAGAGTGAACACACTGTACACCAGGATGAAAGGAGGCCAACAGGGGTCTGTGGTTGCTCCTGGTGGAAAGAGATGAGCTGACAGAATCAGAAAATTTCTCTGGAAATAGAAACTGAACCAGAAAATACAAGAGGATGAGTGAGGCGACTGAAGGGGGGCGGGGAGACATGTTGGATGGTCTCAAATTAGAGCAAGGCTGGGGACATCATGGAGACCCAAAACTGGAATCTCACAGCCCTGGTCCCTCACAGCTTGGGCCCGTATAACATCAGAGGGAAGGGGATCTACTTTCCAAGAAATCTAACAAAAAATAAGCCCAGGTCTGGGTCATGTGCTTGTCCCTGAAGCTATGAGGAAGTAAGAGCAAGGGGTGCTATGGGTCAAGTCAGTTCTCACTCCTGGTGCCAGATCCTGGTCCAGCTTTGGTCATGCAAGTTCTGCTGATGGTGAGGGAAGGATGTTGCCAAGGCAAACCTTCAGCGTGCAACCTGAAGCTGGGAGCCGTGCAGCCTACACAGGCACCTGTGGTGTCCTTTGCAGGTCTTTGTGCTTCATCAACTGTTGACCAAGCCACAGTTGGCCAACTTGCGGTTTCTGATGTGTTAGGTATTAGCGCTGTTGATACTCAATGCTGAGCATCTATAGTTGCCGGATTCACCCATCTCTAAGACTGGACGTGTGTCTGTGGGGGATACTGGCTTACTATGCACAAGTCCTAGACTCAACCTCCAGCACTGCTAACAAACAGACAGACAGACAAACAAACAAATGAATAAACTGGAATAAATGTTCAAGGATCTCTAAGAGCAAGCCCTCTGGAAAAGTGTATTCGGAACAGAAAAACGAATGTGTGGGTGATGGTCCTCATGCTAATGTACAAAAGGCTCCTTTGCTTCTTTGTCTGAGAGTAGAGAAGCCTCTTTGCAAGGAAGAGGGCAGCATCCGGAGTTCCTTACCCGCAGATGGTTTCCTGGAGGAAACAACCGCTGGGACCCTGGTCTGAGGGGAGAGAACAGGGAAGGTGAACAAATGGAAGACACCTGGTGGTCACAGCCTGTGGGGTGACGCCCCTCTTCTGCCCAGACTATGCCCTGTTGCTGAGCAAGGGACCCTCAAAGTTCTGCTTTTCGGGTCCCTGCAGCTTCTCAGGATGTAATAGTTTCTGAATTGAGTCCAGCTTGACCTTTCTTGTGTTGGGGGAAATAGAAACTAAGACCAGCCCTTTCCTCTCTCTGTGATGCTGGGGAAGGCATTGCTTATGACTTCCAAATCACCCCCCACCCCTCAAGAGAGAAGGACTTGGAAGACCCGGCTGGGGGGGCGGTCAGGCAGGACTTCTGAGTGACCTAGAAGTGGTGCCTTTCCCTACACAGAAGGCCAGCATTCAGTAGACAGGAGACCAAAGGTCAACAGAGTGTGGCTTTTGGGCTTTATATCCTATGTGCTCTGCTCTTCCCTACATACTTACACACACACACACACACACACAAACACCACCCATCAAGAATTGAATGAAGGCTACCTATTCCCTCTCTACCCAGCAGATCCACCCCCACAGGCTGCTTTTCTACTGAGTGGACAGCAGCACCATTAGACAGACTCCTCCTTGACCAATGGGACCCCTACTGGTCCCCATCAGAGTGGCTTCTGGGACACTGGACTTGCAGGGTTCTCAGTCAGTGCCCCTGGGCCTGTGGGGGGATGGCTCCAAGATTTGGGGAAAAGAAATGGGAGTGAGATATAGGAACTACGTATGAAAACTAAGTAAGAAGCATCCCATGGTCTGCATGGGACAAGGCATCTGTGAGTCTGTAACTGACAACTGAGAGCGGCTGTCATGGTCACTATCAACTGAGTTAGTTGTAAGCTCCCTCAAACAGGCACGGGGGAGTGGGATCAGAGTGCGCAGGCTCCTCTGACTTTGGAGGGGTGTCTTGACTAGCAAGCGACAATATTAGTTCTCCCCAGGGATGGGGGCACCACCCTGCAGGATGCCATATCCTGTCCTTGGGGAGCTTTACTCCCTCCTCATCCTATGTCCATGGAGCAACCCGAAGCCCCCAGTTGTATTTGTTTTCATTTCCTTGCTTTAGGTTTTGAGACGGGGTGACACTCTGTGGCCCAGGTTAGCCTCGAGCTCACTATGTAGTCCAGGTTGGTCTCAAGCTTGGTGATCTTCCTGCCTCAGCCTCCTGAGTTCTGGAATTACAGACATGTGTTATCATGTGTCTTAGTTACTGTTCTATGGCTGTAATAGGACACCATGGCCAAGGCAACTTGTAAATGAAAACATTTTAATTGGGCCTCCTAGTTGAAGATGGCACCATGGCCATCGTGGTGAGGACCATAGCACCAGGCAGGCAGGCATGGTGCTGGAGCAGTGCCCGAGAGCTTATATCTTGATCCACAAGCATAAGTCGAGGAGAGAGAGATAACTACGAATGGCATGGGCTCTTGGGACCTGGAAGCCTGCTGCCAGTGACACACACACACACCTCTTCCAGTAAGGCCATACTTACTTCCTTCCCAAACACTTTTACCAACTGGAAACCAAACATTCAAATATGTGAGTCTATGGGGGCCATCCTCATTCAAACCACCACACCATGCCAGGCCCAAAGCAGTATTTGTTCTCTTGGAAGAAGGTTACGGGTCTCATCCAGAAGCAGTACTTTGGACCCAGTCTTCTCTGTTTCTTTTAAATTAGTTCTGAGAACCCAAAGGCATCACCTGCATAGATGTCATTGCTAATGATGACGTCTTTATGGGGGGAGGTTCTCAACCTGTGGGTCGAGAGCCTTATGGCAAGCCTCTATCTCCAAAAATATCTACATTATGACCCATAACCGTAGAAGAACTACAGTGGTGAAGTAGCAACACTAGTTTTACGGTTGGGGGTCATCACCACCTAAGAAACTGGATTAAGGGGTTGTAGTATTAGGAAGGTTGGGATCCATTGGCTTAGATGAAGGTGGGTCCTGATTTGTATTCCCTGACTGCTCTTCTGACTGGGTTCCTCTGACATCCTTTCTTTCCAAAAGCAGCTGTGCGCCCATCATTGGATTGTTCTGATGCCAACTCCCCAAGAGAGCAGAGGCCTCACCGTCTGAGAGCTCCCAGAGTCTCTTATAAGACTGTCCCCACTTCAGAAATCTCTGACTAGTAGGTTGCCAAGCAACCCATCCTTCTGCCTGTCTTACAGCCAATGCCATGGCATTCAGCTTTGATGGTTCCCTAGAACAAACCCCAGAACTATGTGTAAACACTGGGTAGACTATTGGAGTTTGTTGGAAGGCATAGCCCGAGCCAATGGAACGACAAGAAACAAGGTTTGGCAGCTCCTGAGCGCTAACTTCTGCATCTGAGGAGTCAGGGCGAGACTGATCCTTCTGTGTTTTCTTGTCCAGGCCAGTTTGTTTGAGAGAGACAGAGTCAGCCGAGGATGACTTTGAACTTCTGCTCCTTTCCTGTCTCTGTCTCCTGAGTTGTGTGGTCACCGGTATTTAAAGCCTTCCTGGGATGGAAGCCAGGGCCTTACGTGTGTCAGACAAGTGATTTGCCAACTGAGATCAGCCTGGACCCTACCTTGCTTAGGGTGAAGTCCTTCTCACGGGGATGGTCTTTCTGGAACCGGTGGCCATCCTGGAGAGAAGGTGAGTCACCTCACCTAATGAGCTCAGCTGTGCTCAGAGGAAATCCTTATGATAACCAAGGATTCCTGCTACTCAGGGGTCAGGCTTGCGGGGACCGTGGCCTGGGACCCAGCCGACGATCACGTGTGAGGCATGTCAGCTCCTTTCCTGTGACCTGTCTGTAAAGTTCTGGGGTTCGCAGTGGGCAGGCATCCCCTACAAATGCACTGTTGTTTGTTTGGTTTTTGAGACAGGGTCGAGCTTTGTGGCTAGCCTGGAACTCACTATGTAGACCAGCTTGGCCTCAAACTCATAGAGATTAACTTGCGTCTGCCTCCCAAGCGCTGGGATTAAAGGTGTGTCTTACCTCAAGGCTGATGGAAATCAGAGGCCAGGGCTGGGCACCTTCCCTTATCTCTTTCCACCTTTATTGAAAAATAATTTCTCTTTGGACCCAGAGCTAGTTGATTCAGTGAGGTAGCCTGGCTAGAAAGCTGTAAGAACCTTCCTGCCGCCACCTCCCCAGCACTGTGACTACAAGCACATGCTGCTGTGCCCAGCTTTTGATGTGGGTGCTGGGGACCCAAACTCTGGTCTTCACTGACTGAGCCTGAGCTGTCTCTTCAGCCTCACAAGGATGTTTCCTCTGTAAAGTTGGCGGTCCTCTTCCTAGGTGCAGATCTCAGACCCTGTTGAAGGAGGTTGGGTGGTATGTGGCTCTGAGGCAGAGGCTGGCAAGGAGCCAGCGGCAGAGGGGAAGAGGCCTGTTGGACTCTTGGCCTCTGGAACTCCAAAAGGAGGGGCCGGTGGTAACATGGGGTTTCTGCAGAGTCAGAGGGAGGAGGCAGGACTGGGAAGTGGCCATGACCTCAGGAGAAGATAAATTGGTGTCTCCCACTCCCACTGCTCTGGGCTCCCAGGACAGACCTTAGAATCGTGGGGCAAGAGCAGTGCAGGAGGATGAAGGAGGCGGAACTGAACAGAGATATGGCTAAATTCTGCACTGACAACCAGTGTGTCATCCTACAGCCCCAAGGTAAGGATACTTAGGGCTTCTGCCCATACCGTGTCCTCTGAGCCCATCTTTGCCAGTCCAGAGAGTTGTGTCATCCCTGCCTTGGTTCTGTAGTAAATAGATGGCTCAGAACAAATGGGTCAGCAGAGGACCAGAACTCTGAGCACCCAGGCACTATATGACACCTCTCAGAGCCCCTCCACGGGGCACAGTAACCCGAAGTCAGGAAAGATGTGCACTTGGAGTTCAGATGGGCCTGGTTTTGAAGCCCAGCTTTGCACACTGCCTAGCCCCTGCATCCTCTGGGGCTGGTGCTCTCTGCTATCATTAGTGGGTGCACCCCTGGCTATTAACCAAATCCCAGAAGGCCCGGGACACGTATGGCAACATTTCGAGCTCCGTGGAAGGCTCCAGGAATGAAACCATTCACCCAGGGGACACTAATGCTTGATTTGGTCATGCTTGTTAACAAGATGAGGACCTGGAGGTCTGGGCTCCTGCTATGAGCCCCCTTTCTGTCTGCCCCCCTCCTTCACTTTTTCTTCCTTTATGACCGCATTTCCACAGCGATGCTCTCTCTGGGGCGGGTTTCAGTCTAGCACACCACTGCAGTTTCTGTGGGTTGTGAGCCCCTGATCTTTGCCTGTCCAGAGAGAATGCTTTCTTTCCCTGTCTGTAGCTCCTTGTGAGAAGCATGGTGGGTGTTCTTATCTCTAATGGACAAGCAAGGGGACTGTGTCAGGACGGACAGTCCTGGCCCTCCCTGCACTCTTACCCTGAGTCTTGGCTTTCCCCTGCAGGACTGGGGCCTAAGTCAGCTGCTCCCATGGCTCCCAGGACACTGAGGCACGTCCAGGCCATTGTGGCACTAGTGGTGGTGACTGTGTTCTTCTCTCTCCTTGCTCTTTTTGTGGTGGGTAAGTTCTCAAGTGACTTTTGCCAACACTTACTCTCCTTCTGTGCAAAGGTCCCAAGGCACCTAGACAGCAGTCTTTTGGACATTTCTGCTCTCTGAAGTAACATTTTACCACCAGTCTAGGCCCAGACCTGGAGTCAACAGAGCGCATTGTGCTGTGAGATAGCTCATGAGAATGGAGGCTATCCAGGGGACTTGGGGGGAGAGGGTCCTTGATGCTCCTCTCTTTCTGGAACCCTAGCTTGTGTGGACAGCCTATCATGTCAGGGCTACGGATTGAGCTGACCTAGGAATGGCTTTCTCAGTTTTACAGCCTTGGAGACAGAAGCTGAATGAGGATCATCCTGTCAGAGCCGGGCTTCATGGAGGCAACTACTCTGGATCTGACAGTGAGTAGTTACAGTGAGGACGCGCCCCAGGTGCTGGTGTGTCGGGTGTGGGGTGTGGGGTGTGGGGTGTGGGGCTCAGACCCTGGTTTCCACACTCTAGCTCTGGCTCCCACCTTCCTCCTGAAAAATACTGTGAACTTTTTTTTTTTTTTTTTTTTTTTATTGATACAGGGTCTCGTGCAGTTCAGGTTGGTTTCAAATTAAAAACCTAAGAATGACCTTAAACATCTGATCCTCCTGCCTCCACGTCTATAGTGCTAGCAGTACAGGTGTGTGGCTCCATGCCCAGGTTCTGTGGTGCTGAGGATCAAACCCACAACCTTGTGCAAACTAAGCATTTGTTCTATCAAATGAGCTGTATCCCCAAACACAAAATTGTTCCGTTTTTAAGCACAGCTCTGTCGGGACCCAGTAGCTGTAAAGATTGGGCACTTATTTAAGTTACACAGTCTGATGGGTCCCTATGGAGTATGTTCCTGGAACTGTCTCTACGGTCAAGGTGAGAAGTCTGTCCGCCATCTCCCCTTGCAGCCCTTGGTGACCCCTCACATTCCCTCCTGACTTCAACCTCACTTGTCGTGCTAAAGGGCAGTTTCCTTATAGAGTTTCACACGGAAAGGGATTTTAAAAAAATCATGTTCTCTTTTCAGTCTTTTTTGTTTTAGCCATGTAATCTGAGAAAAATGTTTTTGGTAGTGTTGGGAATTGAACCCAGGCCAGAGCTTCAGTTTCCCCCGCTCTTCATGGACCTCGTTTTTAGGCCTGCAGTCTTGGGTGGTCCATCCCCAGAGTCTATGTAGCTCCGGGGACCAGTGGCTGCCCTAGGACCACTCAGAGCAGGTGTGGAGGAGTCTCTAATGCATCACACTGCTGCAACCGGTAAATTAGAAAAGCGACTGAAGAGCGATCTTATCTTGGCTCGCAGTTTGAAGGCACATTTCATTATGGCTGGCCGGAAGGCATGGAAGCCGGAGCTTGAGGTAGTCGATAACACTGTGTTAACGGCCGGGAAGCAGGGAGCTATGATACCAGTGCTCAGCTGTGTAGATAGGCTTTTCGTCTTTCTCAATCAGTCTGGGACCCCTTAGCACGTAGGACGGTGAAGCCCACATTCAGGGTGGGTCTTTTCTGATCAGTTAAATCTCTCTGGAAACTATCTTATAGATATACCTCAAGGTTTGTCCTCTGGGTAATTCTAGGCCCTTCCAACTTGACAGTATTGACTACCACACCCAGGAACATCAAGGAACGTTCTAATTTGCTATCTGCGCTTTCCCACATGACAGACCTCTATATTGCCTCCTGTTTCCTCTTTTCAGATTGTTCCCAATTTGTCAGGAGGGCAGAAATGCAAGAGGCTATCCAGAGTCTCAGGGCCTATGGGAATTCTAGCAGCTGTCACAAGGAGATACAGATACTGAAGTACCGGATGGACAATGTTAGTTCTCAGATGCAGTTGCTTGGGGGCCATCTGGAGGAAGCCAATGCTGACATCCAGCAGGCAAAGAATGTGCTGAAGGGCACTGGGGCCTTGGCCTCGGAGACCCAGGCACTGAGAAGCTCCTTGGAGGTCGCCAGTGCTGATATCCATAGTCTGAGAGGCGATTTGGAAAAGGCAAATGCTATGACTTCCCAGACCCAAGGTCTCTTAAAGAGCAGCACAGAAAACACCAGTGCTGAGCTCCATGTGCTGGGCAGAGGCCTGGAGGAAGCCCAGTCTGAGATCCAGGCTTTGAGGGGAAGTCTGCAGAGTTCAAATGACCTCGGCTCCCGGACTCAGAACTTTCTCCAGCACAGTATGGACAACATTAGTGCTGCAATCCAGGCCATGAGAGACAATATGCAAAGAGCTGGTGAGGAGATGACCTCATTAAAGAAAGATCTAGAAACACTTACTGCTCAGATTCAAAATGCAAACGGCCACCTGGAGCAGACAGATACCCAGATCCAGGGGCTAAAAGCTCAGCTGAAAAGCACCAGTTCCTTGAACTCCCAGATTGAGGTGGTCAATGGCAAATTGGAAGACTACAGCAGAGAGTTACAGACACTGAGAAGGGACCTGAGTGATGTCTCAGCCTTGAAGTCCAACGTCCAGACGTTACAGAGCAATCTTCAGAAGGCCAAGGCAGAGGTGCAGAGTTTGAAGACAGGTCTGGAGGCTACCAAAACTCTCACTGCCAAGATTCAGGGGCAACAGAGTGACCTGGAGGCCCTGCAGAAAGCTGTGGCTGCACAGACGCAGGGGCAGAAAACTCAGAGTGAGTAGAGACATGTGTGAGTGTGTGTGTGTGAGTATGTGTGTGTGAGTGTGTGTGTGTGAGTATGTGTGTGTGAGTATGTGTGTGTGAGTGTGTGTGTGTGAGTATGTGTGTGTGAGTGTGTGCGTGTGTACATGTCTGGGGAGGGACAGCCTTTGTGGAGAGTGATGACCTCTGACCCTTTAGCTTCTTTGCTCACCTAACCATCTGGGGAGGAGGATGGTGCTGGTGATGGGATCACATTCAGGGAGATAAGCCAGCCTGGGTAGCCTGGGATGGCTTATAATCTAGCCGGTGTCAAAACAACCGTACACAAGCAAGATGTGAGGACACCAATTGGGGAGCAGGGCTCTGCTTCTGATCTGCTGCTTCCTGAAACCATGAGACTTTGAACAAGCTCTGCCGTGAGCTTTGCTCCTCAGCTGTCTGTCATCTCAGCATAATCTCAGAAGGCAGAGGCAGGAGGAGCACAAGAGTTCCTTGCCAGCCTGGGCTGGGCTGCACAGTAAGTTTGAGAGCAGTCCGGATTATTCAGCTGGACTCTGTCTCAAAAACAAACAGACAAGGCTAGATAGATGACCCAGCAGTTGGGAACATTGGTTGCACTTCCAGTGTTCAATTCCCACCATTCATATTGTGGCCATCTGCAACTTCAGCTCCAGGAGGGCACCAAGCGTTTATTTGGTGGACAGAAAGATATGCCAACAAAATACCCAAACAGATAAAATTGGGGGGAGGGAAACCCGCAACAAACAAAACTGGATGAATTTCTTTAAAAAAAGGAGTTGACAATCATGGTGGCACATCTATGTTCCCAGCACTCAGGAGGTGGAAGCAGGAGGATCAGAAGTTCAAGGCCGACCTCAGCTCCACAGAGTTTGAGGATGGCCCGGAATACATAAGATCCTATATCCAAAATGAGGATAACAGGATTGTTTCACAGCCAGATCAAGCAGGTCAACACAGAAAACTTTAAACAGTGTACCAGGCCCCACACGTGCAGCTGAGGTTTCCTGAGGCATCACTGTTGGGGCACAGAGACTGAGAAAACGTCCCCACCACCACAACTTGGTGGGCTATGAGGGCAGGCTTGCAGAAATGATGCGCAGACAAGTGAAAGGGACGAGAGGGGAGAAGCAGGGACTGGGGACTGGGATGAAGAAGCTGGGCGGGCCCTCCCTTCTAGCGTGTGCAGCACAGGAGTTCAGATGAGAAGGTCTTGAGCTGACTTCTGAAGACCCTTAGCTGCACAGCAGGCACACAGGGCAAGAGAACAAGGTCATAGGCATGGGGACAGGAATCCAGGGTCCTGGAAACTCCCAGCAGATGAGGAGCCTGTGGAAAAGGGCAGCTTTCTCAGGTGTGGGCTCTGTGCAGCAGGCAGGGGCCAGGACAGTGGCTTTCCAGCTGCTTCATATATACCTTCAGTGTCAGCCTCATCTTAGACAGTGCCAGGATGAAGAAAGACACACTCTGCAAAAGTGCTCTGACCTATTCTCCATAAAAAGCGACTTACAACCTAGTCACATTAGAGAGGGCCCCTTGAGAACAGTGCACCAGAGGCCAGGGGCTGCCTGGGAGACACACAGTGAACAGGAAAGGCTCTGAGCTTGCAACTCCTCCTCCTCCAAAAGCTGGGGACTGCTGAAGGGTGGCAAGGAGACTCCCTAGAAGGCTTGGCTTCCCAGTCTCCATCGGAGATAAAGACCTCGATTGCTGGATCTGGAATGCTCTTTGGGGATTTGAGGCTGTCATTCGCAGGCTGTGTGCACCTGAACCAAGGCCTGAGCTGTAGGCTCTTGGATGTTGGCTCTGGGCTGTGGGGACAGACTTGGTCATGAGATGCTGGTCCTCATTACAGCAATGAGGTGGTGGCGTTTCGTGCATATGGCAAGGTGCACCATGAGGGGAAGGATGTGGGTGGAGAAGGGGAGGAAAGCTTCACAAGATTAGAAGTGTGCCTGAAGAGGCCAGCATATGAAATATTGATCATGTGTCAGGTATGGAGAGGCAGGTGTGAGAAGACAGCCACAGAGCTTGCAGGATTTTGCTGTGTTCAATGCAAATTCATTAATGTTTTGGGAGTTTTGGTGAACTCCCTCAAGATGGGCTGAGTTTGAAAGCGAGAGAAAGAAACAGAGAAGCAGCAAATAAAGAGGTAAAGAGAGAAAGAAGGGAGAGAGGGGAGGGAGAGAGAGGGAGGGAGGAAGGAAGAGAGAGAGACAGAGAGACACACACAGAGAGACGCAGAGAGAAACAGAGACAGACAGAGAGAGACAGAGTGGGATAGGTAGCTTATCGATGCGGTTGGGTGTGGAGGAGGCCGGTCACCTGGAACAGGAGAGGGCTGGGACTTGGTGCTGCCTCCTCTGGTGGAGTGGGAGGTGGCTCACAAGGTGAAAGAGGCTATACAACTGGAGAACTGGAGGGACCTCGTTTCTGGAGCGGCTGCTGCAGACTTGACAGTGGGACTATGTGGGCAGTGTGCTGGGACTGACATGGGTGTCTGGAAACTGCCCCTGCTTCACACCCCTGCTCGCCCCGCCCCGTTGTTCTCACATTCTCTCTGGCTTTCTGTTGCAGCATCAGCAACCACTGCTTCCATACTTTGGGGTAAACTATGGAGAGGTCCCCCCCCCCCAAAAAAAAAGCATAAAAGTTCAGCTCTGGATCTGAGACCTTTTGGCCTGGATGCAGCCTGGCCTCAGAACTTTAGGAAAACCTTCTAGATGCGTCTAGTAGCAGCCATGCTTTGAGCTTTCCTAACCCATGCCCTTCTTCAGTGTGCAGTGTAGTGTAGACACACATTACATATGAGTGCACATGTGTATAGAGGCTAGACTGTCTTCCTCAGTCTCTCTCCACTTGATCTATCACCTCTCTATTGTCTGTGTGTCTGTCTGTGTGTCTGTCTTTGAGATGGATATACCCCAGGCTGTCTTTAAACTTGGTATCTAACCAAGGATGACCTTGAATTCCTTATCCTCTTGCTTCCACCTCCATGCGTTCTGGGACTAAAGAAGTGCCCTATTATGAGTGGTTCATGTAGTACTGTGACCAGAACTCCATTGCTTTCTACACAACAGCCAAGCACCCTACCCACTGAGCTACATCCACCTTATTTTTGCAGACAGTGCTTCTCATTCCGTTCCATTAAGTGGGCACTGGTTGGTGAACTTAAGAGATCTGTTGTCTCCACCTCCCAACACTAAGATGCTAGGCACATCATGTAGCACACTGGGCTTTTACGTGGGTACCCAGAGCTGACCCTCATGCTCGTGCAGCCGGAGCATCATTAATTGAGTCATCTCCTGAGCCCTTGAATCTTTTTTAAAGGGCAAAACAGGCAGTATTTTAGACTTCTGTGTGGTGGAGTCTCTGTCAGAACTGCTTCCTGCTGCAATATTGAGGGAGCACCACGGATTTCACACAGATGTGCTCCAGTAAGACTTTCTGAGAGGAGGTTGCTGGGGTGCAGTTTGTCCATTCTTGTTTCAACCTCAGACAGTGCCAGGATTGCCCAAAGGCTTGGCAGAACCGTGGCACATGTTAAAGGGCATCTGGGGGCTGAACAGAGAAGGAGCGTTTATCTTAGCCAGTTTCCCCATGATGCTGGCTGGCATAGCCAGGTGAGGACCACGCGTTGAGAATCTCTGCTTCGCACACTTAGCATCTTTCACTGAGACCTCAGTTCTTGTGTCGCCATTGATGTTTCTGCCCGATTTAAAGGTACCTTCTTCCTGGGGTGGGCCAGGTGGTTCTGTAGGTAAAATGCTTGTCACCGAGCCTGACAACCTGAGTTGGATCTGTAGAACTCAAATGGTGGGGAGAGAGAACTGACTCCTGCAAGCTGTCCTTTGACCTCCACATGCATGCTGTGCACACACATGTGACGTCCTTCTAATAAATACGTTTAAAATGTACAGGGTGCCTTCATCTTGCTCCATTTTCTCCAGCATTGAGCATTCTTACAGAGGACATGGGTGTATGTTAGAGTCTGCGGATGGAGATGAACTCAGGAAGTGAAAGAGGTTGCAGGGTTGGAAGCAGACAGAAATGGCTGGTGACAGTCATGAGCGGGAGAGTGTTGAATACCAGAAAGCAGGCATCTGCAGAGAGTGCTGATGGGTGACAAAGTTGAAGGTCCCCAGGAGTGACTGGGACACCTAGGTGTCTTGCAATGCTGCCTCTAGGATGGGCTGTATGACTGGGGTGTGGGGTCCCAGCCCTGCTCCTGGGACATTGAGCATTGGGAATTGCCAGGGCTTGTGATTTTCCAAGGTCAGACCTGGTAGAGTAGAGACTGGCTTTGGGACACCATCTGCTCCTGACTCTTTCTCCCTGACCGTTGTTCTAGATCAGGTTCTCCAGCTGATCATGCAGGACTGGAAGTACTTCAATGGAAAGTTTTATTACTTTTCTCGTGACAAGAAGTCATGGCATGAGGCCGAGAATTTCTGTGTGTCCCAGGGAGCACACCTGGCTTCGGTGACCTCTCAGGAGGAGCAGGTTAGAGCTGCGGGCCTGGGGAAGGCTGAGAGTCAGGTCTGGTTAGGGACATGGAAACTTAAGCTTTTGTCCTCCTAATGGGTGGCAGAGTCCCTCATGTCCCCATCAGGTAAGGAACAAATATTTACTGAGTTCCCAAGAGCACTCTGTACTGAGGTAGAAGTGTGACCAGCTACTGCCCCTGCTCAGGGAAGGAGGAAGACCTGTAGGCCCCAGCAGATGTTAGCTGGAAGGGAGGGGAAAGACCTGTGACACTCTTCAATGTAGGGTGTGTTTCTCTCTCACTTTCCCTCAGCCCCGTCAGCCTTCCTTTCTGGACATCAGTCTGGTTTGGAATCTCCAGGCTGTGCAGGGCTGGTGAAGAGGAGACCCTGGCCCCCTGGGAGCTAGACTCACTCTTAAGCATCTTAGATTCTCCAAGGAAATACTGTCCATTAGACTAACAGAGGACTATGCTGTTTGATTTGGCTTAACCTGCAAAATTGTCCGTTCCTTGCTGCTCTCCCAGGACTTGCACAGTGCTGCTAAAAATAAACTAGAATGAGGATTTCTGTCCCAATAAAGTCATACCCTTTCTCAAGTGTGAGGGCCATTGAAGACAGGTCAATATGGGGGGAAGATAGGGCTTCCCCAGAGGGACCTACCTGCTGCTCTAGATATCGGAGAAGCCATGGAAGGTTCTGGGAACTCCTGCACTGAGATGGGCTCTCTGATTAGGGGTCAGGGAAGGGATGATCCAAAGAGTCAGCTTCTCACAGCCCCACCTCCTTCGCACAGGCATTCCTGGTACAGATCACAAATGCTGTGGACCATTGGATTGGGCTCACTGATCAGGGCACAGAGGGCAACTGGCGCTGGGTGGATGGGACACCATTCGATTATGTCCAGAGCAGAAGGTGAGTCTAACCTCTGTCTAGCTCTGTTCAGGCACTGTCTGCCTTGGGCAGGTTTTACCGTTCTTCGTGTATGGTCCTGTCCAGTGAGTGTTAGTAGTGTGTGTCCTGTAGAGTGCATATGTGATGTGTGTATATGTGTGTTTATACATATATGTGATGAGGGTGACATGCATGGTGTGTGGTGTGCAATGTTTGTGGTATGTGATATGGCATGTAGTATGTTGACTCCTGAGGCCAGTAGAACGGCTTCTAGAAAGGACAGGTCCGAGGGCTAGCAGACTCTTGCCTTCCTGCTTTTTTGATCTCATCTATTCATTTGTTTCCTCCAAGTGTTGAATTCTATGGAGGCTTCCCTGTCAGACCAGATCATCAGTAACAGAGGGAGGGCAGCCCCAGCAGGGCCTCTCCAAGCACTCCACTAGTCCCAGTCCTGTCCACCCTCAGGGGACATGGGGAAGGAATGCCGCTTTGTCTAGCATAGTAAAACCATGTTCTTCCAGGTTTTGGAGGCAAGGCCAGCCTGACAACTGGAGACATGGAAACGGAGAGCGTGAAGACTGTGTTCATCTGCAGCGGATGTGGAACGACATGGCCTGTGGGACCGCCTACAACTGGGTGTGCAAGAAGTCTACAGATTGGTCTGTGGCCAGAATGGACCAGAGCTCAGTCTCTCTTCCCTGAGACTCCTATAGCCTTGAACTCTCCTCAGGACTTCTTCTGTCCTGTGTTGCCATTGTCCCGCCATTTAAAACATGCTTGCCTCCTTAAAGATAAGCCCTGCGTGCTAGTGTCCCCTCAGTGCCCCAACATGTCTGCCTAGAGAAGCCCTCAATAAACACTCATTGAACGGACAGAAACTTGGCTCTTGATAGTCCCCGCAGCTGCTTCCACACCCACATCTCCCTGGACTGCCCCTCCTTCCCTCGGGTCTTTCTGTTCCTACAGGTACACTTTTCAGTGACAGTGCAGACAGCAGCTGGGGTTTCACAGGAACTGCAGATCCTTCCTAAATCACCCCAGGGGTTCCATGTGTTTCTCTATGTGTGCAGATGGAGTCCTGTTTCTCTCCCTTGTCCTGTGAGGCGGTAGGCTCTCCGCCCCACCCTTTCCTTCATCTCACTAATCTTTGCAGGGATTAACTTTTGCTCCCCTTGGGACGAGAACCTCGGTAGCTTTCTCTTGGTGTCTGTGGAACACTCCACACATACACAGGGAATCCCATGCAAGTGTCTGGATCTTTCTCTCTCTCTCTCTGGCCTCTGTATTCTTCCCTCAAATTGCAATGAGCTCTCTCTTCTCAACCTGGGTGGAGTGCCTTTCCTTATAAATGTCATCTTCCCTGTTCTGTGGAAGAACTTTCAGAGAGAAGGTTCCATCTGATTCCCAGCTCCCTAACTTGGTCAGAAGTTCTAGTCTGCCTACTGTCCATATCTGGAAATGGTCTCCTGTATGTTAGTGTGTCGGGTTTTCTAGTTGTTGCTGTTTTTTGTTTTTTTGTTTTTTTAACTTTTATTCTTTGTTTCACATCAGGCACCCAAGTTCTGCTCATTTCTCTGTCTCCTCAGATCTGACCGTTGACCTTGCAATCTCCCACCTAAATAAAAAACAAACAAAAAACCCCAACAACTCCCCCAAAGAAAGTTTAAAAAACCCTATCGTAGAAGCTGTAGTATGTCACCATGTCACAGCTGTCGTATGCCACAGTATTTCCTTCTGTCCACGCATCTTCACTTGCATTGCTGTGGTTCAAGAACTGTGGCTTCTGCAAAAGCATCAATATTGGATCCTTATCAGGACTCCCCCCGCCCCGACCCCCCCCAATCCTCCTTCCCTGTTTATCCTGCTGTCCTGCTGTTACCCTGTGTTGTGGAGATTCTGAAACTTTGGAACAGCAGGCCTGGCCCTTTCACATCCCCCTACATTATAGATTTTAAGGTGGGTCAACTAAGAGGCTTGGACAGTTACTGAGCGCCCAGTGCAGCCTTCGGCAGGAGGCAGAGGAAGCTCTCTCCCTCTCTCCCATCCTGCTCTCCCGCTCTCCCGCTCTCCCGCTCTCCCGCTCTCCCGCTCTCCCATCCTGCTCTCCCGCTCTCCCGCTCTCCTTCACCCACACCACACCTCCAGAACCAGCTCTACTGAGCTGCCCAGTCAAGATGCAAGGCCAACTCTCCCAAGTGCTGCAGCCTGGAGGCGCTGGGTCAGCTCTCCTGCTCTAACACTCGGGACTGTATCGCCCTTGCCTTTGCATATCGGGGCAGCTCCACTGTGCTGCCCAGACAAGAGGCAGGGTCCGTTCCCTCAAGTGCTGGGGCTAGCAGAGGAGGGACAGGGCCAGCTCACCTGCTCTCATTATTCCAGGGCCAGCTTTCCTAACTGGTGAGGGAGGAGGGGGAGGGAGAGGAGGGAGGGGAGGACATCACACCTGCACACACCTCATGGCAGACAAGTGGTTAGGCCAGCTTTCCCTTACTCTCATCCTCAGGGATGGCTCTCCCACACCTATCTCAGCTCAGTACTATTCTGCTGCCCAGGAGAGGTGCAGGGCTTGCTTTCTTGAGAGCTCCAGCCAGTTAGGGGCAGGGCCAGCTCTCCTGAGCTCATGACCTTGTGGGCAGCTTTCCTGACTGCCAGAGGTGATGAGAGGCTGAGGGCATCACCTCTGCACCTGGGCCACCCCACCCATGGCAGATGAGCAGCAGTGCAGCTCTCCCACACTCATACCTTGGGGCCGGCTCACTCACATCCTTGTCGTCAGGGTCAGCTCCACTGCGCTGCCTGGGCAAGGTGCGGGGCTCACTCTTTCGTGTGCTGCCAGAGGTGAAAGATGGGGTCAGCTCTCCAGAGTGCCACATTCAGTGAGGGCAGTGAGGGGTGTGTCAGTTTTGCATAGCCCCTGGACATTCACGTGGTCCCCAATGGTTGCCCTGACCAAAGATATCCCCATGTTCTCTGGTGGTAGTTTGAGTCAGGGACATCAATATTCAGCCTCTCCCACTGTGTAGCCATGGACTCAGCCATGGTCCTCAGCCGCAGCTCTGGCTGGGACCTCAGCATGGACGGCTCCAGGTGGCGAGGATGGCCACGCACAGAAGGCTGCTTCTCTCTACCTTCAAGTCTCCAGTTCCACCTCTCTCCATGATGCTCAAGCTGTTCTGCTTCTCTTTCCCTCCCATCTGACCACTGTGGACTCTCACACTGTGGTGGCTCCTGCTGCAGGCTGACCACATGTCTGGCAGGCCCCTGGGTGACATCCCCCATCTGTGCTGCATGGTGTGTTGGCAAGCAGGTGTCTGCGGCTCACCTGTGCAGGGCACTGTGTGCACACCCACAGGTGTGCGGGTGGCATGGTGGTCCACAAGTCTCTGTCTGTCTTTCTCATGTGTTATGCTGCCTGGATTTGACTTGATTTATTTTTATGAGTCCTTGGAGTCTCTGGCCACCAAGCCAGGCGTCAAGCTAGATGCACAAAGGACTGTCATCTGCTCTGCCCTCGACTGATACAAGAATAGCTACCAGGGCTGGAGAGATGGCTCAGCGGTTAAGAGCACTGACTGCTTTTCCAGAGGTCCTGAGTTCAATTCTCAGCAACCACATGGACCACAAACATCTGTAATGGGATCCAATGTCCTCTTTTGTGTGTCTGAAGACAGAGAAAGTGTACTTATATACATATTTTTTTAAACACCACCACCACCAATAAGGTGTCTCTTTGCCCATTGCCAAGGGATGAGTTTTCTAGTTGATTATAACAAAAGGACTCCTCCAGCTATGGCAATGTACAGAAGTGGGAATCTGGGGCTAGAGAAATGGCTTAGGAGCTAATGAAGAGTGAGCATTGCTCTTGTAGAGGCCACAAGTTCAGTTCTCAGTAGTCTTGCTAGGAGGCCAACGACTGCCTGTAACTTCAGCTCCAGAGCATCGGACGCCCTCTTTTGACCTCAGTGGGCATCTGCACTCATGCACATACATGTCATTAAAGTAAACTAAAACATTGCAAAAGTGGAATCTGTTAGATCTCCTGACCGAACAGAGCTTTACCTCATTGACACTATTTTATTATCTTTGTTTTCTTCCTCCTCCTCCTCCCCCTTCCTGTGTGTGCATAGCCAAGTGGCTCCATGTTTTATTTTGTTATTGAAAATTCATATAATATATTGATTATTGTTCCATTCTCCCCTTTCCTCTCACATCCTCCCCATCTTCCCACCTATCCAACGCCATGAATTCTCTCTCTTTAGAAAACATACCAGACAGCCAAATAACCATATTTAAAAATGGGGCACAGAGCTAAACAAAACATTCTCAGCTGAGGAATATCGAATGGCTGAGAAGCACCTAAAAAAATGTTCAACATCCTTAGTCATCAGGGAAATTCAAATAAAAACAACCCTGAGATTCCACCTCATTCCACTCAGAATGGCTAAGATAAAAAACTCAGGTGACAACAGATGCTGGTGAGGATGTGGAGAAAGAGGAACACTCCTCCATTGTTGGTGGGATTGCAGACTGGTACAACCATTCTGGAAATCAGTCTGGCAGTTCCTCAGAAAATTGGACATTGCACTACCTGAGGACCCAGCTATACCTCTCTTGGGCATATACCCAAAAGATGCTCCAACATATAACAAAGACACGTGCTCCACTGTGTTCATAGCAGCCTTAGTTATAATAGCCAGAAGCTGGAAAGAACCCAGATGCCCTTCAACAGAGGAATGGATACAGAAAATGTGGTATATCTACACAATGGAGTACTACTATGCTGTCAAAAACAGCGACTTCATGAAATTCATAGGCAAATGGATTGAACTAGAAAATATCATCCAGAGAGAGGTAACCCAGTCACCGAAAAACACACATGGTATGCACTCACTGATAAGTGGATATTAGCCCAAATGCTCGAACTACCCATGATACAATCCATAAATCACATGAAGCTCAAGAAGGAAGATGACCAAAGTGTGATGCTTCACTCCTTCTTAAAAGGGGGAACAAAAATATTCATAGGAGGGGATATGGAGGCAAAGTTTGGAGCAGAGACTGAAGGAATGCCCATTCAGAGCCTGCCCCACATGTGCCCATATGTATACAGCCACCAAAAACTAGATAAGATTGATGAAGCTAAGAAATGCATGCTGACAGGAACCGGATATAGATGTCTCCTGAGAGACACGGTCAGAGCATGTCAATACTCTGAGGCAAATGCTAGCAGCAAACCACTGAACTGAGAACGGGACCCCAGTTGGAGGAATTAGAGAAAGAATTGAAAGAGCTAAAGAGGCTTGCAACCCCATAAGAACAACAATGTCAATCAACCAGAGCTCCCAGGGACTAAATCACTACCCAAAGACATGGGCTGGCCCATGACTCCAGCTGCATATGTAGCAGAGGATGGTCTTGTTGGGCACTAATGGAAGAAGAAGCCCCTTGGTCCTGCCAAGGCTGGACCCCCCCAGTGTAGGGGAATGTCTGGGGGGGGTGGAAATGGGGGGTGAATGGGTGGGGAATGCCCTTATAGAAGAAGGAGAGAGGGAGAGGAGAGGGGCTTATGTCCAGGAAACTGGGAAAGGGAATAACATTTGAAATGTAAATAAAAAGATATCCCCCCCAAAGAAAACAGACAAATAAAACAAGCAGATTTTTTTAAATACAGAGGTTTATTGGTGAGAAGGGAAAGGTGGAGGGGGGGGAGAGAGAGAGAGAGAGAGAGAGAGAGAGAGAGAGGAACAGAACTCATAAAAACACAAAATCAGAAACTAAGATATAAGCAAAGACCAGTAATGTAAAAATATGCCCAAACAAAGCAATATGATTTAAAGTTTATTTTGTGTTGGCCACCTATGGCCTGAGACCTACCCTTAAATACGGTTTATATATCCAAAGTGACTCCACTGGAGAAGATTGAAGTTTTTCCTTGTGATCATCGTCAGTTGGAAATAGCTTCATGATTAGTTATGGGAGCCTGTGTCTGCCGCCCACCCCCACCCCCCACTCAGGGTTGGGACCTTCTGTGGCTTGACCCTGTGCAGGCCCGGTTCATGCTGCCACTTTCTCTGTGTTTATGTGTGTGTCAGTCCTGTTGTGCCTGGAAGACAGTTTCTCTGGTGATCCATCCCCGCTGGCTTTACAACCTTTCTGCCTCACCTCCAAATTGTTCCCTGAGCTCCAAGGGGAGCAATTTGATGGAGACATCCTATTTTGGACTGAATACTTCAAGGTCTCTCACTCTCTGCACATCATCCAGTTGTGGGTCTCTGTATTAGTTCTTGTCCATTGCAGAAAGACGGTGGCTGAGGGAGGCGTTGCTCTATCCGCATAGCAGACGCTCATCAGGAGTCATTTTACTTCATTGTTGGTTGGTTTGTTGTGTTTCTCTAGACCGTCCTCTAGATCCTCTAGGTCCAGACCTCCAGATCAAGTCTCAGTGTCTTGGCTGCACAAACTCTGTCAGGCATGGATGTAATCTCATGGGGGGAGCCAGAAATCCACTGAGGGGCTGTTGGTTACTCACACAATGCTCGTGCCGTTATTCCACAGTGTGTCATTCAGGCAAATCACCGTTGTAGGTCACAGGGTTCGTGGCTGGATTGGTGGTTACCTTTCTCCTCTGGCAGCGTGTAGAGTGCCTTCCAGTACCATAAACGTTAGTCGGTAGCAGCAAAGATTCTCGTTAGCCACCAACTCAACTTCTCTGTGTTCAACGAGAGATGCCTGTGCTGTCTTCAGCAATAGGGCTTTACCATCCGTTTGTAAAATTCAACTAAGAGCCTTGACAACAGCCTGAGATGTCTGGGTGTTTCCACTGGCCTCCTGTGGTCCATGGCTTGAGTAGATGTTATCCATTCCTGGCACGGTGACTTTTACTTGGTGGAAAGTTGTCTAGTTGGGGCGTTATCTCCCTTGTTATTTGGTGACTCGATTATATGTATATATTTTAAGCAGCTTCTTTAGTAGCTTCCCATATGACCCCTCAAAAGTCCCTTAGTTTTTTGCTTTGTGTAGTAGTTGAATAGGAATGTCCCCCATAGACTCATGTGTTTGAATGCTTGGCCCATGGGCAGTGACACTATCAGGAGATGTGGCCTTGCTGGAGTAGGGGTCCTCTTGTGGGAGGAAGTGTGGTATCGTGGAGGTGGATGTTGAGGGTCTCTTATGCTTGAGCAACATCCAGTGTGGCCCATGGTCTTCTGTTGCTTGAGGTTCAAGCTGTAAAACTCTTAACTCCTTCTCTAGCAACTGTAGTTTCTAACCTCTGAAACTGTAAGCTAGGCCCAATTAAATGTCTCTCTTTAAAGAGTTGCCATGGTCAACAAAACCCTAACTAAAGCAGGAATTGCTACCAAGAGTGGGGTATTGTTGTAGAGGCCTGACTCTGCTTTTGTTTGGAGGAATTTTGACTTTGGGTTAGGAAAGTCTTGAGACGCTTTAAGTGCTGCTTAATGAGTCATCCTAGTAGGAACACGGAAGCCGTGCTGAGGACAATTTGAACTGTGGGGGCCTGGTTCAAGAGGTTTCAGAGGAGGAGAATTTTATTATGTTGCCTAGAGATTGTTTTTGTGATATTTTGATGAAGAGTGTGCCTGCTTCTTGTCCTTGTCTGAAGAGTCTGCCTGAGGCTAAAGTGAAGAGAATTGGATTAATTCCGATGGCAGAGGAAATCTCCAAACAATCTAGGGTTGATTCTGTCGTGTTGTTATTAGTGTTCGCTCTTATGAAGATCTGCAATGAAAAAGACCAAGCTGCACAAGTAAAAGTTCAAAATGTACAGATTGAGGAGAAAAGAGTCACCAGCAAGTAGAATGGAACTAAGTTCTGTGTTCAAGAAGACAAACAGATTAAGCCATGGAATAAAAGGAGTGGTGACCTCAGGGCGAGACCCTCACCAGCTAAGCTTCCAACTTCTGAAGAGGAATTAAAGTTGGTATATGTCTTTACTGCCAGTACTCAGAAGGCAGAGGCTAGCAGATCTCTAAGTTCAAGGTTAGGTTGGTCTACAGAGTGAGCTCCAGGACAGTCAGTCTTAGGCAGTGAAGGAAACCATCGAAATCACAGAGCTGGTGAAGTGGTAATTGAGTGAAGGTCATGCTTTAGCCCCAGAAAGCAGCAGAACTTGGCAGTTTCTGCCACATGGCTCAGGCTTTCGAGTCAAGGATAGGAGAAAGGGATTATGGAATGGGTTTGAATGCTTGGCCCATAGGGAGTGGCCCAGCTTCCCACAATGAAGGAAAGATGCTGAGGCCAGGTGTGCTGAGTGTCCCTGCACGGAGGCCTAGAAAGGCCACTGTGTGGGGCTGTGAAGGTGAAGCCTAGGTCATCTTGGAACTCCCAAAATGTCGGAGATGTCAGACTTATGGGATACCTGCTGAGGAAAGCTGCTTCCAGGGAGTGGAACCCATGCAAGAGAAAGAACTCTGTTGTAGTCAACAAAGCTGGAGGGGGTTGGAGATCTGAAGAGCACTTTGACATCAGACATGGAGATGAAGAGTTTGGAGTGTGCTCAGCTGGTTTTGGGTCTTCTCTGGTCCAATATTTGGTCCACCATGCTCCCTTCCCTACCTTTTGGAATGGTAATGTTGTAAGACCCTGAAGTGGCCTTACCTCAGGAGTGCAACCCACAGAACACAACTTGAGAGACTGCTGCAATGGCAAGAGATTTAATGATCCACGTACGTGGGGTTGCTGATCCACGCAGGGAGAGGCACACAACTTTTATTCTTTACAGAGGGCAGTCTTCAGCAACAGGGTTAGCTGGCTTATTCTCATTGGTGGTACACAGGACAAAGGATCTGGTCAGGTATTGGCTGGCCTGTTCAAGGGGGCTGTTCTTGGCTCAGTTAGACACCTTCCTTATCCAGCCCTTCACCTGGCCTTGGAAATTTACTGGGAAAGGGCTAAGTTGGAACTGGGTGGTCAGGCAGGGTCAGGATGACATCTTGTGGTTGTTCTTGGGATTTACCACAGGGAGGGGTAGGGAGGTCTTTCCGAGAACAGTTATCTTTTGTTTTGTCCCAACTTATGGTCAGAATAGGCTGGTCATTCTGACTACTAAAACTTTGTCATAACATTAGGCAACCTGACGTCAGATGTATTTCTCAAAACCTTGTTTTTATAACTTTGTTTCTCATATCTATGAAACTTTATTTCTTCAGTAACATATATCCTGTGCCTACCACTACCTGGACTCAAGAGTCCTCTTCTATCTGTCTTTGTTCCCTGAAACCAGGTCTCTCACTAAATCTGGGACTTAACAATCACTCTTGAATGGGTTGCAGAACCTACCAAAATGATAATAAAGTTTCTTTCATTGTGAGACATGATAGAAAGAGAAAATTACAGGGACCTTGGTACGGACAGGAGCCTCTTACTCAGGAATCAGGTTGGAGCTTTTTCTAGGCCAGTTGAGAATCCTATCCACACGAGTATGTTACACACACACACACAACACACACACACACACACACACACACACAGAGTCTATTTCTTTCTTTTACCCCTTGCAATTAGAAATTCATGTTAAATATCTTTTATTAGATTATAATTCCTTCTTTGGTAACACCCATACAAGTGCATTTATTAGCTTTAATAAAGCCTAATTCTGCTTCCTACTGGCTCACCCTGACGTGTGTGTGTGTGTGTGTGTGTGTGTGTGTGTGTGTGTGTGTGTGTGTTTTACCTGAAAGATGAAGGGATCTCCTCAGATTTCTGCAGGTGACTGTGGCATTGCACTTCTGTCCCTCCTGCTGGGACAGTACTTTAACACAGTAGGCAGAATTCGTCATTCTTGAGAGACGAAGTATCTTTTCCAATTTGAATAGTCATATTTTTTTCTTTTTCTTTTGAGGCAGGGTCATACTATGTAGTCTATAAACTGTGTAGTCTCAAACTTTTCTTGCCTCAGCCTTCTGAGGATTCCAGTGCTGGGATTATAGACATGAACCACCATACCTGGCCATGATATTCTTTTAATATTTTGCTAGATTTAAATTCTAATAGTTCATTTGTCTGTATTTCACATCTATAGCCATAGTAAAATGGCTTGTTTGTTCATCTCTGTACATACATACAAATGTGCACACAATATTTTAATTAGAAATAATTATTTACAATTTTATACATATATATTTTTATTATATTCCCGCCTCTCTAATTATCTTCTCTTATCCCCTTTGTAATAGATAAGTACTTCCCTCCTCTTTATTTTGTGTCTTTTAAATTCTGGTAGCTTTCGTGCACATGGGTGTGGGGTTCTTTCCTGGATCATGGGCGACTTCCCGTTCTCCAGCAGCCATTAGCTACCGAGAGCTCCTCAGCATGAGGCGAGCATCATAAGCCCTCTCCCGTCTATGCTAGAACTCAGGATGGCGCGATCCTGTGTAGACCCTGAGCAGATGGCCACAGATGCTGTCAGTTCATGAGTACAGTGGCCTTGTCAAGTCTAGAAGACTGCATTTTCCCACACTCCTCTCCATTTTCAGACTCGTAGGTTCTCCCTGGCCCCTCTTCCCCGACATTATGCAGATGCTTTGTTTAGGCCTGAGCTCTGACAGTCACTCCTCTCAGGAACTGATGTTTTCCTTGATGTACTTTGATCCTTTATCTTAGGGCTTTCCTAACTTTTTAGCATCAGGAGTCAGTATTGAGTAATGTCCTGCTTCAGGAACATTTTCTAACTATATGAACGATTTTTATAGATGTCCCATGAGCACATTATTTAGATTCTGTTTACCATTTATTATACAAATTATCTTCTTTCAGGCAAAATATAAATTTATCACAAAAAGTATTGTTTCATTATGCAAATTACTATTTTATTATGCAAATGCCATGCATCTTTATTTATGCTTTCTCTACCCAAGCTAGCAATTTCTGTAAATTAAAAAAAGAGAGTCTTTTACTTTTTAAAATACAACTATGAGTGTTGTGTGTGGTTGGGTGCCCCTGAGTGCAGTCCTTTAAGTGCCCAGAGAAGGGCACTGGATCTCATGGAGGCTGAAGTTACACATCGGTGCTAGGTACCAAACTCAGTGTGATGGTTTGTATGTGCTCAGCCCAGGGAGTGGCCCTATTTGGAGGTGTGGCCTTCTTGGAGTAGGTGTGGCCCTGTTGGAGTAGATGAGTCACTATGGGTGTGGGCTTTATGACCCTCATCCTAGTTCCCTGGAAACTAGTATTCTACCAGCAGCCTTCAGGTGAAGATGTAGAACTGTCAGTTCTGCCTGCACCAGGCCTGCCTGGATGCTCCTGCCATGATGATAATGGACTGAACCTCTGAACCTGTAAGCCAGCCCCAATTAAATGTTGTCCTTATAAGAGCTGCCTTGGTCATGGTGTCTCTTCACAGCAGTGAAACACTCAGGTACATTCTCTTAACTACTGAGTCATCATTATGGCCTCTATGATTTCTTTTAAATGTTTCCTCTGAGGAAGTTCACATTGACATGCATTCATTTGAGGAATATTCACTATGTATGTTCTGTGGGCCAAGTACTTACGTTTTAGGGACTCAGCAATGAACCAATATTACAACCCCAGCTCTCACAGTGCCAGTCCTGTGGTAGGGAGGAGAGGATGCAAATCAATAGGAAAGACTCTGTGAGCTAGGGGTCCAGGGTATTTTGGAGTACAAGAAACCATGTATCACTTGAGATACTCACTGTCAAAAGACATTAGGGCTAGCTGGGCGTGGCGATGCACACCTTTATCCCAGAACGTAGGAAGCAGAAGCAGCCTTGTGAGCCTTAAGCGTACAATTGACAGAAGCTTGGGTTCTACAAATTGATGGGAGAAAATGACTCTAAAAGTCTCACAATTGGTTTTCTGAGGATGAGAGACTGTTTCTTAGTCAAGAAATTGAGCACTTTGAAAGAATATGGCCACAAACTCACAGAGTCTCATTTACATAGTGGATTCCAGGACAGCTAGGGCTATGTAGATTAGAGCCTGTCTCAAAAAACAAAACACACATCATCGTTGTTGATGACTATGACGACGATGACAACGACCACCAATGGGGTGAAGTGAGGACAGGGCTGTTTCCAATACCCCAGAATCAGTGCTCAGTTCCAGGCTGGCTACTTCTCCTCCAGAGGTTGACAGAGGCAGAAGGATGAAATTCTTCCCAGACTGACTGGCACCACTGAGGAGACAGATCCTCAGCTGACTTGGGGGAAGTGGGCAGCCTGTCACTGTGAAGGGCTTGTCCACCCTGTCTGTCCAGTGAGAACTCCATACAGCTGCTGTCTGTGACATGGATTGCTAGGGGTACAAGCAGGCTGTGGCAATGCCCTCCACCTATGCATACTGACGGTACTCCAGGGTTCCCAGCCCTAAGCTTGCAGTTGATGGAAGCTTGGGTTCTACAGACTGATGGGAAAGCATGACTCTGAAAGAGAAGTGGTGGACCTCACAACTGGTTTCTTGATTTCTTAAGGCGATTTCTTAAGAAATCGAGAAGTTTGAAAGAAAACATAACAGAATTAAACTTTTACTCCCAGGTATGCTGTGTGCTTGTAGAAGTAAAGGCAGCCCCTGTGAGGCCGGTTCTCCCTTTCCCCTTACATGGGCTCCAGGAGTTGAACCGGGGTCAAGCCTGCACAGCAAGTGCTTTTGCCCACTGAGTCATCTTGAATTCTGTGACAGAGGATGAGGAAGGTTAGCAAATAAAAGGATCAAGTAACTCAGTCCTCCAGCAAGTCATCCCCACATGGTGGGCGGCAAATTTGTGTAATTAATGTTCAATCCTGAAATTTAGGTCCAGGACAACTCCTGCCTGAGTGCCTGGGTGGGCGACACACCCAATAGGGGTGTCTTCCCTCTTTCTTGCCTTCAGTTATAGGAGCCATTGCTACTGATTCTCTGGTGGGCCACAGGATACTCCTGGTGCAGGTCAATTGCCATTTATCCCTGAATCCCCAATCCAAGCTGCAAGCCTCAGTGACAGTTGGTGAGAAGGGAAAAAGCCTGGGCTGCATTTGGGAGATGATAAGGCCCATGAGCTTTAGAAGAGGGAGGCCCTGGTGGCTCTCCTGCTGTAGAACTAGGCTGTGATCTGTAGTGTTCATGGCACAGTTCTGTTTCTATTACCCTCACCCCAGTATGCATTTGTGTGTGCATGTGTGCATGGAGTGCATGGAGTGCATGTGTGCATGTGTGGAGGTCATGAGATAGCAATGGGTGTCAGCCCTCAGGCATCTCTATCTTCAGTTTGACACAGGGTCTCTCAGTAGCCTAACTTTGTCATGTGAGTCAGGCAGGCTGAAACCTGTACATGCCCCTCAGACTCACATTCTTAGGACTGAAGACATGGTGCCTGGCTTTTCTGTGACACTCAGAGATCAAGACTCAGTCTTCAGGCTCCTGAGGCTGAGCGCTTTACTGATTGAGCCTTCTCCTCAGCCCCCTGTTGCCTTCTGAGCCTCCCCCAAGTCCTGCCTTTCTTGCAGTCTTCCCTCTCAGATCTTCTGCAGATCTCAGGGTGGCAGTCTAGGTCCTCCTCACACTGTCTCCATGCACCTTTCATCGCACCCCTGGAAAAGTCACCTGCATAGTCGTGCCCCTCAGCCATGGCTCGCCCAGCTCTGAGAGTCTTCTCACAGGTGCTCTGGCCACCTTCTGCCCGGGCCGTGTTCATCTGGACAACAGCAGAGCTCGTACATTATCTGTTTAGAGACCATCTTTGCCATCAGAGTCAATTTACCTCATGGGGCAAGGGGGCTGGGTGCAGCTCCATCTGAGTCTCTGTAGCTGGGAGAGCCAGCTTCTCCTGTCTGATTACTCCTCTGTGGGATGGCAGGAGCTGGAGAAGACCCTTGTGGGGCTGCTGTGGGAATTGGAGCCACTGCATAGAACCCTGCCTGGGGGTACATGAATGTGATTCCCATCTTGGGAGTTGGAGGCAGAAGAATCGGGAGTTTGAAGTCATCCTTCACGACAGCAAGTTCAAGGCCAGACTACATGAGACTCTCTCTGTAAAGACAAGTCACATATAGGATGGATTTGAATCAAACTCTCCACATAGATCCTATCACTCACGTGTCCTGTACTCACTGCTGAAGATGGGCTTTCTGACTCCTACTCACTCCACAGAGAGTTCTCTCTAGCCTGGCCCTCAGCAGGTGGGGAGACGATGCTTCGGAGCCTTAGAATGTGCACACAGCAGAGTCCAGGCTTCTCTGGTCCCCGTCCTATGCTGTGTGTCTCAGCCCTGCCTGAGTGGCAACTCTTCTGTGGTCAAAGCACACACAGGGCCCTGCACTGGTATTTTCTTGTGACTCATGGCTCTGAATGCCCTTGTGGGGGAAGTGATCTCTGGGTGTTCCCTATGGAGGAGACCAGGGCCAGCAGCTGAATGTCTGTTCCCTTCTCTGTTTCTGTGGAGATGCTCTATTGACCCACTGTGAAGCTGCTGTGTGGCCAAGACAGTCACCCCAGCTTACATCTGGTGAAGGTGCGGGAAGGGCAGGCAGGGAGAGGAGAAGGTTGACTCTTTACAGCATGCCCTCTGACTGCCCAACTGAACAAGCAACCCCCCTATTTTATCTCATTTTTTATTTCTTTCTCAGTGTGGGTTGACCTGCCTTTGACTCCAGTATTCTGGAATCTGAGGCAGGAGGATGACTTGTGCCCAGAAATCCAGACCTACTTTAGGCAGTGAAGGTACAATTTAAAAAAATATTTAAAAACTAATTAAAATAGTTTTTGGAAGCGTAATGAAAGTGGTAAGCCAGGAAAGGAAAGAGGTTGTAGCCTAAACAAGGGCACCTCTCGCCAGGGAGCTCCGGAGTTCACTGCACTGTGAACTCTGTTTGCGATCTGGTAGTTTTGTCTGGGGATAGAACCCAGAACTTTATCAGTGCTGGCTGGGCAAGTGGTATACGTCTGAGCACTTCTGACAGGTCCATTTTAAAGCTTTACAATGCGGGTAAACGTGTATTTGTAGCTATTCGTGTGCAAATGCCCAGGAACTCAGACCCATGAAATCAGAACCCTGGGCAGAGGCACCTCAGTCTGTGTGTGTGTGTGTGTGTGTGTGTGTGTGTGTGTGTGTGTGTGTGTGTGTGTGTGTGTGTGTGTGTGTGTGTGTGTGTGTGTGTCTGTGTGTCTGTGTGTCTGTGTGAAAGGAAACAAACCTCCCTGGTGATTCCAGCTGTTGGGATAACCCGAGAACTGCTGTGGTGACCCGGTGGTCACAATCAGCATCTGGAGGTTTTAGGTGATGCCAACACATGCAGGTGGTGGAGCCTCCTGTGTCCTGCCCTCCTCCAGATCCTCCCAGACTCATCCTTTGTCTCCCTTCTGCCTTTTGAAGCTGGAAAATGTAAGGCAGGTATAAGGCCCTTTGATTACCCAATCTGACCCTTCACACATTCTGTTTCTTCATGGGTCCCTGCCTAGGCCTCCTGACAGGGTAAGAAAGGTATAGACCAGAGACTTCCTTGTGTGCCATCTTGTACCTAGATCTCCTCCTCCCAATAGCATGTCCTAACTCATGGTGAATCCCACCTTGGCCTTCTGAGCTCAAGGGGAAAGTATAGAAGGTCTGGGCCTGGATCTGTGACCATCTAACCTAGCCCTGTAATGCACAGAGTTCATGAGTGCAACGACCCTGCTGTGTCCAGCACAGCAGTCACAGCTCCCCTCCCACCCTCAGCTCTCGACATCCTCCTGTCACCTCCTCACCAGAGTACCAGGGATTATGCACTCTTGACACAGATGCTCTTGCAGAGCCAGGCTCTCAGCTATCACGTATTCTCTGCACCTCGACAAGCTAAGGTTATGTATTACAAGTGGAGACAGCACTTCACACACACACACTCAGGCTGACCTGCAATTCAGAATCCTCCTGTCTCTTCCTCCCTAGTGCTGGCATTGCAACCATGGCAACTGGTCTAACTGTGGAACTTTTAAAAAGCTTTAAGGAAGCAGAATACTGAGAAGGAAACATATCACAAACTGTGTTATTTTGGATTGTTGAAGACAAATGTTTATATTCACAACACACACACACACACTATATATATATATATATATATATATATATATATATGATTAAAATCTAGATAGTCCAGCAGCAGCTGAAAACAGAAAATTCAAGAGCAGGGACAAACACTTAAGAGAGAACCAGGGGTTGGGGATTTAGCTCAGGGGGAGAGCGCTTGCCTAGGAAACCCAAGGCCCTGGGTTCGGGCCCCAGCTCTGAAAAAAAAAAAAAAAAAAAAAAAAAAAAAGAGAGAGAGAGAGAACCAACTGCAAAATGGCCAAAAGGCCCTGGCATCATTCAACGTTTAGTTACCCCAATGAGTCAAAAAGAAAAAAAGGCAAGGCATTCAGAGGCACAGGCAGAGGCTCTTCTGCTTTAGGCCAGCCTGTGGTCGACAGTGAGGCCCTGTGTCAGCAAAGAGCCCACACAACAACATGCACACGAATGGATAGAACCAGGATCACCCTGGTTACGTGAGATGCACAGCAAAGGAACAGGGACAACATGTTGGAACACTGTCGCCTTCAACGGCGAGGTGAGACTTCTCTGGTTCCTTCTTTAAAAAGTGCTTTGTTTTACTTATTTTGAACTTTCTGCCGTGAACAGCAAAACAATCTACAATATGGGGAAATGGTTGCTTGTGTTGTCTGGCGCCAGAGGAATCTCCAGGAACTCTCAGTGCTTGTCGAGTGTAATTCACTCACACAGAAAGTCTAAGAATCAGAGGTTATTAGGGGCTGGTGTGGGGGAAAGGAGGACCGTGTTTCATGCTTACCGAAGGTCACTTGAGGAGAGGGACTGTACTTAGGCGCAATGAGTAAACATTACAGTTCTGCTTCTCTCTCCAACATCTCTTGTTTGTGTCTGCATGGTCTTGTGAGTACACGTGTGTACATGTGCAGGTGTGTTCACATGCATGTACAGTGCTGGTGTGTACACATGCATGTGAAGGCTGGTGATCAACCTTGAGTGTCCTTCCTCAGGAGCTATCCGCCTTGCTTTTTAAGTCACATGTCTCTGACTGACCTGGACCTCCTCTCTGAACTGTGTAAAACTTTGACTTTGCTATCTCCCCAGTCCTGTTCCCCACCCTCAAAAGGTTTTATTATATATCTCTGGCTGACTTTGAACTCATGATCCTCTTGTCTCAGTCTCAAAGTCCTACCCTCCATTTGAGACAGCGAGCAAAATCCATGTAATTAGGGAAATCAGTTTCCCTATCAAAATCACCCATGAAAGAAGGCTAGACTTCACATCAGCATAAGGTGGAGAGAAATGAAAACAGATATTTGGAATACGAAGACAGAGTTCTGGGGATGAAGAAAAGGCGCGGGGCAAGCATAAGGCCCAGAGTTCAGACCTCAGCACGTGGGGAACGCAGTGTCCTTGTGCATCTGTGAGCCTGCTCCTGACCAAGATGGAGACAGGAAGACTGTGACCTGTTCAATTCCAACCCAGCTGAGAGATCCATGAACTCCAAGTCCCAGGAGAGACCCGGCCTCAAAGGTCTCTCAAAGGAACAGGGAAAGGGTGATAGAGAAGGACACTCAATAACCCCACTAATCTACATATGTGCCCCATGCAGACCCACACATACATACTCTACAGTCACACACGTGTACATATGGACCTGTACACCGAAACCCGAGATTCTTAGAAAATAAAGGTGTTTTACTTCACTCTGCTTTGTGACAGTGTTTCATACACATTGAATCAATGGTCAGATTTTGTTAGAAAGACCCAAAGGCGAAGAGCGCTCTTCAGGAGAAGCTTCACTCTGGGTGTCTGTTAGAGAACGAAGCGAGGGAGAATAAGCACACACTCAAACTCCAAGATCACCTCATGCAGTTCTCCCAGACCTGTGAGATGGGCACACGATGAGACCCCAAAAAGGACAGGTTCCACTCTCCGGGAAGCTGCCATTCCAGTCTCTCTTCCAGGCTGACAAGAAAGAAAACTCACTTTCAGGTGTGAATGTCTTTGTGTAACTTGGCGTGTGTATGTGTGTATTAAATGCACATGTGTGGGTGCATGCAGTCGTGCACATGTGTGTAGAGAGTAGGGCAACAGATTGGGTGTCTACCTCTCCTGCTTTCCACCTATGACCTTGCTACAGGGTCTCTCACTGAAAGGGAAGCTCATCATTTCAGCTAGGCTAGCTGGCCAGCAAACTCTCAGAATCGGCCTGTCTTCCCCCAATCTCTGTCCTGGGGTTACAGGAACATGCGATCGTGCCTGGCTATTTACACAGGCGCAGGATATTCAGACTGAGCTCCCCACACTTTTTACCCCATGCTGTCTCCAAGCCCGAATTTTGGATTCTTTGAGACAGATTCTTTTCTGTAGTCCATGTTGTCATGAGTTTACTTGGCAGACCAGGCTGGCTTAGGTGTTGCGATCTCCTCTGACCTGTCTCCAAAGTGCTGGGGTTACACACAGTACCACAATGCCTTCCCTGATACACACGCACACATGGAAACATATATTCATCTATATATTTCTGTGCTCTTTTGCATCCCACTCCTGAATGAGTTCAGAATGTGATTATTACTATGGGGGAGTCTTAATCAGGGTTTCTATTGCTGCAATGGAACACCATCACCAAGAAGTTGTGGAGGAAAGGGTTTATTCAGCTTACACTTCCACATGGCTGTTCATCACCAGAGGAAGTCAGGACAGGAACTCACACAGGGTAGGAACCTAGAGGTGGGAGCTGATGCAGAAGCCAAGGAGGGCGCTGCTTACTGGCTTGCTTCCCCTGGCTTGCAGCATGCTTTCTTATAGAACCCAGAACTAGGGATGGCACCACCCACAATGGGCTGGGTCCTGGCCCTTTGATCACGAGTTGAAAAAATGCCTTGCAGCTGGATCTCACAGAGGCATTTCTTCAACTGAGGCTCCTTTTTCTCTGTGACAACTCCAGTTTCTGTCAAACTGACACACAAAACCAGTCAGTACAAGGGGGAAAGTCTCTATATATTTGTATAACTTGCTTTCACAAAAGTTTCCCACAACTGTAATTTTCATTGAGTTGCAGTAACGACCATCACATTGACACAGGGAATGCTATACTAATGTTTCTAGTGTAGCCAACACATTCACACACTGAAACACATTTTCATAAATTCATTTTATTCTTTATATCATAGTTAGGGCATTACATTTACAGTCTTTCCTTTAAATTATAAGAATGTAGATTATACTGATCTGGGAATCTCATTTCAGGTTAATAAAGTGACATTACAAAGTATTATAAGAAACACCAAAACAAAAACAAAAACTAGGGGCACCTGGTTGAGAATGTCCTACAAGGAGAATTTAGATTCCTGAAAGAATCCTGAATTAATTTTCACTTACCTTTTACAAAGGAACTTTGGTGGTGATTACCCCCAGAAGTTCTTTTATTGTTGAGGAGAGTTTTCGAAATCCTGGGTTTTTTGTTATTCCAAATGAATTTGTAAATTGCTCTTTCTAACTCTATGTAGAATTGAATTTTGATGGGGATTGCATTTAATATGTAGATTGCTTTGGGCAAAATGGCCATTTTTACTATATTAATCCTGCCAACCCATGAGCATGGGAGGTCTTTCCATCTTCTGAGTTCTTCAATTTCTTTCTTCAGAGACATGAAGTTCTTTTTTTTTTTTTTTTTTCTTTTTTTCGGAGCTGGGGACCGAACCCAGGGCCTTGCGCTTCCTAGGCAAGTGCTCTACCACTGAGCTAAATCCCCAACCCCATGAAGTTCTTATCATACAGCTCTTTCACTTGCTTGGTTAGAGTCACACCGAGGTATTTTATGTTATTTGTGACTATTGTGAAAGGTGTCATTGCCCTAATTTCTTTCTCAGCCTGTTTATCCTTTGAGAAGAGGAAGGCTACTGATTTATTTGAGTTAATTTTATACCCAGCCACTTTGCTGAAGTTGTTTATCAGGTTTAGTAGTTTTCTGGTGGAACTTTTGGGGTCACTTAAGTATACTATCATATCATCTGCAAATAGTGAAATTTTGACTTCTTTCCCATTTGTATACCTTTGACCTTTTTTCGTTGTCTAATTGCTCTGGCTAGAACTTCAAGAACTATATTGAATAAGTAGGGAGAGAGTGGGCAGCCTTGTCTAGTCCCTGATTTTAGTAGGAGTGCTTTCCATTTAGTTTAATGTTAGCTACTGGTTTGCTGTATATGGCTTTTACTATGTTTAGGTATGGGCCTTGAATTCCTGATTGTTCCAGGACTTTTTATCATGAAGGGTTGTTGAATTTTGTCAAATGCTTTCTCAGCATCTAATGACATGATCATGTGGCTTTTATCTTTGAGTTTGTTTACATAGTGGATTACATTGAGGATTTCCATATATTGAACCATCCCTGCATACCTGTGATGAAGCCGACTTGATCATGATGGATGATTGTTTGATGTGTTCTTGGATTCGGTTTGCCAGAATTTTATTGAGTATTTTTGCGTTGATATTCATAAGGGAAATTGATCTGAAGTTCTCTTTTTTGTTGGGTCGTTGTGTGGTTTAGGTATAAGAGTAATTGTGGCTTCATAGAAGGAATTTGGTAGTGCTCCATCTGTTTCAATTTTGTGGAATAGTTTGGATAGTATTGGTATGAGGTCTTCTATGAAGGTCTGATAGAATTCTGCACTAAACCCATCTGGACCTGGGCTCTTTTTGGTTGGAAGAGTTTTAATGACTGCTTCTATTTCTTTAGGAGTTATGGGGTTGCTTAGATGACTTATCTGTTCCCGATTCAACTTTGGTACCTCATATTTGTCTAGAAAATTGTCCATTTCCTGCAGATTTTCCAGTTTTGTTGAGTATAGGCCTTTGTAGTAGGATCTGATGATTTTTTGAATTTCCTCTAATTCTATAGTTATGTCTCCCTTTTCATTTCTGATTTTGTTAATTTGGACACACTCTCTGTGTCCTCTTGTTAGTCTGGCTAAGGGTTTATCTATCTTGTTGATTTTCTCAAAGAACCAGCTTTTTGGTTCTGTTGATTCTTTCTATGGTCCTTTTTGTTTCTACTTGGTTGATTTCAGCTCGAGTTTGATTATTTCCTGCCTTCTACTCCTCCTGGGTGTATTTGCTTCTTTTTGTTCTAGAGCTTTTAGGTGGGCTGTCAAGCTGCTGACATATGTTCTCTCCTGTTTCTTTCTGCAGGCACTCAGACGCTATGTGTTTTCCTCTTAGCACTGCTTTCATTTCTGTCCCATAAGTTTGGGTATGTTGTACCTTCATTTTCATTAAATTCTTTTTTTTTTCTTTTCTTTTTTTCGGAGCTGAGGACCGAACCCAGGGCCTTACGCTTGCTAGGTAAGCGATCTACCACTGAGCTAAATCCCCAACCCTCATTAAATTCTAAAAAGTGTTTAATTTCTTTATTTCTTCCTTGACAAAATTATCATTGAGTAGAGCATTGTTCAGCTTCCATGTATATGTGGGCTTCCTGACATTTTTGTTATTATTGAAGAGCAGCCTTAGTCCATGGTGATCTGAGCAATAGTGATAAAAACTGCATGGTATTGGTACAGAGACAGGCAGGTAGATCAGTGGAACAGAATTGAAGACCCAGAAATGAACCCACACACCTAGGGTCACTTGATCTTTGACAAAGGAGCTAAAGCCATCCAATGGAAAAAAGATAGCATTTTCAACAAATGGTGCTGGTTCAACTGGAGGTCAGCATGTAGAAGAATACAGATCGATCCATGCTTATCACCCTGTACAAAGCTTAAGTCCAAGTGGATCAAGGACCTCCACATCAAACCAGATACACTCAAACTAATAGAAGAAAAAGTGGGGAAGAGTCTCGAACACATGGGCACTGGGGAAAATTTTTTGAACAAAACACCAATGGCTTATGCTCTAAGATCAAGAATCAACAAACGGGACCTCATAAAACTGCAAAGCTTTTGTAAAGCAAAAGACACTGTCATTAGGACAAAATGGCAACCAACAGATTGGGAAAAGATCTTTATCAATCCTACATATGATAGAGGGCTAATATCCAAAATATACAAAGAACTCAAGAAGTTAGACTCCAGAGAGCCAAATCACCCTATTAAAAATGGGGTACAGAGCTAAACAAAACATTCTCAGCTGAGGATTATCGAATGGCCAAAAAGCCTAAAGAAATGTTCAACATCCTTAGTCATCAGGGAAATGTAAATCAAAACAACCCTGAGATTCCACCTCACACCAGTCAGAATGGCTAAGATCAAAAACTCAGGTAACAGCAGATGCTGGCAAGGATGTGGAGAAAGAGGAACACTCCTCCATTGTTGGTGGGATTGCAAGCTGGTACAACCACTCTGGAAATCAGTCTGGAGGTTCCTCAGAAAATTGGACATTGAACTACCTGAGCACCCAGCTATACCACTCCTGGGCATATACCCAAAAGATGCTCCAACATACAACAAAGACACATGCTCCACTATGCTCATAGCAGCCTTATTTATAATAGCCAGAAGCTGGAAAGAACCCAGATGCCCTTTAACAGAGGAATGGATACAGAAAATGTGGTACATCTATACAATGGAGTATTACTCTGCTATCAAAAACAATGACTTCCTGAAATTCATAGGCAAATTGATTGAACTAGAAAATATCATCCTGAGTTAGGTAACCCAATCACAGAAAAACACCCTTGGTATGTACTCATTGATAAGTGGATATTAGCCAAAAAGCTCAAATTACTCAAGATGCAATCTACAGACCACAGGAAGCTCAAGAAGAAAGATGACCAAAATGCAGATGCTTCAGTCCTTCTTAAATGGGGGGAAATATTCATAGGAGGGGATATGGAAGCAAAGTTTAGAGCAGTGACTCAAGGAATGGCCATTCAGAGCCTGACATATATGTGGCCCATATATATACAGTCACCAAAACTAAATAAGATTGATGAAACTAAAAAATGCATGCAGAAAGGGACTGGATATAGATCTCTCCTGAGAGACACATCCAGAGCATGTCCAATACAGAGGTCAATGCTAGCAGCAAACCACTGAACTGAGAATAGGACCCCCTTGTGGGGAATTAGAGGAAGTACTGAAAGAGTTGAAGAAGCTTGCAACCTCATAAAAACAACAATGCCAACCAACCAAAGCTTCCAGGGACTAAACCACTACCGAAAGACTATACATGGACTGACCCAGGGCTCCAACTGCATATGTAGCAGAGAATAGCCTTGTTGGGGCACCAGTGGAAGGGAAAGCCCTTGGTCCTGCTAAGGTTGGACCCCCCGTGCAGGGGAATATGGGGGACGGCAATAAGGGGGATGTATAAGGGGAATACCAGTATGGGGGAGAGGAAGGGGAGGCAATGGGGGCTTATGGACAGGAAAGCGGGAAGAGGAATAACCTTTGAAATGTAAGTAAAGAAATATATAATAAAAAATTTTAGGGCTGGAGAGATGGCTCAGAGGTTAAGAGCACTGTCTGCTCTTCCAGAGGTCCTGAGTTCCATTCCCAGCAACCACATGGTGCCTCATAACCATCTATAATGAGATCTGGTGCCCTCTTTTGGCCTGCATGTGTACATGCAGGTGGAACGCTGTGTACATAATAAATAATACTTTTAAAAAATTTTTTTAAAGAATTCCTAAAATTATATCAGTAATTATTAAGCTCTTTTATAGTGGGACTGCTATTAGGTCCTTTTCTGGTAGTCAAAACTGCAATGAAAACTCTGCCAGTCTCCCAAGTGTCACCTGTTAATTGCTCGTAGATGGCAACCAGACTTTCTCCTACTCAGAGCACATTCCAAGAGGTTGTAAAACAACCAAAGGTCATAAAAGGGGAACTAATGATTTATTATAGGTGCTAGGACAGAAGATGAAGTATTGACTGGGTTTATGTATACAAAACTTCACTAATAACTTAGTTATGGTTTTCAACCTTTAGTGAACCTGTGGAGCTGTGACAGGTGATGGATGTTTAGCCAGGTAATTACTCCTGATGGGTAGACATGTAAACATTCTCTGTTGTAAACTTCTATTTCAATTTATGATTTGATTTTTTGTGTGAACTTGTGATGAACTTTGTAACATGTGACCATGTATTCTGAAAGGTGTATAAGCACTGAGGAAAGAGACGAGAGAAGAGATAGGAGGAACTTTTTTCCCTTAGGAGAATTTTTTGCCTTTCCCCTCTTAGAGTAGAAACTTTTCCCTTTCCCCAGTTAGGATCTTTCCGCTTTCCCCCTTAGATAGCTTTCATAGGAAATTTTTTACAACCAAAGTATAAACGCTGCAATTACTTTTCAAAGTGTCCCTTTTTCTTCATGTGACGTCCAACTAGCAGCCTGAAAGTCAGAGTCCAGCGGTTGCTGCTGAGAAGGAACAAAGGCTGTGTACTTGATCCTTTGCTGTTTTAGGAAGAGGTGCTGGGTGCTACAGACTGCAGTTTCTGGCCTCAGAGGAACACAGAAGGCAGGTCAGCTGCAGTAGCACAGCAACTTAGACTTAGATAAGTAAACTTTTTACTATACAGCAACCCTAAATATCTTCTAAGACAAAGTCTTACCCTCTGCCGACGCTTTTCCCCCTCCGCTGCCTCAAGAAGGACCAACAAGAAAGAAGACGCCCTCTGTGGCTGGCTCCGGGGCAGACAAGGAAGCAGTACGAGAGGTCTTCGGTGCTATAGATGAGGACTTCGCTGAGATCATAGCAAGTGCTTCGGAACAAGAAGCCATCAGAATTAATGCCATCCTGGATGTTATCCGGGAACAGTGAAGAGGGTCACAGCTTTAGGATCCTTTGTGCAAAGGTTGGGAACCATTGCCCTAAAGCCTTTTGTAGCCACTGATCTTCCCAGGGGTATGCAGTGAGGCTTACTGGGTACCTGGAGGTGGTCCCTGCACTTCCAGAGGCAGGTGGGAGAGTCATAGCCTTCTGCAGCCGTGAGCCGTGCAGTCAGAAGAGCACACACTGGCAAAATGTGATGAAGGAGCAGGAGTGAGCTGTTCAGTTCCTGTTCATCTGGGAGAAATAATCGGGAGAGGGGTGACTGACTCCAGCTAAGCTGAGGACCTGCCGCTGTGGCTGTGCTGGGCCCAGTGCACGTTCGCTTTCACAGTTGGAGTCTCGGGCTGCAGCTTTGCCAGGCTGCATGAGCGCACGATCGCCCTGCAGTTCCAGGGCCTCGAGGGGCTGCCCCGTCCCTACAGCATCGCTCTACTGGGGACACTCTGTGGCGATATGCCTGAGCATCCCCACAGCAGGCTTTCTTCAGGCGGACACTCTGGAATACTGTAGCTTGGCGCAGCCCATGTCTGAAAGGCACAGACCAGGGAAGCCGCTTTTGTGAGACTCAGTCTGAGAATCTGAAGAGACTAGAGAACCACACACTCACTCCTCAGAGTGAACAGACTTGGATATCTGATGAAGAAAGCTAAAGCAAGCGTGTCTATCCCAGGAGACGCAGAGGAAGTGTCTGCTCCACACTGCTTCTCCCAGTGCGGCTCTCAGATGGCTTCACATTGCTGCCTGAGTGAAGGGCGGGCCTTGCCTACCGAGTCTGTGAACCACACATAAGTTTCTTCAGAATCACTTCACAGTCAAATCCAGAAATATCGCTCCATCCACTCACGCTGGGAGCAAAGTCCACAGTCACAGCTCCCAGTCAGCCCTGGCCCAACTTGGAGAATACATTTTCTGCCTACTGTGGGTCATTATGGAGAAGAGGGACTCGTGCAGGGAATCCCAGTGACTTAGAATTTCGATCCTAGGCAGCCTGTGTTTAGTGACACAGGACCCTGTGGCCTCAGACTACTCTTTTGTGTGTTGCAGTTCTGAACATCAAAGTCATGTTCCCTGTGGTCAGCATGATCTGTGGACACAGGTCCTCCATTTGCCCAAAGGACCACTCAGAGAAGAATAGAAACATGTGGTATCCTCTGTGGAACACTGGTAAAGAATGAGAACTCCTCCCTGATCTGAGACTGTCTTCTCCCTTGACTTCCCATGACTCTCTGAGAACATATCCAGGGTCAGCATCTATTCTTATCACTGCACAGAAGGAACAGTGCATGATAAGGCCTGGCCATGCTGGATTGAATGACTTTGTATTTGGTTCATTTTCAGAGACCCTTGAATTAACAATTTGCCTCAATTCTAGTTAGAAATATTTATTCTAGTGGTGGCTGATGCTGGTAATCCCAGCCATTTGCAAACTGAGGCTGGATGTTTCTTACAGTTTCATGGCCAGCCTTGGATAGAGAGTGAGATGCTGTCACACAGGAGAAGCAGGCAGTCAGGCAGGAAGGCAGGCTCAGTGACTGATTCTTAGCAGAGGAGGACTCAGCTCCCTCTGGGTCCCGTTCTGAGCTCCTCAGTGGAGGGCCTGGGAGCATAAATCATGTAAGGTCTTCGTATGCAACGTGTGCCGTCCTTTGCAGAGACAGGAGAGGCACTGGGATAGAGTGCTGAGCAGTTAGTCCACTAAGATTAGGAAGGCAAGGCCCCTGAAGAGAGAGCTTGAACCTGTTCCTCACTCCCAACAAGCCAGCGAGTGTGTGAAACAAACCACACCTAGGCCTTAAGTGAGGGGGCCTGAGCAGGGAAGCTGCTTCTGGCAGTAGAGAGCACTGGGGCCCTCTCCACAGCACCTCCAGACTCCCAAGCAGACCTGCTGGCTGCTGCAGGAACAACCCCAGGCCTAGGATGTGCTCAGGCTCAGCTCAGTATTGGCGCCTTTCTGTGGTACTCAGCAAAGCACAGGAGCAGCCAAGGTAGTGAAACTCTGGGGAAAGAGAAGGAATAGAATCAGTCATTGAGGTGGGCAGGGCTTCACTGATGTGTGCTGTGACAGTGGGGTTGAGAGCCCCAGGGAACTGTGACAAGTTTTCTCTTGGCAGGTAAGAGAAGTGTACCTCATAAGACATGTGATTATCCAAGAGCAAGACAGAAGCCCCGATTATTGTCACACGAAGAATGAGGAGAGCTGTTTATGATTCAGTAGGAACTGGGGCTGCTCACTATAGGCTGGATTCATGTAAGCAAATATGTCCTCCCCGAGGGTGGGCCTCCTCCTCTCTGCCTCTTAGAAGCACACTGGCCAAGTCTCTCTCTCAGCAGAGTCAAGTCATACGATCTCTTTGGTCTCTGAGCACATGTTAGTGCACATGTTCCAACCTTGAGAGCTTTTTGCAAACTTTGTTATTAAAAGCTATTTTTCAAACTTCCAGTTCCTTTTGAATCTGGATGGTGAGAGTCAAGTGTCATAGATCATATGTGAACAGGCTATAAAGATCATACCTAAAAGCTGTACATATTAAACATTAAACAAGCCAAGGGCGTTCATTCTAATGACTGCATTTCTCTCTATGGAGCAGCACTTGCCTTTGTGCGCATCCAAGCGCTCCCGTGTGCGTATTCTCTTCTTGTTACAGGACCTGAAACTCACACAACAGTCTGGTAGGCCACAGCCAAGTATCTTATTTTTAGATTCGGAGAGATCCCAGACACCAAACTCAGGTCTCGGGAAGTGCCAACTTGTGCATACGGCATTCTCCTGTGATTCCTTCTTCTCTTTCAATTGTGTAGATAGATCTTTACTGTTTTGCATGTTGTGCCTAGGGACACAAATGGGACATGACACAGAAAATGAGTGCCTGGTCACAGGAGGCAGAGTGCACTGTGTGCTCCAGGAGGCAAAAACAGGGCACCGTGGGTTTAAGAGCAAGAGGGTCACCCCTGAGGTGACTTATGAGGACTTGTGAATGAGAGGGGCCAAAGAAGAGTTTCATGGGGGAGGGGTCAGCGGTATGACCCATCAGAGCCATGCTCCCCACTGTCCCACGGGGAAGGAAGAACAGTGGTGCTTTTGAGTAGAGGGACAACTCTTCAGGGACTTCAGGCAGAGCAGTGCTGTGACCAAAGCCAGTGCAGATGTTGAGAGGAAGGAGCTACAAGGCTGGGTGAGGTGGGGAGGTCAGCGAAGGTTTGGGAGCTGCTAACATGGAATGATGAGAGGGTGATGGCTGAGTGTGGGGGATTGTGGGATTTCAGAGATCCAGGAAATGAGGATAGAAGGTGCCCGAAACAGGGCAGTCTTGGAGCTGGGCTCACAGGGATGGCAACGACCCTCTCAGCAGCATGTCAGGGTGTCCAGAGGAGGACGGCCTTTGGAAGGGGGCTTCAGTCCCTGTGTGGAACTTAAGGCACTGTGCGATATCAGATCTGTGGAGCCATTGTTGGCCATTGGAAGCAGGTTCCAGGAAGCCAGGTGAAAGTAGGAGAGGGACCTGGAAGGCTTCCACATGGAGCTGGCCTAGGGGCCAAGGAATGGGGAGAACGGACTGCAGGAGAAATGATTCCCTCATTTGAGGAGGAGGTCTACAAAGACAAGCAGGGAACAGTGGGGGTGACAGAGGACCAAGGCTGCAGAAGAACTGGTTCTGAGTCTCACAAGAGCCACGCAGCAGGGACAGTGGGGAAGGAACTCAGGATGGGACCCAGGGCCAGGCTCCAGCAGGAAGAGCATCAGATCTGCTGATGGAGTTGGGCTCATGGAGAATGCTGGCTTCCTGAGTTTAGGCCATGATGGGCAGAGACTGCAAGGTTTAAAGAAGTCATAGGATGCTGTGTGCACTGGTACACTCCTGGAATCCTAGCTCAGGAGGGTGACACTGCTGTGACATTGTTACCAACCTATGCTACACAGGAAGACCCTCCCTCAAGAAAAAAGTCATTGGATGAGAGTTACGGTTATGGGGGAGTCTGTCCGCACTGTCATTCTGAGCCTGCCATCTGGGTGCTGGGAGAGCGATGAGGCTGCGAGGGACAGAGCTGGGCTAACCGTGCTGGCAACTGTGAAACGCTGTGAGGGACAGAGCTGGGCTAACCGTGCTGGCAACTGTGAAATGCTGTGATCGTGGTTTGAGTCGTTCCTTTCCTTGCTCTTTGTTTTTTCTTTGACTTGACTTTAGTTATCCAAAAGCTCACTGTTTTAAGTACAGTTACTTGTGAGTGTACACGGACTAACAATGTAGTTTGCTGATTCTCTGAGCAGCCATGTGCATACACCACGTAGGGAGGAAACAGGACCCTGCCAGGAACACTTTCCCACTTCCTTCCGCTGAGACTGAACCCCCTGCTCCCACCATCCCTTCCTCCCTTTCTTTAGAGTTCACCCCCTAAGTGTGCCTCCTGCCATGATGTACCTCAGCACTGCGTGGATCACACCTTGAAATGCAGTGGTTGGGTGTGTAACTTTACACCGCCATGGCTTGCCCTAACGTCTGCGAGGTTCATCCCCACTCAGCCGTGCAGTTGAGCCAGTGGCGGAGGGGAGGGAAGGGATGAGGGGTAAGAAAGTGTGGCAGCAGTGCAGTGCCACACCGGGAGGGCAGAGGAGCTCCTCTTCACACAGGGAGAAACCACACAGGTCCCAAGACTGAAGGTGGGCAGCTGAGGACCCCGAGAGATTGAGGAGCTCATGTTTGAAGTAGTCATGGTAACCCATGGCGACGATGGAATCAGAGTCAGACGTTGAGGAGGGAAGCAGAGGGGTTAGAGGTGAGGAGCAAAGGTCGGAATGGTTTAGACATCAGGTAGAACATGGATGAATCAAGTCTTGTCCTCAGTGAGGGCCCAGCTAGGAAGAAACAGAGAAGCTCAGCTTATTTTGACCTCCATGAGTCAGGAGGACAAAGCAGATCGTCCCTTTTCCACCTGGCAGACCAGTGTTTCCCTGGCAAGATCTGGGGAATCATGGTGGGGGCCAGTAAATGAAGCTTCTTGGCCTACCTCCCTTGATGGATCAGGCATGGCTGGGTGGGCTCACTGGGAACTTCCGATTTGCATTGTCTTCTCAGACTCATCCATCTGATCCATCCCTCCCAGACAGCCTTCTTGTCCACTGTCAATTTACACACCCATTTTAGGTATCAAAGGATGATACCTGAATCAGTCCCAGTGCTGTGTTCCCAAAAATACAAGCAGTGAGTCTGTGGATTCAGGTCTGGAGGGTACAAGAACTACTTAAAAACGTAACATCCACAGAATGTCTTAACCGGCTGCTCTAAAAGCCTTCCTTTCAGGCACATAATTTAATTAACACCTGCTGCTTTGAAAAGATATGGTGACATCATTGATGATTTTTCTAAGACAAACCCTGAAGAAGAGCCCTCAAGAGATGGGGGTTGAAGACATTCCAGGCCAGACACCACATCTGAGTGTCATTCATTTTGATTCCCAATGTCATGTTTACTCCGAATTCCCCACCAGAGCGCTGTAGTGTGCAATGCTATATAGCAATAGCCATGCTTCTTTCTCTTTAAACAAACATCTGTACCCTGCATATTGTCCCACAGGGACCAGTGACTCTGGCCTTAGCATTTCCCTCTCTTGTTTCTCATATGTTGATCTGAACAGACCTAATTCTCTGCTTGATTCTTCTCCCCAGTCATCTGTACTGTTGAGTTCCTCTGCTCAGTTAGGTCATTGTACAAGAATGGGATCCAGAGAGATGGAGACAAACAGGGAAGGGGTTGACATACAGGAGAGAGAAGGAAGAGGAGAGGAAGGAAGGGAGGAAGGGAGGGAGGGAGGGAGGGAGGGAGGGAGGGAGGGAGGAAGGGAGGGAGGGAGGGAGGGAGGGAGGGAGGGAGGGAGGGAGGGAGGGAGGGAGGGAGGGAGGGAGGGGGGAGGGAGGGAGGGAGGGAGGGAGGGAGGGAGGGAGGGAGGGAGGGAGGGGGGAGGGAGGGGGGGGGGGAGGGAGGGAGGGAGGGAGGGGGGGAGGGGGGGAGGGGGGGGGGGAGGGAGGGAGGGAGGGAGGGAGGAAGGGAGGGAGGAAGGGAGGGAGGAAGGGAGGGAGGAAGGGAGGGAGGGAGGGAGGAAGGGAGGAAGGGAGGGAAGAAAGGGCAAGGAGGATGAAGATGAGGAGGATGAGGGCAAGGACAAGGAGAACAAAGATGACAGTGATGACCAGGATGACTAGGAACAGAAGGAAGACCACATGTTCTAGAAGAGGGAGGAAAAGTTGTGCAGAGAAGAAGAGATAAAGGGGTTGAAAGAGAGAGGGGCGAGGTCGAGGAAGGAGGGGAGAGAGGAGGGAAGGAAAGGGAAAGAGGGATGAGAAGATGGAGAAGCGGGGAGGATATTTGGGGCATCTCTGCCTACTGTGCATTTGCTTTTTCCTACTTCAGAATTGGAGTTTTCATACTGACACCTTCGGATTGAAAGAAATATCCTTCTGCCCACTGAGAGGGTTCCATTCCCACAAGTAGGATCCATCTCTCTTCTGGGTATGTATCTCTGTACAAGAAATGAAGGCAGGTTCCCAGCCAGGACACAGAGCCGATGAGGTTTATCATCACACCTGGACGTTCAGCCCCATCACTCACCTTCCAGAAATCCATAATGGCCGTGTACCTAGGAGGCAGTGGGCTGTGGGAATGGGTTTTCTCTGGTTTGCAACCTGGTTATTTACCGTCCGTGAGGGTGCTGGCCCTTCCCACCCCTTTTACCTGGTATCTGGTGGGTACTGGTACTATGTCTTTTCAGGATGTTGAGGGGATAAAGGAAGTAGGACTAGAGCATACCTCAGGGGCAGATTGTGTGCTCAGCGTGCTTGAGGCCCTGGATTTCATCCCCAGTAACATGGAGAAAAGCAGTAACAAAGTATGGAGTCCATTAGCTTATTCAATGCTTACTGAATGTTACTTTGCTCTTCATCAATGTCACATAAGATAGGTGAATTCACACAACTCTTATAGAGCATTTAATCGGGGCTTGCTTATCATTTCAGAGGTCCAGTCCATTATCATCACTACGGGGAGCATGCTGGCCCACAGGCAAACATGGTGCTAGAGAAGCAGCTGAGAACTCCACATCTGCATCCACGGGCAGCAGAAATAGGGAATCACTGGGCTTGGTGTGGGTTTTTGAAATCTCAAAGCCCACCTCCAATGGCACAGTTCTTTCAAAAAAGACCACAGTTGTGCCACTCCCTGATGACCAAGCACTCAGATCTCTGAGCCTATGGGGGCCATTCTTATTTAAACCAGAACAGCCAGCTGCCTGAAAGCAAAGGAGAAAGCCAAGGAAGATGGCAGATCAAGCACACTTGATGCTGGGATTTACCCTAGAGAGCAGGATCCCACCTCCCTGGGAACTGGTTCCTTCTCCCTGGCTGTGCTCATATTTCAGTGTCAGGTCAGCCTCAGATTAATGACTTCTGGTGCTTTACTCCACAACAGCTTGGATTTTCCATTAAGATTGGATTCAAAGGAAACGCAGCAACAGAGTAAAAGGACCAGGACTCTGTCCTCAAAGTTGTATAAGAACCAGGGATGCAGCCACAGAGACCCAAGGAAGGCTAAGATCAGGAGTGTTAACTCCAAGAGGTAGAACTCCTGTGTGTGTGTGTGTGTGTTTGTGTGTGTGTGTGTGTGTGTGTGTGTGTGTGTTCATAATAAATGTGGGTACACACTTATAGTTTGCATAATACTGCTGATCCTAACATTAAAGATCTAATAAACTATCTGTTTTCCTTTGTAAAACATGTATATAGTTCATTACTTTTATTTCTGTAACTTCATGTGTAGTCTTTAAAATTGGATAATGATTTCACCGTATTTCTCTGTGTCTGTGGATTTGTGCACGTGGGTTCAGCGCCTGCTGTGGTTAGAAGAGGTGGTTGGAGGCCCTAGATCTGGGTCACTTGTTGAGCACCGCCTGCTCCCCAAAGAGCACGGGTGCTGTTACTGTGTGGTCTCTGCAGCCCCACTGTGCAGCCTCAGGCATCAAATGCAGATAGGGTTTCCAGATGCGTGCGGGGAAGAACTTTCCAACAGTCTGTTCGCCTAGCTCTGGCTTGGGATGTAATGTTTAGGTACCAGGGTATTAAATAGAGATCACACACACACACACACACACACACACACACACACACACACACACACACACGGAGCCTGGAACACCAGTGCCAAGATTTCCCATGTAAGGAACCCTTCCAAACCTGGCCATGGTGAAACACATCTGCAATGCCAGCACTAGGGCAGCTGCAGCAGGAGGATCGTCAGTTTGAGGCCAGGCCTGGGTACACAGCCATTCTGTGTCAGGTTTCTAAATCCTACAAGTGCCTGTCAAGTGTGAGCATCCCCTCAGGGAATATTAGGTCGCCTTATGACTCCAACACTACAGTGAAGTTAAGGGTCCCTTTTCATAAAGAATATTTCATGAGCGACTCTGGAAAATATGTGCAGAGATAATGGGGAGACACTAAGACCATGGGGGGACTGGGTGGGGGTGGCAGGTCCCGGACCCATTGCCATGCTGTCACTGACATCCTGATCTCACCTCTAGGCTGAGGACTATCGGCCTTCCGTGAGCTTCTTACACCAGAGGCTTGTGTATGGGGATGTGGGTCAGCTGAGAGAGTGCTCCTGTTTCAAGCACTAGAGCCGGGCTTCAGTTCCTAGCACTACTGAAATCTGTCCTGGTGTTTGCCTGCAATCCAGCACTGGGAGCTAGTGGCAGGAGCATAAGTTCAGGATCCTCCAGGGCTGCCTAGGTTACTTGGTCTAGCCTGGGTCACATGAGTCTCTCTTTTGGTATACTATATAAAGTATGTGTTGTTTCAAAAGGGAGTTTTCCATGCCTTACCCACATTTCCTTTTTTCTAGTTGCAGGACTGCAGCCATGTCCCCACCCTGAGCAGCATGGTGACCGTCTCAGATTTGTGATGAGTGGAATCCTGCACACCTTCACCAGTGTGTGTGTGTGTGTGTGTGTGTGTGTGTGTGTGTGTGTGTGTGTGTGTGCGCGCGCGCGCGTGTGCAGACTTTGTGTATATGTGAGTTTGGTGTATGTGTGTGTGGGGGATAGTGTAGATATCTATGTATATGTCCAACCTATGTCATATGTGTCACATCTGTGTCATGTATGTTCACTGGTGTGTATGAATGGCACATGTGCTCATTCACAGAGTCCAGGAAGACACTTATTGTTCTCTATTGATGAACCTTACTTCAGAGTAGAACAGGGTGTTAGGAGCTCATAGCAACTGGAAGCTGATATTGGTAGATGGTGTTTTTGCTAAGAGGTTAAGATGGGATTTTGTGTCTGGGAACCAGTAAGGACCTAAGGGCCCAGTGCACCCACTGCTCGGCTGCCTTGCCTGCCTCAGGATGCCTGAGGACGCTCACAAACCAGCTGAAGAAGGACAGAGGACTCAGATCCAGACATCGGCCGTAGTCAGACTCTGCTCGAGGGTTTGTGAGAGACAAAGTCTTACCTAAAAAGTAAGGCACGGAACTTAAAGCCAACTGACAAACACGTAAAGTGAAGTTCCTGACTCAGGTGAGCTTCACTGATGTTCCACAAACCGCAGTTTCAGCATGGCGTCTCCATAGGTAAGATGCTTGACGGTAGCCTGGTACCCCAGCACCATGGAAACTGGGAAAGAGATCGGTGTTTATCAGAGAATATCCTGTTGACGGGTATGCTCTGCTGGGCTCCCAGAAGAACCTTTGAGGATGCTGTTTGGGGCCTAAGCCCTAAAGTGTTGACCTTTGCACTTTGGTGATCACTGACTGACTATTGAAGCTCCAGAGTATCACAGGTATGATAAGGATTTCCGGAACAGAGGGGACCCCCTCACAAGCTCTGTGAGACAAGAGGAGATGACTGCAGCTCTGTGGTCTGCATCAAGGTTGTCTTATGTAAAACTGCATGAGGCAGCCCTCCTCCCCTCCTCATACTCCACATCAGCCCTTCAGATTGCCCAGTCCTGCAACCATGTTGTCCTGATGACCATCATCCTGACTGAGCACTGTGACCACTGATCACAACACAGTACACCATGAAAATCTGTGTGGCCTAGAGAGGGTCTGCTTCCTGAACATGTTTCCCGGAAGTCTGGAGTTGCTTTGAAGTAACGACCTCACTGCTGAAGGCAGTGCTTGCTTCCGCCCAGCAACAAAGTTGGTGTCCTGCAAGGGGATGACGACAAATTCAGTGTCAGCGGCGGACTCTCACTGTGGACTCTGAGTAGGCGCAGTCTCTTCTCTGCTTCTGCTAATGACGGCCCTGCCTAGAAGTGAAGCTGCCCAGAACACAGCCATTCTCCATAAAGTTCACGGAAACTCTTATTTACTAAGTGTACTTTGAAACAGACTTGTAGTTTCTTAACAACGCCATCTAATTCTACAAAAAAGGTTGCCTGGTGTGTTGTGCTCCTGAGTCTTCACTCTGATCCGGCATCATAGACATTAACTGAGAGGTGTGATTGACAGCAGTGAGGATTAGCGAGGTGCTGGGGGGCGACCTTGTCCTAGTTGCTCATCTATTTCCCCTTTACCTCATTTCCCCCTTTTCTGTCTTTATTGTCTTTACTGTTTATTGTGACTGGATCTCAATGTGAAGCAATTTCTGGCCTGCAGCTGGGTAGCACAGGCTGGGCCAAAACGTGCAAAGATTCACTTGTTCCTGTCTCCTAAGAGCTGGGATTAAAGACTTTTAATTCCCATGGCTCTAGACTTTAAAATTTATTGTCTTGCATGTCTGTTATACAGACACACACAGAGACAGACAGACAGACACAGACACACTTACTGTATTTCAGAAGTGAGCTACCGTGTGGTTGATGAGGTTGCTGTGAATTGAACTCAGGACCTCTGGAAGAACAATCAGAGCTGAGCCATCTCTCCAGTCCCAATGTATTTTTTTCTTTTTTCTTTTTTTTCAGAGCTGGGGACCGAACCCAGGGCCTTGCACTTGCTAGGCAAGCGCTCTACCACTGAGCTAAATCCCCAACCCTGTCCCAATGTATTTTGATCACATTTGCTCCTCACTACCTTCCTTCCATCCTCCCTCCAACTCCTCTCTCTGAAACCTCTCTTACCAACTCTCTCTCTCTGTGTGTGTGTGTGTGTGTGTGTGTGAGTGTGTGTGTGAGTGTGTGTTCCTGTGTGCATGTGGGGTTCAGGATGCTTGCAGGAATCATTTCTCTTCTTCCACCATGTGGGATCCCTGGATTAAATTCTGTTAATCAGACTTGGTGGCAAGGGTCTTGTCCCATCATGCCGGCCCCCCTTTTTTATGTTTTAACAACCCATCAAGTTTAATTGTGGTTTTTTTGCATGTTCATGCTTGTGGGGTCCTATTAGATCCTAGGCAACTTCCCAGTCTCTACACCCCTAAAGGAAAATGACTCCTCCCTCCGTGCATGCTGGGATGCTGAAGGGCTCCACCTTGTGGGGCTTTAGTGGAAGTAACCACGGCTGCTGGGCTTTCATGAGTGCAATGGCCTCTACCTGTGCAGAAGAGAGGCTGTCACAGCACTCCTCCCCAGTCTCCATCTCTTACATTGTTTCTGTGCCATTTTACAACATGCACAGTGAGCAGTGAGGTGTGTGTGTGTGTGTGTGTGTGTGTGTGTGTGTGTGTGTGTGTGTGTGTGTGTGTGTGTGATAGATGTCTCATTTGGAAGTCAATACTTGTTCTCAACCCTTTGACAAGTAACGAATCTATACATGAACCACTCCCTGAGCAGAAGCAGCTTCTCCGATCTGGGAAAGCAGCACTCATCCATGGACACACATATTTAGGAGGTAGTTTGTTCCTCCCTGAATCCTTTTCAGAGTTCCAGATGGCATCCAGCTTCATGGTTCAGTTGTCTAGACATCCACCCCGCTAAGGCCACCTGTTGACTCCTCGAGTACCACAGCTAGGACGGTGTTCAACGCTGAAGTCAACACTGAACTTTTCTCTATGAACCGAGCTGGTGTTCCAAGGTCATCAGTCATTCCTGCCTGAGAAAGATGAGCTCTCACCCATCTCGGCAGTCAACACTCAACAAATGGATCTTACATGGGAGCCATCCTGACAACCAACCCTAACTACAGCACGCCGCGTTCTTACCACTGGCCCAGTGGATGTCTCCGACCACATGAGTACAGGAAGTCCAGCAGTAGGTGTCCTCTCTGCGCATGCTCCCATTCCACCCCGCCCCCACCCCAGAAACCCTCTTCTTTCCACTTCTTCCATTCTGCCCTTCCTTACCAAGCTCTCCCCTGCTGCTGGCTGGTCTGGCCTTGGTGAAGACAGAGCTGATCTCTCTCCACATCAGAGCTGGCCCTGGAGACACAGATACCCCTCCCCTGCTGCCGCTCACCATGCTGCTGCCCAGTGCAGAGCTTTAGGAGCGGTTGCTCTGTTGGTACAGGACTGGGCTGAGCATCCAAGGTCATCACTTGTCCATGCTCCCAGATAAACAGATCGGGGGAAAGAAACCCTTCTGCTTTGCAGTGCTCTCTAGAGCACCACTTACTTTGAAGACAGTGTGCGTGCGGCCTCTAAGGAAGGCTCGGTGCTGACAATTGGGCTCACTTGTGAGGACCAGAGTTTGGATCTCAGAACCCACACTGCCCTGAACTTCCTGGTTCCCGGGGATCTAACTCCCTCTGGGGCCCTCAGCTGTCACCAGGAATGCACATACCTACACGCAGGCAGAACATACACAGAAAATAGTCTTACAAAAACAAACAAACAAACAAACAAATAAAAAAAACAAGAAAAATAGAGACCCATAAGCACAGGACTCTGGAAACGTTTCTGCGCACAGGTCTTGCTAGGTGTGCTCAGGCTTGAGGCAGATCCCTCCTCTGGATTTCGCAGCACTGGGGGACTGAGAGCAACTCCAGGAAGGAGACCTGGAGAATCTGGAGTTCCTGTGGAAGTTGAATGTGCCTGGCTAGCCCAAAGCAGCAAGACAGTGCAACGAGTGGAAATTTTCTCCAAGTGCATGTGGGATTTCCCCCTCAGCCTTCAGCTGTTCCAGGCTGGCACCAGACAAAGCACAATGGCACCCATTCTGTGGGCCCTGCAGTCCTGGGGCAGCAGGCAGAGGGCCCGAGGAAGGAGGCCACACAGGAGGCCATTTCTGTTCTTGCCATTGTTCGTTGTCCCGAGGCACAGCCCCCTCAGGCCTCGCTCCCTTACTAGCTCTGGGATGAACTTTGTCTATGTGTATATATTCTTGGCTGAGGTAAACACAGAATTTAAATAGTGTTTTTGAATCATGGGATGAGGAGATTCGGTGATGAAGTGTGGGGAACTGTCCTGGGCTTCATGTGTTTTGGGGTGGAAGGTGGCTAATACCTTCTCCTTTGTTTTCACTGAGGCCTGTGGCAATTAGGTAACTCTCCAGAAGACGAAAAACAAAGGGCTTGCTGGGTGCGCTGGCTCACTCTGCAGTCCTGGTACTCGGGAAGAGAGGCCTTGGGGAGGGGATGCTTTCTTGAGGTCGGAGGACAACTCTGGAGTCATTTCTCTTTATCTACCTTTACATGGCTCCAGGGACCGATGGGGGGTTTGTCAGGATTTCACAGAAAGTTTAGGGGGAAAAATGTATACTGTTCTGCTTTGGAAGCCTCAGGCCTCCCTGACTAAAAGTGCAGACGGGTTGTCCCACATGGGGACTGGAATTTTTCTGTGATAGCACCATGCAGGTGTTCTCTCAGGTGGATCTTCCCGTTTGCTTTCTGGTAAGACACCCCATATGCAGCTCGACAACTCCATTCCTGTTTTAGTATATGGATCACACTGGTCTTGAACTCCCAGTGAGGACAGCTGGCAGATTTGAAGGGATCTATATTCTTTCTGCCAGCCTGTGTCCCGCCCCACCCCCAATTACTCTATACTCTAGCTTTGTGCTACACTTCTCGACCAATCAGGCACAAGACAATCCCTACCTCTGTGCCTGCACCACACCCAGTGGAGGGATCCTTCACTGGCTATACTGCTGCACAGCCTGCGAGCCTCTCACCACAGCCTCTTACAGGAGACAGGGGTGAGGAGGCTGGGCTGCAGGTGGGAGGAGGGAAGGTCCATGCCCCAGAGGGATGACTCTGTGGGTTCATTCTGCAACACAAGGCTGAGCACTGCAGTGTCTACTTCCCAGCCGCTTCTCCCCTCACTCCTCTGTGTGACCCAAGCAGTTGTGCTCTTTACCATTTGGAGGTGTGCATTGTTGTGGGCATGGGAGCACATGTGCCCAGCATGCAGCCATGGAGGTCAGAGGACAAACTCGGATGTTGCTTTTCGGGCACCTTCCAATTTCTGAGACAAGGTCTCTCCATGGCCAGAAATGTTGCCACATGGGCCAGGTTAGACATGGTGCCTGGCTTTTCTGCAACACTCAGAGATCCAGACTCAGTCTTCAGGCTCCTGAGGCTGAGTGCTTTACTGATTGAGCCTTCCCCTCAACCCCCTATTGCCTTCTGAGCCTCCCCCAAGCCCTGCCTTTCTTTCAGTCTTCCCTCTCAGATCTTCTGTAGATCTCAGGGTGGCAGTCTAGGTCCTCCTCACACTGTCTCCATGCACCTTTCATCGCACCCCTGGAAAAGTCACCTGCACAGTTGTGCCCCTCAGCCATGGCTCGCCCAGCTCTGAGAGTCTTCTCACAGGTGCTCTGGCCACCTTCTGCCCGGGCCGTGTTCATCTGTCTGGACAACAGCAGAGCTCCTGCATTATCTGTTTAGAGACCATCTTTGTCATCAGAGTCAATTTACCTCATGGGGCAAGGGGCTGGGTGCAGCTCCATCTGAGTCTCTGTAGCTGGGAGAGCCAGCTTCTCCTGTCTGTTTACTCCTCTGTGGGATGGCAGGAGCTGGAGAAGACCCTTGTGGGGCTGCTGTGGGAATTGGAGCCACTGCATAGAACCCTGCCTGGGGGTACATGAATGTGATTCCCATCTTGGGAGTTGGAGGCAGAAGAATCAGGAGTTTGAAGTCATCTTTCATGGCAGCAAGTTCAAGGCCAGACTGTATGAGACCCTCTCTGTAAAGACAAGTCACATATAGGATGGATTTGAAACAAACTCTCCACATAGATCCTATCACTCATGTCCTGTACTCACTGTGCTGAAGATGGGCTTTCTGACTCCTACTCACTCCACAGAGAGTTCTCTCTAGCCTGGCCCTCAGCAAGTGGGGAGATGATACTTCGGAGCTTTAGAATGTGCACACAGCTGAGTCCAGGCTTCTCTGGTCCCCGTCCTATGCTGTGTCTCCCAGCCCTGCCTGAGTGGCAACTCCTCTGTGGTCAAAGCACACACAGGGCCCTGCACTGGCATTTTCTTGTGACTCATGGCTCTGAAGGCCCTTGTGGGAGAAGTGATCTCTGGGTGTTCCCTATGGAGGAAACCAGGGCCAGCAACTGCATGTCTGTTCCCTTCTCTGTTTCTGTGGAGATGCTCTATTGACCCACTGTGAAGCTGCTGTGTGGCCAAGACAGTCACCCCAGCTTACATCTGGTGAAGGTGCAGGAAGGGCAGGCAGGGAGAGGAGAAGGTTGACTCTTTACTGTATGCCTTCCAACTCCCTGAGTGGACAAGTAGCTCCCCCATTTTATCCCATTTTTATTTCTTTCCCTACCCCATAAAGGTGTGAGTCGACCTTCATGTGACTCCAGTACACATGGGCCTGAGGCAGGAGTATGATTTGAGCCCAGAATTTCAGACTTAGACTAGGCAGTGCAGGATGGAGTCTCAAATAGTGGAAGTGGCTGGTAAGTCAGGAAAGAAACACATTGTAGCAAGTGGCAGGTGCAGCCTGAACAGCACGAGCCTCGGGCTCAGAGGCTCCTTGCCCTTGTGCTGGCAACTTTGCAGCCTGATAGGGTTGTCTGGGAGAAGAATCCAGGATTTCACCAGTGCTAGGCAAGTAGTCTACATCTGAGCTACATTTTGCCAGCTTCCTTTTAAATGTTTACAAAGCGTGTAAATGTGTATCTGTATCTGTGTATACTGCTGAGTACAGCCAGAACTCAGATCCATGAAGTCAGAACTTTCGATACAGATAGCTCACTATTTAGGGATGAAGGGAAAAGAAAAGCTCCCCTGTGAGTCCAGCTTGTGTGCAAGCCTTCAAACTTACGGTGTGACCCAGTGTTCGCCACCAGCGTGTAGCAGCTATTGGGATACTCTCAGAGAACGCACAGGTCTATAGCATTGAGGCACAATACCTGTGCGTGGTGGTGCTCACAGTCTCATTCTCTGGACTGTCTTTTGCAGACCTAGAGAATGAGACCAGCATAATGCTCTTTGATCAATAACTTCCCAGTGTCCTCCTCTCCACACACGTGGCTCCTTTTTGGCACCTTGGCTAGACCTCCCTTGTATTGAAGGTAGGTTTAAGATCTTGATCCACTCAAGGAGAAAGTATGGAGGGTCTGGCCCTGGATCTGTGACCATCTAGGCTAGCCCTATAATGCACAGAGCTCATGAGTGCAATAGCCTGCTGTGTCCAGAAGATGGCAGTCACAGCTCTCCTCCCACCCTCAGCTCTTGCTGTCTGCCTGTCACCTCCTCACCAGAGTGCCTGGAGTGGTGCACTCTTGACACAGATGACTTCGTAGCGCCAAGCACTCAAGTTAGGGTTGTGTATTACCAGGGGATTCTGAGACAGCATTTCACCACACACCCAGGCTGGCCTGCTACTCAGGAACTGTGATACCAAGACTGAGTCTTTAAAAAAAAAAAAGTGGGTTCTAGGAATTGAACTCAAGTCCTTGGGAACATATCTCAATACAATAATGTCTATAATAACAAACCAATAGCCAATATTATAATAAATGAGAAAAAACTCAAGCCATTTCTGCCAAAATTGGGAACAAGACAAGGGTGTCCACTTTCTCCACTCATTCAATAGTCTGAGGTCTTAGTCACGTCACCAAGACAAGAGAAGGAAATAATGGGGACACAAATTAGAAAGAAGAAATCCAAGTGTCCTTATTTGAGGGTGTGAATCAATGCACAAGGACCAAATACTCCTCCAGGAAACTGACAAACATTTTCAGCAAAGCTGCAGGACGCAAGATTAACATCAAAACTGGCAGGGTCTGACGCAGAGAGTGCAGCTGGAACTAAGTGGGGGACTGTGGAGAGAAAAATCAGTGTGGGAGCAGAGGTCCAGGGCAGTCCCAGGACTTGCCTAAATGGACCTGAACACTTTAATGTGTAAAAACAGAATTTCTACAAAAGCGATTCCACAAGCTGTTGTGTTAAATGTTTAGTCCCTAGCTTAGTTCCATTGGAATATGGTTGGAACTGCTATAGCACCTGTCATTGTGCATGCAGTGATGTTTGGGGTGGAGATGTTTGGCAGAGGTGATGGGAACAAGCCCATCTTCTTCCCACCCCCTCACTCTCCCCGTGCTTTGGTACACATCCCGTCTTATCTAACCTAGGCTGACCTCAAGCCTACCACGCAGCCAAACATTACCTTGAGCTTCCTTTTTAAGGCTTTGATCAGTTTTTCCATGTGTGTAGTGTATTTTGGTCGTTTTCACGCCTCCTCTCATCCCCTTTCCACTCCAGCCGGCCCTCTTCTTTCCTATTCACACGCCTCCTACTTTTAGACCCAGCCTGTACTGTCAACCACAGAGCATGGAACCTCCCCCCTTCCCTCTGAAGAGGAAAGAAGAGAAGCCCCCAACTCTGCCATGTGAGCCTGAACTCTCTTCAGACCCTCTGTCATGTGGTTGTCCGTCTATCTGTGGCATTGGTGACTTCTAACAAATCAAGGACAGTCCACCTCGGCAAACCCCTTGAGACCCAAACCTCCCAAATGTTCACAGAGTCCACAGGAACACCTTGGAGGCAGTTTTATCAGATATGACGCTGAACTAAAAAGAAAACCTCGTGAAAGCATCTCATATATTCCACAGACCCACATCCTCCACACATGATCATGGGAAGAGCGAACACTTCTGACTATATATACAATGTTTACCATTCGAGGTCTGTGCTATGGTTCTGTCTCTTGTAGCCCTTGGAATCTTATGCAAATTGCTCGCCTCTACTATATTACTTACATTGCTTACCTGATACCCTTATACAATTATAATCTTATGTTACTTGCTTGTTTATACTAAAGAAGTCCCCACATAGATTTTCCTAGGCATCCCCAAAAACTTAACAGCCCAACAAGGAGTATATCTGTAGATTTCCTACCACACAGCCACTCACTCCCCAAGTAAGTCATTGGCAACTCAATCCCGACTCACTCTCTCACTGACACAAGAAGCTCGTGAGACCCGCTCTCGGCAGACGCACTACTCAGGGCCTTAAAGCAAAGGGGGTTAATGGTAGGCTGAGCTGCAGGTGCCTGGCCTTGCACTTGAGGCACGGTGTAGTTTATCTGCATTTCTCAAGTGCCTTTCTTCATTGCTTCCCATAAAGCCCATCAGGTCAAGCTGGTTTGTGCTATTATAAAACAAACAGTTCTCACAAGAAGAAAGCGCACAGTATGCCTCACTGTGTTGCTTTCCCTAAAGATAGTGATAGAATTGGAATAGGAAAGCATGCATGTAGTAAACTCTAAGTAGAAAATAGTCTTTAAAAGCCAAATACAAGGTTTTTCCAAGTCCTGCATTGAGCCTTTGGCTGGCTCATAATGCAACGGCATTACTGGGGAGGGAAGAAACTAGCAAGGGGGGCCTTATAAAAGGCAGTGTGTGGCAAGGGCTGTGCTCTGAAGTGTGGATCTTAATCCCGCCCCTTCCTGTCTCTCGTTTGCCTCCTTCCCAGACTCCTCCTGCTGATGCTCTATCTCTGCCTCTGCCTCTGGTCCACAGTCATGAGGACAGTGACGGCCTGAAGATCTGCAGCTACAGAACACAGCAAACATCTCCTCCTTAATCACTCATTGAGAAAATGCCTTACAGCTGGGTCTCATGAAGGCATTTCTACAACTGAGGCTCCTTTTTCTATGATAACTCCAGCTTCTGTCAAGTTGACACACAAAACCAGACAGTACAATTGACCCCTTGTCAACTTGACACACAAACACATCACTATTAAGCCTCAACCCTACTTATTCATCCCCAAGATCTAAATAACTTTAAGAGTCACACAGTCTTTATATATTAAAAGTCCAATCCGGGCTGGAGAGATGGCTCAACGGTTAAGAACACTGACTGCTCTTCCAGAGGTCATGAGTTCAATTCCCAGCAACCACATGGTGGCTCACAACCATCTGTAAAGAGATCCGATGCCCTCTTCTGGTGTATCTGAAGACAGCTACAGTGTACTTATATATAATAAATGAATAAAAAAAATTACCCATTTCTTTAAAAAAAAAGTTCAATCCATTTAAAATACACAATATCTTTTAAAATTCAAAGTCTTTTTAAAATTCAAAGTCTCTTAACTGTGGAGTCCACTAAAATACTGTCTTCCTTCAAGAGGGAAAAATATCAGGGCACAGTCACAATCAAAAGCAAAATCAAACTCCAACCATCCAATGTCTGGGATCCACTTACAATCTTCTAGGCTCCTCCAAGGGCTTGGGTCACTTCTCCAGCTCTGCCCTTTGTAGCACACACCTTGTCTTCTAGGCTCCAGATCCCTTAACACCCAATGGCTCTTCTAGCTCAAAGTTCCAAAGTCCTTCCACAGTCCTCCCCAAAACATGTTCAGGTTGTCACAGGAATACCCCACTTCTGGTACCAATTTGTCTTAGTCAGGATTCCTATTCCTGCACAAACATTATGAAGCAAGTTAGGGAGTTAGAGTTATTCAATTTACTTCCATGCTGTTCACCACCAAAGGAAGTCAGGACTGGAACTCAAACAGGTCAGGAAGCAGGAGCTGATGCAGAGGCCATGGACAGATGGTACTTACTGGCTTGTTTCCCCTGGCTTGCTCAGCTTGCTTTCTTATAGAACACAAAACCAGACCACCAGCCCAGGGATAGCACCACCCACAATGGACTGGGTACTCACCCCCATGATCACTAACTGAGAAAATGTCTTACAGCTGGGTCTCGTGAAGGCATTTCCCACAACCGAGGCTCCTTTTTCTGTGATAACTCCAGCTTGTGTCAAGTTGACACACAAAACCAGACAGTACAATAATTAAGTGCGTACAGTTACGACAAGGCAGAATCTTTGTTGTTGTTGTTGTTGTTGTTTTAGGCTGCTAAATATGAACTGTGTATAAATGCCTTTGTGAATCATGAAAGTGACCTATCATCTACATGCATGCTAATGGAAGGCATAACATGAGAAAACATATTAAGATTCCCTCTCTGGTGTGCAGATTTCACCGCCATTTCTGGGCCCTCTTGCTGTGTAAAGAACATCAAATTGCCAACTCTGAAAAATACAAAAGGAAGCAAGGTGAATTGGTTCATTTCCCAAGTAAAACAAAACAAATCCATCCAAATCCCCCTTTTTTTTCCCTGGGCCTGTACTTTACCTGGCCTTCACTAACGTTCTCTTTCTTTGACTCTCCAGTTTTTGCCTGATCTTACACCCAAGCATGCTACAAAATGCCAGAGGGTCAAGATTCTATGCTGGCAGTTTGCAGGCTGAAGTAAGCTTGTTATAACTGCCATACCAGCTATGGCCAGGAGCTGTAGCGGGGCTGGTGGCCCATGCCTGTGATCCCAGCACTTATGAGACTGATACAGAAGAATCGCCCATGTGTCTGTTGCTTGCCCAGCTACCTGGTGAGTTCCAAACCACACTGGACTGTGAGTGAGATTCTGTGTCAAAAGGGGAGAAGGGAGAGAAGCATCTTCAATGCTTTTCAAGCATGAAAGCTCCAAACAGTGGAATGTCCACATGGCCTAAGGAATGAAGGCATCAGACAAAGTATAGGCAGAATTCAACCCAGATGGAGGAAGGCTTGCATTAGGTTGCTTCTGCCTCTCTACGGATTGCTTCTGGTGGGTGGAGTTCATTTTCAAAGCATCTGGATATGGAGAAGAGCCCTGCTTCTGGGAGTTGACAGGGAATATTGTATTTATGAGTTTAAGAATGAAAAATAGGTGGAGAGATGGCTAAGAGGTTAAGAACACTGGCTGCTCTTCCAAAGGTCCTGAGTTCAATTCCCAGCAACTACACAGTAGCTCATAACCATCAATAATAGGACCTGAGATTCTCTTCTACAGGTGGATATGCAGATAGAACCCTCATACTTTTTTTTAAAACATGCAAAACAAAGGCTTTTCCAACAAACATTTCCCACAATAATAGAAAGAGTGGAAGAGAAATAAATGCATGCCCAACCTTTCTAGCCCAGTCTAAGGAAGGTAGATATTATGAAGAAAGCAGAAGATAAGAATGTTGGACCACATTGTTCCCTGAGAGGTGCGAGAGGTGCACCCGACCACCTTCCCCCCACTCCTGACCCACTTTAAAGATATAAAAATATCTCTTTCATCTCATTGTTTGGTCCCTGAAAAATGCCAGCAGTTCATTGATCTGCTAATTCACTCTAGTGGTCTTCCTTGATATGTACTAATGTCACCTGTTAGAAGGGCAGAGATCTGGTGCAAGTGACTAATACCTTTATTAACGAACAATTAAAAGAAACATTGCAAAGCTCTCCCATCATGTCTGGTTTAAGTTTTTTTTTTTTTAACAAGACAAATAACACACTGAAGATCTTTCCAACGAGTGTAGGAACTTACTTCCCTAACTAGTTTGTTCTTGGTTATAGGAAAACCTGTCTTCAGACAACATGGAACTTAGAACCACAAGCCCATCCCGATGTTGCAATAAGTTTGGCCTTTGGAGATTGGAGCCAGTTCACTGAGGTGTATTCTACAGCTGGAGATGAGTATCAGGTATAAAATGTGCAGGCAATAATTGGGCGCAAATTTTAAGTCTTGGTGGCTTTTCCTGTGTTTGAACCAGTAAACTCGACATCTCCCCCACCCCCGAGTGGTGATGTCTTTCTACCTTTTCGTCTCTTTCAGTCCCAGTGAGCTCACAGCAAAGAGGTCAATGCTGTGACCAGTTAGTTCTCTTTAGAATGCACTGTACAACATGCTCCTCCTCGAACTGGCTCGCTCCTCAGCAGGGTCTAAGACAGGCTTGTGCAGTGCTGTGGTGCAGGGAACAGCCCGGCCTGGTGGGTTTCCTTCTGTATCTCACAACTGTAGCCTTTCAGAGCAGGAACTGAGGTTTCCTTCCTCGACGTTCCTCAAGCACTCCTGCAGACTTAGTATGATAGACACCTACTAAAGTCATGAGTGCACCCCATCTTCATGAGTGCACCCCATCTCAATGCCTTCTGCTCCTGGCTCTGATTGCCTCGTAGAGAAGATCTGGCCCCAAGAGCAAAACGATCAGCCTGTCCTCTCCACTTTTCACAGTTGATTAGTCCACCCCTGCCATCCTGGGGACCGTGAGTGAGACAGACAACCTTTTCCTCAGTGCACATCCAAGAATGTGTATTGAGTTTGGGACCACAAGTCATGGAGACAGAGCTAAGTAAGTCAGAAAATCTCCCTTCTCCTGAGAAACCGTATTTTAGGAGAATCCTACAGGACTGAGGACTATGAAGAGAGCTAAAGCAGAGCCAACATGGGCTAGTGAGAAGGGTCAAGAGGGTAGAGGCACTTACTGTCAGGGCTGATAACCTGAGTTCTGTCCCCAGAAGCCGTCCCACAAGTTGTCCTCTGACAATCACCATTCTGTGGCATGCTCCCCACTCCCACTTCCACACAGCCTCACCGACCGCATCAACACACACACACGCGCGCGCGCACACACACACACGCACAAGCGCGCGCACACACACACTCACACACACACACACGAAAAAAATGTATGATTAAAAAGCAAAAACAAGACCGACTGGCAGAGAGTGTCTGCTTAGTTAGGTAGTCAGTGATGTTTTGTTTGAAACAGTGATGTCAGCTCGGCTGTGAATGACAAGACAGATAGCTATCCCCCTTGAAATATTAAATTGCTATTATTCTGATGGCAGAGCCATTGACAGAAAACTCAAGCTTCGGAACCGGACTCTCTGAGAGCCAAAGTGCATAAGTGGGCTGGACTTAGGCCCCCCGCACATACGTAGCAGATGTGCAGCTCGTTCTTCATGTGGGTCCCCCAACGACTGGAATGGGGGCTGTCCCTAAAGCTGTTCTCTGTCTGTGGATTCCGTTCCCACAACTGGGCTGCCTTCTTTGGCCTCAGTGCGAGAGGATGAGCCTAGCCCTGCAGAGACTTGACGTTCCACGGGGGGCGGAGGGAGGGCGGTATAGCCAGGGGTGGGAGGGATTATGCGGGTGAGGGGGAGGACTGGGAAGAGGGGGGGAGTTCAACGATAAGGATGTAAAGTGAATAAAAAAATAAATGGTGGGGGAAAAAACCATACTGGTTTGTGCTGCTTGTGCTGCAGTTCCCTCTTTCACTTGATTTCCTTTTCTTCCTGGTTCGTTTTTTCTTTACCTAAACGACTGCTGCAGCGCTCGCTCTCATTGGTGGAAGATTCCAGCCCCACCCACCCGTTCTCCACACCAGGTCCTAAATCCTTGGAGCGTAATTGAAGGAGTGGCGAGAGTGGGCGTGTCATCGGAGGTGACGTTTCCGGAAGCTCCGACTGTCATCCTTCACGAAAGGTGGGAAGGGTCCCGGGAATGCTGCGGGACTGGGGATCCTGGCGCGGTGGGACCCCGCGGGGAGAGGCCGTGAGTGTGGGGTCCATGTCCCTGGCCCCGGCCGGCCGCGCGCGAGCTCCGGGATGGCCCTGTCTTCAGGGCTGGCTCCTGACCAGCCAGGCCTGTTCTCAACACTCCTTGCATTTTCGAGAAAACTGAGTGCCTTCTAGATGGGCGCTGCCAGCAGTTACTGCTGGATCCCTCTCCGATGCACAAGCTCGGCAGGGTTGCCGAACCCCATGTTGTCCTGAACCTCTCGATGGCTTCTGGGGGATAGTCCCTTCTTTACCCACAAGTGCCTCTTTCGAGAGGTGCCTGGCATCCCATTCCAATGAGCTACTCTGGGCTGTGCCCAGTTCGGCGGTTAGGGACACGGGCAGGTTTATTCTCACAATGCTCCCACATCCCTAGCAGCCCCCAACTTTTACTAGAAAAGGGAGTTTAGTGGGGAAACTTCATGGGCAAAATGCCACCCCAAAGTTAAAGCAAGCTAAGCAGAATTGGCCTAGAGAAAAAAAATCTCTGAGGACAGGTGAGTAGAACTCAGAAAAACAACAGCTAAACGAACCACTGTAATCTACGGTTCCGGGGGCTAGGGGGTGGGGGACAGATGGGAATCCTGACTGAGGAATAAGGAATAAGATGGAAAAAAACAAGACCTCTGAAACCTAAGATGAGTGTATTCTAGAACAGGCTGGCTAGGGTGTGCCGTTATCCAGTGCACATGGACAACCCCATTTCACACCAGATTATGTGCAATGATGGTGTCACGGAGCCCAGAAGCAACGTCTAGGAAGACTGTAAATTCCTGGAGTTTGGTCATCAATGAGTAGGAACTCCTAGAGCGTCCCACCCCAACTGAGGTACTGTCACTCAGCCGTGCAAGCCCTGCTTGGCTTGTGGAGACAAGTAGACTTTGATGCTTCCAGGTACTAACTACCTAGCCCTGAAAACGGTGACTGTGATGGGCTGAAGTGAAGGGTGGTTTAGTGAGCAGAGTTGGGAGTATTCGCCCTAGAAAGGACCCCCCCCCCATTAACCTCGTGTTCAAAACTGAGGAAGTGTATCCTGGTAAATACCACCATTTATTCTCTATGAGATGAAATGGTCAGTGTGAATTCACCAGGCAGTCTTTTTTTAACATTTATTTATTTATTATGTATACATCATACAGCTTTCTGCCTGGCAGGTCAGAAGAGGGCACCCAGACCTGATTACAGATGGTTGTGAGCCACCATGTGGTTGCTGGGAATTGAACTCAGGACCTCTGGAAGAGCAGGCTGTGCTCTTAACCTCTGAGCCACCTCTCCAGCCCCTCACCAGGCAGTCTTCATGAGGGTGCAGTGAACACACTCTGCCAGGTACTGGGTAAACGGAAGTGGGTATCTGCACAGAGAAACGAGTAGAAGATATTTCTTACCCCTACGGTGGGCTTCCTACTGACGAGAAACTCAGGGAGCCACAGGGCCATCCACAGTGCTGTTAATAGCTGCATTCCTTGCAGGACAAGGGTTTGTTTTTGTTTTTTTAACCTGTCAGTCCTCAAATCAAGATCTTGAAGCCAGGAAGGATAATTTGTTGATAAGAGCCATTGTATGTAGTGTTTTGTTTGTCCAGTTTTGTTTTTGTTTTGAGACGGGGCCTTTCTAAGTAGCCTTGGCTGTCCTGGATCTTGCTATGTAATCTAGACTGGTCTGGAACTCGGAGATCTAACCTGTCTCTGTGATCCTCAAGTAATAGGATTAAAGGTGTGCGCCACCATGCCTGCCTCTTTCTAACTTCTTGGGATGTTTGTGATACGCTCATCCTGTGCTAGACCACTGGGAAGCTGTGACCTTGACGTTGATGTTACCTGTTTTCTCTCTTCTGTCTCAGAACTCACCGGTCCAATGTCTGACCATGCGGATGTGAGCCTCCCACCCCAAGACCGGGTGAGGATTCTGTCGCAACTCGGGAGTGCAGTTGAGTTAAATGAAGACATTCCGCCCCGTCGCTACTTTCGTTCCGGTGTTGAGATCATCCGCATGGCATCCATTTACTCTGAAGAAGGCAACATTGAACATGCCTTTATCCTCTACAACAAGTACATCACGTAAGACACCTGCAGTTCTCTTTTTGGGTCCTGCGGCTGACATCTCTTGTATTCTGCCCCTGTGGTTCTCAGAGTTGCTGACACTAGGGTTCGGGACAATGTCAACCACTGATCGGTTCCAGAGACCTTCCATATGTGAGTTGTCCTTGCCATTCAAAGGCACAGGGACAGAAGGTGGTGTTATTTGAGTTTCATGAGTAGAAGACTTGTTGGTTCTCAGTCTGTGACCACAAGTCCCAGCTGTTAGACAAAGGAGCTGGTCATTAAGCAGCATGTGTCCGCACTTTGAGTGTCCCGACTGCCCTTTCTCTGCTCGGGCAGGCAGTTACAGGTTCACTGCTGGTGTGTAACAGAGCCCAGATTCCTGTCCTCATCATGTGCCTTTAGAGTGGCATGGGAAAGAGGTTTCCTTCTTAGCCACCACTGTAGTCACAGTCTCCAGGTGACGATGGACCATTCGCTGTCCGTGTGACTCAATCACAGTGAGACCTTTCCTGAGCTGTCCGTTCATCATACTTGGGTGGGCAGCATAAATACATGATTTCGAGGCCATCACCAGGGGAACGACTCCCAAAGCTCCAGCGACAGGAGCGGTGTGTGGTCGAGGGAGGGGATGATGTGGCAGAGGTCTTGCTTGTCGATTCTAGTCGTAAGTTTAGTACGACGGGACCTGAAAAGTTGTTGGTGACGCAGAGGAGCTTGGAGGCTCAGGAGAGGTCTCCTTGGCATCGTTTCATTGATCTTCACTGGTGCTGGGTGCTAAGTAGGTGCTTCACCCTCCGGCTCTGTCTTGCAGAGGAACAAACTGGGACTTAAGGAGGAGCCTGGGTTTCAGTTTGTAGTGACACCTCCACGGTTTTGCAGCTCCTGTTTCAGGTTTCTGTCCAGAGCATGTTTTTTGGTTTTTTTTTTTTTTCCATTTAGTCTTACAGAAGGCAGTCTGTAGAGACCATAATAAACCTCCCTCCCCCTTCCTCTCCCTACAAGAGACACTCTTACCAGCCCCACGTGTGTCCTCCTGACACAGGCACAGCAGTCATCTCACGCTGAGTTTATCAGTCGGTACACGACTCATGACACACAGAGCTTCTCGTCAGTCCCTTCAAGCACGGCTCTGACACTGCAGGGACTGCTTCTTGGTCCTGTGCCTGATCTGAGTGTTGAAGGAGGTTGGCAGCACCCCTGGTTTGTGCCCACTAGGTGCCAGTAGCATCCCTCCTCTAGCTTTGGCAAACTTCAGTGTCTAGATTTTTTTCCAGTTATTTTTGTTTGTTTCTTTGTGTACAAGAAAAGATGGCTAGCTGGGTTTGGATCACTAGTTTTATTTCGCCAAACCCTGTTGTAGACAGGTTGGTGTTTGTTTGCTTGTTTGGGGATTTTGGTGTTTTGAGTGTTTTTTGGTTTTGTTTTTCAGAATTTTTAGGTTTTGGGGGGGTGGGGACTTTTGGTTTTTAGGGTTTGTTTTTTTTTATTTTTAAAGACAGGATCTCTCTACATAGCTATGGCTGTTCTAGAACTCACTATATAAATCAAGCTGACCTTAAACACACAGATGCTCCTTCCCCTTACTACTAGGATTAAAGATGTTCACCACCACATCCAGCTTAGACAGCTCTTTGTAGAAACTCAGGTAAGATACAAAGTAAAATAATGAGGAAGTCACTGAATGGAGATAAGAATCATGAAAGCGCTGTATTTTTAGGGTGGCAAATTCTAGAGCATGTTTTCCCATAAAGAAAAGATCCTGTGAAAAAGCAGAGGCTAATGGTCCGATAGAGAGTGTCAACTGTGACAAGCTCCTAAGAAACAGAACCAGATGTATCAATGCTGTTAAGGGTCCGTGGAGGGCTGCAGATGCAGCTCAGCGGTACAGAATCTGTCCCATGTGGCTCACCCTGGGTCTGGTCCCCAACACCACCACCAACAGTCACAGCCACAATAATAAGACTAACAGATGCTTAAGATATTGATTCTTATCTTTTTATTCATGACCTGGCGTTACCCTGAGTGACAAATGTCAGTGTTAGTGGTGAGGCTGACATGGGGCGGGGTGTCTGTCCGTGTCCATGGTGAGCTAGGCCTGGGGCAGAGTTATGGATGGGGGCATGCGTTTCGTTTGCTGGATTCGTTGGCTTTAGGATTTGATTTGGGACTGCGTTGCGTTGACTAAGCCTGAAGCCACAGATGCAGCTACCTTCGTTGGTCTGGCACCTGCATTCCACACCCTGATTCTGAGCCTGCGAAATGACAAGAGGGTGGCAGCTGAGAAGTGCTAGCCCGGCGAGGCTCAGACTGGTCTTCACTTGCTGTGTTCCTGCCAGTTTACCACAGCTGGGGCGTGGGGGGAGGGGCGTGGAGGTAGACGTCTACATCGCCGCCCTCCCGCCTCCCCCACTCTTAGGACTCTTGTTCTGGACCTTTCATGGATACTTTAGTCAGGATTTAAAGGGCATGCCTGTCCGTCCTCCAGGAGCAGTTCAGGCATCTTAATGATGTCAGGCAAATCCCCCCTCCCCCGTGTGGTAGTAGTTTTCCTGCTGAAGGAATGCGTTGCCTTTTGCAGACCCCAGTATAGAAGAAAGATCTCCAGCGTGTGGGATCAGTACATAGTTTCATGGTGAGCACAGACAACACGGCAGGCCGTGGATTCTTCCACAGCTTTTTATGGGCATCGGACGGCTGCACAGAGGAGACTCAGAATATTGAAGCAGCCCTGGTCTGCTGCACCGTGCGAGCCTCTTCCACACCGTGTAAAATCCTCCTTCCGAAAGGGAACCGCCACCCGTGTTGAAGGCGTTTACTGGGATTGGGGTTTATAGACCAAAGAAGGCTGGCCCATGCTCAGACTTACTTCAATAAGTAACTTCAGAAACCAGAAAACAGGAGATAAGTGTCCTTAGCGAATCCTTTTATTGGCCGTCCACATGACTTTCTGAATGAATATACTTGTTCATGATCATTTTCCCTCAAACATTAGAAGGGAGGAACTCAAGTTTAAAAACAAAATTTAATGTCAGGCTGGTGAGATGTCTTGTGGGTAAAGCACTTGCCATGAAAGTGTGGTCTTTAATCCCTGAAACCTATGTGAAGGAAGAAGGACAGATCTGACTCCACAAGTTGTCCTCTGATTTCCTCACGGGTACTGTGGCACATGAAAGGCCGTGTGTGTGTGTGTGTGTGTGTGTGTGTGTGTGTGTGTGCGTGTGTGCGTGTGTGTGTGTGTGTGTGCGTGTGTGTGTGTGTGTGTGTGTGTGTGTGTGCGCGCGCACATGCGTGCGTGCATGTATTCTGTTCTAAGCTTGTTCTCTTAGTGATACTGTATTTCCACATGGGGACACATAGAGCCTTCTCAACCCCAACAGCCTCCCGGATCTCTTCATAGCCAACTGTCTTCCAGTCCCTACTCAGATGTCGTCTCTTTCCTTTTTTTTTTTTTTTTTTTTTTTCCTCGGGGCTGGGGACCCAACCAGGGCCTTAAGCTTCCTAGGCAAGCTCTACCACTGAGCTAAATCCCCAACCCCAGATGTCGTCTCTTATGCTTCCCTTAGCTACCCCGTCTCCAGTCTCCGCCTGTCCCCTTTCCTGTTACTAATAACTTTCCTTGTACTGATTCCTTTTTTAAAAATTGTATGTATTTATGTTATATGCGGGGGATGTTTTATCTGCATGTATGTCCGCACCACATATATGCCTGGTGCAAGAGGAAGCCAGAAGAGGGTGTCATATCCCATGGGACTAGAGTTAGAGAGTGCTGTGAGCCTCCATATAAGTGTTGGGAATCCATCCCACCCAGGTCCTCTGGAAGATCCGCCAGTACTCTTAACCTTTGAGCCATCTCTCCATCCCCAATGTTTTTTTTTTAACATACTTTTTAAAAAATTCTGTTCTCCATTGTAATGGGTGCTCTGTCATGAGGAGAAAGCTTGAACCGACCATTTACAATGTATCCCCAGCCCTCGAAGCCCAGCTTGGCACCTTATGGACATGCTCAGTACAGTGTTTTTGAATGAATGAGCTGTTACATTGTTTCACATTTGGACATGTAATGGTTTGTTGAATTAGCCTGTCTTGGTGGACATTGATGCTTCCCTGCTTTTGTAATTTCATATTGAATCTTCTTGTATGTGTATTTCGGTGTATGCTTATGTAGTTATGTTGATCTTGAGTTCGTTGAGGCCAAGCTGTAGGTCTTGTGCACATATACGTTGTACGTTTTGAGTAATTGTCTTCAATCTTTCCTTCCAATAAGGAAAAAGTTGGATCTATGTACAATCTTGATAGCAGTGAGAACACACATTTCCCTACACCCGAGCTTGTGCCAGGCACCAGCCTGCCTCAAGGCCTTTGCCAATCTGATGGTAAAACCGCTACCTCGCATTCACTTAGAACTTCCTTCATCAGGGATCGAGCTGAGCGCCATAGATTCACTGTGTGTCCTTTCGCGTTTGTTTCCTGGCCTTCTCGGTGCTCTGCCAGGTGGTTTTCGTGTCTTTGCTTTGATGTATTTGCTTTCTCTAGTCTGCAGCCCATATAACCCCAGACAAAAGCATCCGTCTGTACCACTGCTGTGTCCTGCTGCATCCAGGAAGTCTCCAGCCCTGGTGCTAAATCTCCGAGGTGATTCTCATGCTCGTCTTTTGTTCCCGTGTCTACTACTGATGATAGTCATATGCACACATAGCAGGCGCTGGCTGTGTACACCATCCTTTATTTACTTATTATCATCACTGTCATTAGTTAGTAGTCATCATCATTGTCATTGTAGCATAGGGAGGTATGCAGATAGTAGCTTGTTGTATGTATGTTCAGAGGTGAAAGGACAACTTTCAAGTGTCACTTCCTGCTTCTGATGATCAGGCTAGGCTCAGGGATTTTACCCACAGAGCTCTGTGTTGTTTGTCAGCCTCTATTAAATAAGTTAATGATTTGCATTGAGCTTCCTTCATAGTGACCGAGGCACCTGCTTGTGGAGCACAGGCTGCATTTGCCTGGAGGTGGTGCACAGTATTCTTCTCTGAAGGATTATGAGTCCCAGGAGAACTTTCTAGAGGTCAAGGTCACGAGAGCAACAGTGGTCATGGTTTTCTCTTTATTTTATCCCTGGCTGCGGAAGTCTTAGATTCTGATTAGCATTTCTGTTACTGTGATAAGCCACTGACCAAAAGCAGCTTGAGAGAAAAGGCTTTATTTAGCTTATAGGAAGCCAAGGCAGGAATTTGAAGAGAAAACCAACAGGAATACTGCTTACTGGCCTGCTCCCTGGTTCATGCTTATCTACCTTTCTGATGCAGCCCAGGCTCACCTGCCTAGGGATTGCACCACTCACAGTGGACTTGCCCTCCTTCATCCATTAGCAGTCAGCACACTTGTCTCATAGACAGGCCTGCCGGCCAGTCTGATGAAAGCAATTCCTCAATCAAGGTTTCCTCTTCCCACGTATGTCAAATAGACAACTTAGATTACCCATCACAGAATGAAGGGTGCTTTATGACAGAGGCCCTTTATGTCATATCACAAGGAAAAAAAAAAAAACCACCTTTCTCTTCAGAGTTACAATTTGGGCATAGGATAGGCTTTTATTTAAATGAGGTGGGGGGGATCTTTTCTTCTATTTTAGACATTCTCACTATGTAGTTTAGCCTAGTTTAAAACCCACAATGCCTCCTTGGGATTGGAATTCTAAGCATCAATGGAAGCTATGTCCTTCTTGGTCAATATTTTTTATTGGGGTGGGGGTACCTTCCAATGTGGCGTTCATGGAGGATGGTAATGTACTTGATGAGTGATTCTCTTCTTCCACCACATGAGTGCTGAGGGTTAAACTCTGGTACCCAGCCTTGACTGCAAGGACCCTTTACCTACTGAGCCGTCTCAGTCACCCGTCAGCTCTCCTTTTTGATGTAGGAATCTGGTGTTTGCTATTACTCGCTGTTTTGGGGAGAAAAGAGCAGGAGGACTTCTATGCAGGAATGAAGCTGGTGGGAGACGAGTCGTGTATGCTGTGCCTGGTCTAACTCCCCAGCACCCCTAGAAACTCTTCTTTCAGTGGCTGCATTGTCTCAGGGACATGTGGCATTTTCCGTGTCCCCTAACCATTCTGTTGTGTTTCCTTAGGCTGTTTATTGAAAAACTTCCAAAACACCGAGACTACAAATCGGCCATCATTCCCGAGAAGAAAGACGCGGTCAAGGTGGGTCCTCATTTTCACTGGTGTCTGTCTCTGAGCTCCGCGCAGCATGGAGCAACGGACACGCAGCTGTCGAGCACTCCTCTGCCCGTCAGAGCTGGAAAGAACCGGGCTGCCTCCGCAGTGTGGGGACAGAGTGGTGGGATAGCAGGATGGAGGGGTTCGAGTCCCGTGTGAGACGACTTACCTTCTTTCTCTCTCCCTCAGCTGATGTTGGCGTGCTCTGGTTCTCAGGTTCGGTTTTGTATTTCAGAAATTAAAGAATGTCGCTTTCCCTAAAGCGGAAGAGCTGAAGACAGAACTCTTGAAGAGATACACCAAAGAGTATGAGCAGTATAAGGAGCGAAAGGTGAGCGCCAAGCACACGGGCTGCTTAGCCAGCCTGGGTCAGCGCTGTGCCAGAGCAAATGGAGCCTGCGATTTCAACTTCGTTGTGAGGGGGCACAAAGGCCAGTGACTCACAAGGGCCACCGACCAGTAGGGATGTGAAGGTTTCTAACAGATTTGGCCTATGTGTCCAAGAGGGCGACTTGAGGACAGACACCTGTGACCTTTCTGCCATATCTACAGCAAGAAACCTGCCCACTGGGAAGATTCTTCTCAGAGCATAAGGCATTTCAGACCTCAGGAGGGGGAAGTTAGGTCATGTGCTTATCCTCAGAAGTTTTTTTACAGTCCTTGACTTTCCCAATGGTATGCAGTAGGTCTTGTTTAGAACAGTTAGTTTCAGCTTGCAAAGAAACGCTCGGGGCCCTACAGTGTTCGCTCGTAGGGCAGAGATACACACTCGAGGGATGCCTACATGCTAATGTCTAGCTGTCTGCTCTGCTGTCCTGCACACTGGTGCTGGCAATCAGCAGAGGGATTAATAGCTCTGAGCCATACATTCCTAAGTCATTGAGTGGAAGGGCTCTGTAAATTGGTATGTTTTAGTTTAAATATTACTGTGTTTAAATAACCACTAGAAAAGTTTTGGAGGCCTAAGCTTGGATTTTATTTTATAGCCTTGTTTGGGATAGCAGGCGTTTTATATAGACATATCTGAGACTCAGGTATCTGAGACCCAAATATATCAGATACAGGTAGAGGTTATGTGGCACGGACAGCGAAGGTGCATCATGATTTAAAGTAAAGAATAGGGGTTGGGGATTTAGCTCAGTGGTAGAGCGCTTGCCTAGCAAGCGCAAGGCCCTGGGTTCGGTCCCCAGCTCTGAAAAAAAGAAAAAAGAAAAAGAAAAAAAAAAAAGTAAAGAATAGGGGGTTGGGGATTTAGCTCAGCGGTAGAGCGCTTGCCTAGCAAGCACAAGGCCCTGGGTTTGGTCCCCAGCTCCGGAAAAAATAAATAAATAAATAAAGTAAAGAATAAAGGGCAGTAGAGTGCCACGTGCCTCGCTGCTTCCACGTTACCGTGCTAAAGCACCCGACAAAGCACCCTCAGGGAGAAAGCATGCATTTTAACTCACAGCTCAAGGCACAGCCTACAACAGCAAGGCCTTAAAGCAGTTGGCCCCATTTCTTCCATAGACAAGAAACAGAGAGGGGTCGGTAAAATGGCTCACTGGGTAAAAGATGCTTGCCTCCAAGTCTGACGACCTGAGTTCAATCCCTTGACCTACACAGTAGAAGAAGAGAGCTGAGTCCCATAAGTTGTCCTCTGGCCTTCACATATGAGCCTTGGCCCGTGTCCCCACCCCATTAACATAAGTAAATGTAACTTTTGAGATTAGAAAACAAGGGAGCGACATGAATTGTTTGCACTCTGGTGTCCCGCTCCCTCTTGCCATTTCGTGCCTGCTGGGATCCCCTGCATGGAGAGTGGTCCGACTCGTAGCTGGGATAGGTCTTCCATGTACCTTGAAGATAGGAACTTTTGCGGTCCTTGAAAATAGGCTTATGGTGGCTTGGTAGAATGTGACTATATTCCATGGCTTTAAGAGGTTATCGAATGGGGCATGAATTCTGGATTGGGAAGTGAGACAAGAACAAAACTGTCCTTTGGACATCTCTGTAGCGATGCCTTTCTTGTGAGGGACGAAGTGTTAGCCCAGAATCCTTACTTTCTCTGCAGAAGAAGGAAGAAGAAGAACTTGCCCGAAATATCGCCATCCAGCAAGAGCTGGAAAAAGAAAAGCAGAGAGTTGCACAGCAGAAGCAGAAGCAGCTCGAGCAGGAGCAGTTCCATGCCTTTGAGAAGATGATCCAGAAGCAGGAGCTGGAGAAAGAGCGGCTAAAAATTGTTCAAGAGTTCGGGAAGGTAGACCCTGGCCCGTGTGGGCCTCTGCTCCCTGATCTGGAAAAGCCCTGTGTAGATGTGGCCCCCAGTTCACCTTTCTCGCCCACGCAGACTTCAGACTATAACACAACCCTGAGGCCAGCTAAGCCACCTGTGGTGGACAGGTCCCTCAAACCTGGAGCATTAAGCGTCATAGAAAATGGTGAGTCCCCTTGCTGATGCCTCCTTCCGTCTCTCTACCTCCATGGTCCCACTTACCTGAGTCTGTCAACAGAACACTGTGTGACAAGTAGTCTTTTCTGACCTACCACCTGACTGTCTTGATTTTTTTAAAAAAAGGCCTTGAACCTAAGTTAATCTTACTCAGTTATTCTAAAAAGTTCTGAAGTCAGACCCTCAGCTTTAATATATATATATACTGCAGCTGTCTTCAGACACACAAGAAGAGGGCACCAGATCTCATTATAGATGGTTGTGAGCCACTCTGTGGTTGCTGGGAATTGAACTCAGGACCTCTGGAAGAGCAGCCAGTGTTCTTAACCACTGAGCCATCTCTCCAGCCCGAATCTCAGCTTTTAAAGATTCTGTAAAAATGTGAAGTGTTCAGTGAATTAGAGATCACAGGTAGCCCTTCCTAGAAGCAGTTTTAAAATGTTTAGTGCCACATGCAAAGCAATGGCTGACTTCTTTAAAAGGCCACTCACCCTAGCCTGGACTGTTCCTACTCTGTCAAGAGCTTGGTCAGTGTGAGTATTGTGCTTGGCAGATGGTCATGTGGTTCAGTCACAAAAACTAGTGTCCCATCTTCAAATGCGTGTAAGAAGGAAGGACAGCTGGGCCCTGAAGGCTGACCTTTCAGACCCCTCCCTTGTTCCCTCTGAAGTCTCCTCCATGCACTGCTCCTCCCTGCACACCGTCCACCCTGGGGAATACTTTCTAATGTCTTGCCCTCCGGTCTGTTAGCTTCTCTCTCGACTTGGCTTCTGCCTTCCCTGTTTGCTTGAGGCTGCAGCAGCTCCTCTCTGTTCAGTCAGATTGATCCACCCTGCAGGACTCCCAGAGCTCTTCTTAGCCTCGGTATTTTTTAAATTATTTCCCTAATAGCGCCATCATCCGCCGGTAACTAGATTGTAACTTCTGCACGCCAGGCCTTAAGTCTTGCTCATTCTATGTTTCCTGTGGGCTGAGACATGGAGAGTGGGCTGAGTGGTCACTGGGTTGGTTGTGGTTACCAGGCCCTAGTCCGTTATCCAGAGATGCAATCGTCACAGTGTTGTTGCTCGGTCTGCAGGTTTGTGTTGACCCCGCCTCTGGCTTTCGGGGTCTCACACAGCCTCTCCGTGGAATTCATGAATGGTTCTTGATATCTTGGATAGGTGTTATAAGCTGCTTTGGTAATGCCTACTTAGGGGACAAACTATCTTCTTGTGGGCCAATTTGGTTTTCTTCTAGCAGTGTTCCTCGGCACTAGGAGGTCAGACAACAACCCTGAGTGTCAGTCCTCAGCTTCTACCTTGTTTGAAACAGGGTCTCTTTGTTGTCCACCATGAGCTTCTGATGATCCTTCTGTTCCTGCCTCTCATCTTCCCGTGGTCTTGTAGCTACACCCTGCTCTACCTACATTTTATGAGGCTTCTGGGGATTTGAGCTCAGAACCTCACACTTGTGCAGCAGTCTCTGTAGCCGTCATCTTCTCAGTCCCTGGGTTTGGGTTTGTTTTTTCCTGAGTCTCACATTATAGCCTGAGCTTGAGATCCCCCTGGCACACGATTCTGAGAGCCAAGATAACAACCGTCTGCTAGTATACTTCATTCTTCAAAAAAACACTTTTAAAAGATTGTAGGTGAGCCTCATCTCGCCTGGAATGGTTAAAACCTTCTCTTCTTGAAGGATCAGGATCTTAAAACACCAATGCAGAGATCCATCCGATCCAGATGAGGCAGCCCGCCTTCTCCAGCTGCGAGTGTGTACAGTCAGTAATCCACACCTCCAAAACACAGCGGAGAGGCAGGAGGAAGATATCACTACTCCACAGGGAGAAACAGGCAGGAGAGCGATGGCTGCTCCCAATGAAGCCCAGAATCCTATGACCCAGCTTCGCCGGGCTCTGTCCTCCAGCTGCAGCCATTGCTGGAGTCTCAGCTGTCAGCTCTGATTTGCTCAGGGATCTCTGGCCCTGTAGCCTCAGACTTTTCCCTCTTGTCCATTTCAGTTCCCACCATTGAAGGCCTGCGCCACATTGTGGTGCCCCGCAATCTGTGCTCAGAATTTCTCCAGCTTGCCAGCGCCAACACTGCCAAGGGCATCGAGACCTGTGGAGTCCTCTGTGGAAAACTGGTAAGGACGTGTGGCTTCCCTGCACAGGGGCTGCTTCCTGTGTGGCCTCTCCTGTAACTCCGTACCAAGCCCTCCACAGAGAGTGCACGGCATGGTCCCAGGAGCAGGGGAGGCAGAAATTTACAGGGCCAGACAGGCAGCCTACCTGATAAGTCTTGGGCCAATAAGAGACCTCATCACAAAAACAAATTAATTAAATGTGAAGAAACACACAAAGTTTTTCTCTGACCCACACATGCCTGAGCGTACACATACACTGTAACACTTACTAGTCAGGAATGATACCCATGCCTGTAATCCTACCCCTTGGGAATCCGAGACAGAAGACTTTCCACAAGTTTGAGGTCAGCTGCATAGTGAATTCTGGCCAGTAGTGGCTATGTAATATAACTTTGTCTTAAGAAAGGAAGGGAGGGCAGGAAGGAGGCTTGATTCTAAATGGAGGAGGACTCAGCTCCCTTTGTAGCCTGTGAATATAAATTATCTAAGGCTTTTGTTTGTGTCCACAAAGTGTGCAGTCCTCTGCAGGGAAGGAGGAGACCCTGGGATACAGAGTGCTAAGCAGTGAGTCTACTAGGAGATGTAGGACCCAGAGGAAGACAAGCCCACTAAAGGAAAAGCTTAAACCCATTCCTTGATGCTCCAGAAAATAGTGACTTAGAACAAATCACACTTGGACCCTAGGTGACAAGGCCTAGGGAACTCTTTAGACATGTGCAGAAGACACTCTGGAGAGTGTCCCAAGATCCCTGAGCAGATCCGTTTAGCTGTTGCAAGAAAGACCCTAGGGCTATGTCATTGGCCCAGTCTATACTAAGAGGGAGATCTGGGGCCAGCCTGTGCTAAGAGGGAGATCTGGGGCTTATCTCCATCTGTGACTTTATGGACTACGCAGGCAAAGTACATGAACTCTCAGCCTTGTGAAGCACTGGAGTAAGGGACTTGGAGGAAAATGAGAGCCATGCCCAGGGTGCAGAGTATGAGTGAGTGGGGCTGAGAAGCCCCAGGGAATTCTTACCTGTTGTCTTCTCCTTTGCAGATGAGAAATGAATTCACAATCACACATGTTCTCATCCCCAGACAAAATGGTGGGCCTGATTATTGCCACACAGAGAATGAAGAAGAAATTTTCTTTATGCAGGATGATCTTGGACTCCTCACTCTTGGCTGGATCCACGTAAGCAAATGTGACAACCTGGGCTTGGGCTCCTCTTCTCTGTTAGAGCACATTGCCCACACCCTTGTCTGAGCAGGGAAAACCTCTCCAAAGCATTTGTCTCTGCACACATGACTAGTGTTCTCGTAGCAACTCAGAGTACCACCGAGAGCTTTTAGCTTTTCTCTAAACTTAATCTTTACTAAAAAGAGCTCTTCGATGTTTTGGTGTCTCTGGCTGGTTGTGGGGAGGGGAGTGGAGTGGGGTGGAAACTGGCCTAGAATGTCTGTGGACATGCTATAGAGACCATGTACCGAAAAGCTGCATATGTGAAACTATTTCAAATAAGCCAAGGGACTCTGTTCCAATTGATGGCTGCACTTTGTCTTTATGGAGAAGCACTGCCCTTTTTGCACACACAGTGTTCAGTGATCGCTCATACACTGAACGCTTCTGAGGATGATCTTCAAGGCAACACAATGTAACTCCCTCCCTAAAGAGTACTTCTGAATGTTTCTGGAATTTGTAAGGCCTTGAGCTCCCAGAACAAGCTGTTTTTCTTGGATGTGACAGGTGTAAGTCACAATCAGGTGTTTTACTTCTAGATTCAGGAGGTCACACATACTCGTAGTCAGACCTAGAGGAGTACTGGTGTGCGGGGCAGTCTTCTGCCCTTGCATCCTGTATAAGTACTCACTGGTTTGTCTAATTCACGATATGAAACAGCACATAGAAAACTTGCCATGTTGTACCTGAGGACACATAGAAGACCGCACAGAAAATGAGCTCACACGGGGAGGCAGAGGGCACTATGTTCTTCAGAGGGTGAACAGAGGGCACTACAGGGTTCAGAGGAAGAGGGTTCACACCCAAGGTGACGTGTAATGAGGGACCAAAGGAGAGCTTTGTGGGCGAGGGGCCAACACTGGACAGGTACACCATGCTCCCACAGCAGTGAGCAGTTCTCTTAGCTGGGATTTGTGGTTTTCATCAGAAAGAGATGCAGGGTCAAAGCAAGAGCGCTATCTGGGGGGCTTCTGTTGCAAGCTGGTCCTGGAAGCCTCAAAGGTGGGGAGAGTTGACAGCAAGAAGTTATTCACCAGCAGCTGGGGAGACGAGCTACTAAGGGAGCGAAGAGTCAAGTGCGTGGTGGAAGGAAGCAAGGATGCGGGGGACTAGGGAACGTGTAAAACACCAGAGCCACAGAGCAGGGATACTGAAGGAGGAAATTCAGGACGCTCACCTGCGCTGGGCTCTAGCCTGAAAGGATTGAGTACCTGCTAGAGTTGGGAGCTCCCTGACAATATTAATCCAGTGAGACCCACTGTGGCAATGGTGGGGCCGAGACTGTAAGGTTCTATAGTCATGGGAAGCTGCAGTCCTCGCGCTCAGCAGGGTGAGATAGGATTATGAGTTGTGGCCAACCTGCGCTACATAGCCAGACAAAACAAAACGAAACAAGAAAAACAAAACAGAGGAAGTCCTAGCATGAATGAAGGGATGGTAGAGGCTGCCGTCTTGAAGCGTGGCTCTAAGGGAGGGGGAGAGATGAGGTGCTCTTGGAAGAGCTGGGTGGACAGACTGATTACCTGTTGTTAAGTGTGGAATGGCTTGGTTATGTTTTGTTTTGACTTGGCTTTGATGATGCAAAAGCTCTGAGTGTACATGGATTAAGGGTGCAGTACACTGAATCATTAAGCCGACCTCTAGGTGCACCCACTACCCAAAAAAGGAAACAGAACCCTGCCAGGAGCATGCTCCGCCCTCCCACTTTCTGTCTCCTAGAATGACACCCTCTTGCCCCCACTACCCCTTCCTCCCTCCCTTTTGAGTTTACCTCCTAAGTATGACTCCCTACTTTCCATGCTTCAGTTCTGCTTGGGTCTCACCTACTTGAAATGCAGTTATAAGATATGTAATTCTTTACATGCAGCTGCCCAGTGTGTTTTTATACCTGGTGAGCAGTTCAGAAGGAGAGAAAAGGCAGGAGGGGCAAGATAATGTGGCCTAGGACAGCACCACCTCAGAAGGGCACAAGGGGCTCACGTTTGAATAAGGATGAAGCACACAGCCCTCAGTCAGAGCTCAAGTCAGAGAGATTGTTGTACTGATGTTGGAAGGCTGCCTAACCCTCAGTGAGGTTGGATGAGGCTCTGTTGCTGGGCAATGGGGAGGCAGAGGGGCTTAGAAGGAGGAGTGGCTGGAGGGACGGCTCAGTGGTTAAGAGCTCTTGTTGCTCTCCTAGAGGATCTGAGTTTGGTTTCTAAAACAGCCTCCCATAACTCCTGCACCAAGCGATCCGACACCCATGTCTGGCCCACCCGTGACACCTGTACACATGTGGTGTCTATTCACACAGGCGTGCACACATGGAAACATAAGTAAGACCAGGTTTGTTTAAATAAATCTTTTTTTAAAAGAAACTAAAAGAGAGGCTGACTCCACAACGGTTACTATTTAGACTCCAAATGTAGTTATAGTTTAGACTTGAGGAAGAGTTAGCATGGATGACTAGAGGGGTCTATTTCTCCATGAGGGCCCAGCTAGGAACACACGGAGAGAAGTTTGGCTTGGTTTTATCTCTGACGTGTCTGCACCATTTCTTCATAATTAGGGGCTTAAGACAGCAGGACTGGCTGGCTGGATCAGCAGGTAAAGCATCTGCTGCCAAGCTCTCACCGGTGGCCCACCTGGTGGCAGGAGAAAACTGACTCTCACAAGTTGTTCTCTGACCTGCACACGCACCCATGACACAGACAGGCAAACACGCACGCACGCACGCATGCATACATATGCACACTCACACACACATGCATACATATGCACACTCACACATACATAAATGTAATTCTTTTAATAAAAAAAAATAGGCTATGGTTCTTCTCCGATCTTTAAATTTTAAGAGAAAATACAAAGGTCAGTTCTTTCCTTCAGTTCACCATTTATTTCCTACCTGAAAGCCATGACCTCAGCCTCAGACATCTCGATCCTTGCTGCCGTCCCCTTGTTTCTCAGAGCTTTTAAAAGCTGATTTTTAGCCATGTTTTCAAGGCATAAAGTTGACAAAAATCATACAAACCCACCTATGATGTGTAACATGTTTTGAGACACGCAGACATTGTGACTGCTAAGTTGACCGTGCTCTTTGTATGAGAGGAAAATACACACATCTGCGTACTCTGGGCCTGGAAGCTCGCAGCTCTATCACAGGACTTGGGAGGTGGGGGCAGGAGGTGAGTTTGGGACCAGCCAGGGTTTGTTCCGCCTCGCTGCTGGGGTGTATGAACAAGGCTCAGGCAGACAAGACACAGAGGCACTGGGCTACAGACGTAGTCTAAGATGAGCCGCAGCCCAGGTGAGAAAGACAAGGCAGGCTGGGGCTGAAGTGGGTGTCCAAACTCCTGGATACCCAGACACTGCTGGGAACTGAGGAGTCAGGAAAGGGGGCCTGAAAGCCAGCAATAAGCCTGGGGCTGGGGGGAGGGGGAATCTGGCTTAACTCAGCGGTGAGTGTCCAGAGCACAGAGGGACCTTCTGGGGGAGACGTAGGCAGCTCAACTCTGTATGATGAAGGCTTACCCTACAGTGATTCTTGATAATTAACAGCCCTTACTTTTCAAAACTGTTTATCGGTAGGAAAAATGGATGCATAAGACTTACTCAGGGTAGGCCAGGAGTTTAATACCTTTTGCAGGAAGGAATGTCTGGGAAGGGAAGCTTATTGGATAAACCCTTAGGGCTCATCTAGGTACCTCGTTGGCATAGAGAACTCTATGTTCTATGCCATGTGACCATCCTCATGTTAAGATCCTCATGTAGTGTGTGTGGTCACGTGCTCCAGGACAGAAACTGGGTACAGAGTAGATGAAGCACCTACCATTCTCAGATACGAGAATTACTAGGGTTTCTGAATCCATTCAACCTGCCCAGTTTTTGTCTGGTGACACAGTTCCACTTGCCCCACAGTCATTTTCCACTTTATGGTACACAGTCTTGGACTCTGGTTGTTACAAATCTGTATTACAAATCTCTTGATCTTTCAAGGACCTTTAGAGTCCCCACACACTGGTGTTAGATTCCTCCAGCTTAGAGTGCTGGGAAGACACTCACTATGAGGGTCAAGTGTATTCCTCCTGGCTGCAACTTGAAGAAGGGGTTGGGCCGGTTATTGGGAGCTCCTCAGACCTGCCTGCTTCAGTGGGCCAGCCTGGCAACTGGATCACTGGAAATTCTCTGATCTGTTTCATCTTTCAGACCCATCCAACCCAAACGGCCTTTCTGTCCAGTGTGGATCTGCACACGCACTGCTCCTACCAAATGATGTTACCGGAGTCCATAGCAATTGTCTGCTCCCCCAAGTTCCAGGAGTGAGTACCAAGGAGGTGATTCTGGGTCTAACAAAGAGCAAAATCCTCTTTCTATGGAAAGCAATTGTGTATGCATGTGTGTGCACATGTGTTTGTGTGCGTGCGTGCTTGTGCTGGTTTGCTTATGTATGCACAGGAGCCTGTGCAGAAGGATACCTGTGCATATATGTGGCGGCCAGAGGTTGACTTGAGATGTCTTTCTCTTGCTTTTCTACCTTACTGTTTTTGACCCAGGGTCTCTTGCTGAGCCTGGAGTTCACTGATTCACCACCACTCTCTGCCTCCCTAGCCTGAGGACTTTAAATGCCCACCACATGTCAGGCTGCTTCTGCAGTACTAGAGGTACCATCTCAGGTCCCCATGTTTGTATGTCAAGGATTTTACCAACTGAGCCATCTTCCAGACCCTAAGACCTTTTAAAAGATAAAATTCATCAACTGTCTTAATTGACTGCTCTAAAAGGTTTCCTTTAAGCTCCCTGTTCTGATAAACATGACTTACTCTTTAAATGACATGTTAGTAATGTTGATTTTCTAAGAAAAACCTTCAAGAAATTTGAACTGTTTAAAGTTACAGGATCTCAAGAGCCTAAGGTTAAAGGGTAAAAAATTCCCACATGGTACACTCTCTCCAAGTGTGGCTTCTTTTCATTCCAAATGTCCTATTTACTCTGAATTCTCCTGCAGAGCTAACATGGAGACAGTGATGAGCTAGCCTTTTATTTTTCATTTTTCCAAATGTCACTTTTGTGCACTTAAGTTATACCACAAGGTCTGGTGACTCTGCACGCCATTCCCCCTCTTCCTCAGACTGAAAACCTTAATGGACCTAACTAACTAACTGTTCGTTGGCCCTTCTTTTGTTCCTGCTTAAATCTGTTGTTGATTTGCTCAAAGGAATTTGTCACTTTGGTTTTGATTTTCAACTAGAGAGTTCCTCTTTGGAGACTAGAGAGATGGCTCAGCAGTTTACAGCACTTGTTGCTTTTGCAAAGGACCTGGGTTCAACTCCCAGAACCTACATAGTAGCTCTTGCTTTCCTGTCACCTGTCACTCCAGTTCCAAGGCTTCTGATTCTTCTGACCTCATTGTGTCCCAGGCATGTAAGCAGGGCACTCATAGAATTGAATAAATGTCTTTATAAAGAAGAATTCCTGTTTGATTCTTCTTTATAATCACCAGATAAATTATTCTTTAACTATGACCCAGTCTCCAGAGAAGACAGCTATAAGCCAGTATACTTACTGTGAAAGCTGTCTCAGAATTACCTCAGCCTGCTGAATCAGTGTGCTTGCCTGGAATGTGTGTGTGTGTGATAGAAAGGAGGGGTCTTAGTGATTGCTGTGAAGAGACACCATGACCACAGCAGCTCTTATAAAGGACAGCATTAATTGGGGCTGGCTTACAGTTCCGAGGTTTAGTCCATTATCACCATCGTGGGACACGGCAGGAATGCAGGCAGTCATGGTGCTGGAGAAGGAGATGACAGTTCTACATCTTGATCTGCAGACGACAGGAGATTGTGTGCCACACTAGGCATAGCTTGAGTATATAAGACCACAAAGGCAACCTCCATGGTGATACACTTCCTTTAACAAGGCCACACCTACACATCTCCTAATTGTGCCACTCTTAGTGGCCAGGCATCAAACACATGAGTCATTGGGTCCATTCCTATTCACACTGCCACTGGGAGGGAAACAGACAAGATGGGTGTTAAGGTTGAGGAGATGGACTCCTTTGCTTGACTCCAAGCCTACCCTTTCTTGTTTCAGAACTGGATTCTTTAAATTAACTGACTATGGCCTTCAAGAGATTTCGACCTGCCGGCAGAAAGGCTTTCACCCCCATGGCAGAGACCCACCGCTGTTCTGTGTACGTATCTATGTAGAAGCCAGCAAGTACAGTGTACATATCTATGTAGAAGCCAGCAAGCACATGAAGTTCATGAGGTGCATGGTCCTTTCTAACCCACATGCGTTCAGTCCTATCACTCACCTTCCCAGAGTTCCATAACCACATGGATGCAGGAAGCAGTGGGCGTTAGAAGCAGGCTTGGCCCTCAGCTGTCACCTGGTGACTTCGTGTTTGTGAGGCTGCGGACCCTTCCTGGGTCTTTCATCTGATCTGTGCGATAATAAGAACACTTACTTTACAGGGTCATTGAGAGGATGAAATTAGTGGCACGCTGGTGACAGAATGCACGTTCAGCATGCCTAAGGCCCTGGGTTCAATCCCCAACACCACTGGAAAAGGAAGTAATAACAAAGTACCCGATGCATTGTCCCTTATCAAATGTTACTTTGTTCTCCATCGGTCACTAGGTCTCTGTCAGCCACTTGCTTGAGAAGGGAAAAGAACAATTCTAGAATTTTGCCTAGAAAGTGGGGTCTCCCCTCCCCAGGAAGTGGTTTCTTCTCCTGGGTTGTGTCTGTGACAGTGTGTTTAGCTGATCAGATGTCAGTGGTCAGATGAGCCTTGGAACAAAGAGATTCTGAGACTTTCCTCCACACCACATTTTTTTTTTTTTTTTTTTTTTTTTTTTTTGGTTCTTTTTTTTCAGAGCTGGGGACCAAACCCAGGGCCTTGCACTTCCTAGGCAAGCGCTCTACCACTGAGCTAAATCCCCAACCCCACACCACACATTTCTTTTGGGTCCAGAGAAACACAAGCAACATAGAGAAAGGAAGCAGAGCCATGCTCCATAAAATATGAAAGATCTAGGGATAGGAAGAAGTGAGACCCATGGGAGAGTAAGATCATGGGATCTGGGAGCTGATTTTGTGTGGTAGAAGAGTTATTATGTATGTATATACATATGTATACATGTATATGTAGCCTTTCATCAGGGGAGGGTGTGAAATTTCTCCCACGCTTCAGAGCATGAGTAGAGCTTGGTGGGAATGATTCCCAGACCCGTTACTGTAATTGCCACTGACATCATGGTCTGGCTTCCAGACCATGAGCCACTGACCTCGAGCCAGCATTTTATTTACTTATTATTTTTCAGAACTTCAGAAGAGTACTGCATCTACATCATTCCCACCCCTGCCTTCCCTCCCAGGCTCTCCCATGTCCCCTCTTCTCCATCCCAAATTCATGATTTCTTCTTTAATTATTATTGTACACATGCACACACATACGCACACACAAACACGCACACACACACATGTATATACAGCCTACTGAATCCATTTACCTTTGTGCCCATATCCATGTGTCCTGGGCTGACCACTTGGGGTTAGACAATGGATGTATTCAGGAGCTCAGCCCTGGAGAAAACTGTTCTCCCTCTCTCAGCAGACAATGCGCTCCTGTAGCCTTTCGTCTGGGGAGGGTGTGAAATTTCTCCCATCCATGGCATGTCAGACTGATGCTGTCATAAGCTTGTCTTGTTCATGCAACTGTATTGTTGATATTTCATGGATGCATCTTCCCCCGTGAAGTCTAGGGCTCAGTGTGTAACAGCATCCTGTGCCTCTGGTCCCTCGTCTGAGATCATCCCTAAGCCTTGGGTTTCCTGGGTGTACTGTAGCCATGTCATTTGTTTTCTGTGTTTTGATCAGCTGTAACTCTCTGTTACAGTCTCCATCTGCTGCAAAGGGAAGCTTTGTTGGTGAAGGGTGAGAGCTACACTTACTGTGGGTAAAAGGATGTTTAGAGCAGTCAGAACGATACTGGTTTAGGAACCCAGCACTAGTGGGTTCTTCTCTATCCATGGCTAAGCTCACAGTACCAAGTACAGGATGTCTCCCACCCAGAAGGCCTTGAGTTCCATTAGGCAACTCTTAGTCACCCCTGAGATAAAAATGCCTGCTTCGCCAGTGTGGATGTCTGTCTCCCACTGTGGATGTCTGTCTCTCGGTGCTGATGTCTCCCACTGTGGATGTCTGTCTCCCAGTGCTGATGTCTGTCTCCCAGTGCTGATGTTTCCCAGTGTGGATGTCTGTCTCCCGGTGCTGATGTCTGTCTCCCAGTGCTGATGTCTCCCACTGTGGATGTCTGTCTCCCATTGCTGATGTCTGTCTCCCAGTGCGGATGTCTCCCAGTGTGGATGTCTGTCTCCCAGTGCAGATGTCTCCCACTGTGGATGTCTGTCTCCCAGTGTGGATGTCTGTCTCCCAGTGCGGATGTCTCCCAGTGTGGATGTCTGTCTCCCAGTGCAGATGTCTCCCACTGTGGATGTCTGTCTCCCAGTGTGGATGTCTGTCTCCCAGTGTGGATGTCCGTCTCCCAGTGCTGATGTCTGTCTCCCAGTGCGGATGTCTCCCAGTGGGATGTCTCCCAGTGCGGATGTCTCCCAGTGTGGATGTCTGTCTCCCAGTGCTGATGTCTGTCTCCCAGTGCGGATGTCTCCCAGTGTGGATGTCTCCCAGTGCGGATGTCTCCCAGTGTGGATGTCTGTCTCCCAGTGTGGATGTCTGTCTCCCAGTGTGGATGTCTGTCTCCCAGTGTGGATGTCTGTCTCCCAGTGTGGATGTCTGTCTCCCAGTGTGGATGTCTGCCTCCCAGTGTGGATGTCTGTCCCCCATGGCAGATGTCTCCCCGTTCTGGTCATTGCTGTGGCTCATAGGTTTTATAACTGGGTGGGACATCCAAGTGCCCCTCTCCTTAGCAGCTTGCATAGTGCTTCTCAATACTGTGAGAGCCTGTCCTGAGCAAAGAAACTTTCCAGGTCAGCTCCAGCTCAAATCCTCCAAGTACCGTGTCTTAAAGAGTGTGGTGTCTTCAGCAATAGTGTCTTACCTTCAAGTTCTGGATGGTGACCAAGGCCAATGCTCATATTGTTTTAGGAGACTTGTATTCTCCAACCAACAACTCAGAGAAGTTTTCCATGCCTGGGGAGCACTCTCAGCCCACATTGTGTGTGTGTGTGTGTGTGTGTGTGTGTGTGTATTTTTTATATATACAGTTACATAGTTATATACATAGTTATATGTGTATATATATGTATATATAGATATACTCCCTGTATACATATACCCCATATACATATATGTATATAATTATGTGTGTTATTACTATGTAACTATATAACTGTGTATTTCACACAAATATTATATACATATACATATATATATATATGTAACCTGGCTAGCTTAGTGCTCACTATGTAGACCAGACAGCCTTAAGCTCACAGAAATCCACCCCACCTGCTTCTTGCCTTCTGCCTCCTGAGTACTGGAATTAAGCATGTGTGCCACCGTAGCTAGCATATTTTATGTATATTTAAAGTAAACTTATAAAATGGCATGCTTCCATGTGTTTTCAAGCACCCTTAATGTTATTTATCTTGTCTTCCTCTTTCCCTGTATTAGCCTTCCTCCCCATCCCCAGCCAAGTCCCCCCATTACTCTCTTAAATCCCTCTATAGCACTTGCTTCCTCCTGCTCCCCTCTCTAGAGCTCTTGATCTGCCTCCCTGCCATGACCCCTGTCTACTCTCCTGGCTTCTTCTGATCTGTCAGGGTACAGACTCCAATGTAAAGATTCAGAGCTAAAATTGACAAAATATTTGACATTTGTCTTTCTGGATCTGGGTTACCTCTTGAGCGGGCATTTTAAATGAGAGGTTTGAGACCAGAGATAGAGCTCAGCTGGTGGAGGACTTTCCTCACACGCCCCAGACCCTGGCTCCAATCCCCAGGACTAACGAACGGCGCATAGTAGTACATACTTATAATACCAACACTCAGAGGTAGCACCACAAAGATGGAGGCCATCCTGGGCTACCTAGGGAATTTGAAGATAGTCACATGACCCAGCTCAAATAAATTTTTTTTTTTTTTGGTTCTTTTTTTCGGAGCTGGGGATCGAACCTAGGGCCTTGCGCTTCCTAGGCAAGTGCTCTACCACTGAGCTAAATCCCCAACCCTAAATAAATATTTTTTAAATGGCCCTAAAGATTTTCCACAACTTCATTGTTTCTCCTTTTTCTCTGTTTCAGGACTGCAGCCATGTCACTGTCAAAGACAGAATTGTGACGATCACAGACCTTCGATAAATCTCAGTCATGAACCAGGAGGTGGCCCACTGGGTAAACGCACTTGCCACCAAGCCCAACAGCCCAAGTTCTATTCCTGGGATCCCCCCAAGTTGTCCTCTAGCCTTCATTTGTGTACTGTGGTATGTGTGCACCCACATACACACACAGACACACACACACACACACACACACACATATTAATTTAAAACAAATAAATGTAAATTACAAAAAGAGTCCTACCCTCCTCTTAAGCTGCATATTCTGTTCAGTTTACTCCCCCTCACCCCCAGGGAGTTAAGTAAGCTTTTAAGACAGAATAGGAAAGGATCAACACTGGGGGGAGCCTTTTTTTTTTAATTTGAAATCATCTTAATTTTTAAGACAAATATGGAAATGAGCAAATCACACCAAGCAACTAACTCAAAAATTAGGACACAAGAGAAAACACCTCTAGATCCAATCACTGGCCTTCTGCCCTCTTGAAATGTATCTACCAACTTGTTCATCTTTACCCTTGGACTACATAGGGACATCTGTGCAAGACTGTGAAAGCCATTTTGAAGGATTTGGCTTTTTATTGTTTGTGTCATTACTTAGGGAGCGTACCATTCTGCTGGGATGTGCATGAGGAGCTCCCAGCCCCCATACGCTGATTTTGTTTAAAAGTATATCGTTTAAAAGGTGGGGGTGTTATTTTCTTCTATAATAAATCAGCTCACTTGTGTTGTGCTCTAGAGTGATTTTTCTGACCGAGCATCCCATAAACACTTAAGTCTGATTGTGGACACGTGGGATGGTGTGTGCCGCGCTGACCTGTGTTCCTCCTCCACAAGCAGGAAGTCACCTCTCATTTTGCCGTTGTCTCAAACCGTGTCTTCCTGCTTTCTCCTTAAGCCTGACGGCCTTCAGCCAAGGCACTGTAGCATTTCAGAGTTCCTGGTTACATCCAAGTTAGTGGCGTGATTGCCTAGACAACCACCCTGGTAAGTCCACGGTGCTGGCTTCTTCTCGAGAAATTCCTAGGATGGTGTGGGGGGCTTGTTTTCATGATGAGCGGCAAACTAAAGGTAGCCTAGAAATCGGCGGCACAAACATGGGAGAAGAGTGAATATGTTAGAGAATAGAATTAGTTTTTTTAACATGCGTGCATGCATGCATGTGTGCATGTATGTTGTGTGTGCACTGTGTGCATACATGTGCCTGAAAAGCCAAAAAGGGATTTGGTGTCTCTAGAACTGGAGTTACAGGCAGTTGTGAGGTGCCATGAAGGATGCTGGGAACAGAGCCCACCCAGGTCCTCTGTAGAAGCAGAAAGTGTTCTTAATTGCTAAACCATTTCTCCAGCTTCCCAAAATGATACTCTGAATCATACCAACAATGCTGCCTTCCTAAAATATATGTGGACACGTGCGTTCAGAAAAGGACGAGTTCATATCAAAGGGTAGGATTGTGAGATCTTATTCCCCCTCTGTTTTAAATTTTTCCCAACTAGAGAGAACATATACTGTATTATAACTGGACAAAAAGGACAGTACCTTTTATCCAGAAACCAAAACTCCACTGGCCCCTTGATGTGGGAACCCAACCAAGACCTGCTTCCTGGACAGGCCCAGTGAGGGGGCCTTCGTAACGCTCTTGGGCAAAGCAGCAGACACATGTCATATATGGAAAGCTTCCATAAGGCTGACCTCACTGCTGGAACTTGTTCAACATAAACCTTGCCTTCGAGAGCGAGCAGAAATCTTTGGACAGAGCCCAGTGGATGGAGAGCTGAGAGGGGCCTAAGAAAGGAATTGCTGCTGTTATGCCTGCAGTCCGGACCACAGTCCTGGGCCCTTCAGATTGCTCAGTCCCCTGGGAAGGACTGCTTTTTACAAAGCCACTGTCCTCTGGAGAAGAGCTGCTGCAACGGGCCCTGCACTGCTTCTGCCTTCTGAGCTTGGAAAACACAGGCATTGCTTAAAGGAACACCAGGATGGTTACTGGTGGGTGGCGGAAGTGGAACCATCTCCTACACAAAAGGAAGCGAAGCCATTCTTAGATACTCCTCTGCCTGTTCCCTGCCATTATAACTCCGCAGCCCCCAGCATCCCTGTTTTCACCTCATCTTGCCTTTTAAAAAGGTTAATGGTTCTGGGCATGGTGATGTATGCCTGCCATTCCCACACTGTGGAGGCTGAGGCAGGAGGCTCAGCATGAACTACTCAGTGAAACCTTTTTAGGAAATGCTAATGGCATTGCACCAATGCAGTTTATCCCAGTGTACCATCCATGCCAGCTAAGCACTGGCCATACTGCCACCTTGAACAGCCCTTAGACCCCATGTCCAGAGCATCTCAGACCCAGTAAGTCTTTGTCCCTTTCCCAAGCCTTGGAAACTTTGAAGTTTTGTCCTTAATTGATTCATGGTAAGCCCAGGATATGGTCACACAGTATTTTCATTCCCAATGGCAGCATGGCTTTGAAAGCACACCATCAAAAAGTTTTTAAAAGAAAAAAAAAAAAAAAGCTCACCATCGCTCATAATGATGAGACTTGAGGCTTTAGCTGACTGCAGAGAAAGGAATTTTATATTCAAGTGATTTTCATTGCACTGACAGAAAATCCAATTGATGTTCAGATGTGGCGGAATCCAGTGTCTACCATTCCCTTGCTTCAGGATTTGGTCATTTGAGTTGCCCATCAAAGTAACGTAGACAGCCATGGTTTAATAGCCTATTGTCCTAATAAATCTAGCTGAAAATGATTTCTGGGTTTCAACACAACTCCTGGAATTGAGTTGTTGGGCCAAGACTTTGGCCACAACTCATCTTGGGACCAGTCTCTGTGGGCCAGAAGTATGGAAGGTTCTGATTGGTCAGGCCTGGGTTGAAAGCCTATATCCCACCCAACCTGCATGCTTTGAGATCAGGGAGCTTTCTTTTCCAAATAATACCATGGTAGCATTAGACGCAGAAGTGGGTGCTGATCAGGGGAGGCAGCAGATGTCTATAACAGATGACGGATGAGCGTAAGGCCACAGGTAGTCGTCCCAATGGTGTGAGTTAAGTAGATTCAGTAGTACCATCCAGTGCTGTGGAACTCAGGTAATAGCAGCTGGACTGGGGGTACTGACATGCTCCCCAAAACATGAGTCCTACACCCAGACCGTGACTCATTTAAGGGTGCCTACTATGTGCAGATCACTGAAATATGAAGGAAAAAAATACAGCCTCTGACCTCCAGATGTGGAGAAAGGAGCTACACTCCAGTGGCAGCACAAGACCAATTTCATCACAATTGACAAAGTACACAGGATGGTGACTGAGAGACCCGGGAGAGATTCGCCGCAGTTATTTCTATTCCTCTTTCCATCCATTCAGCAAATTCTACCACACACATACTAAACACCAATTCCCGTTTTCCAGGAGGCCAGAAAAGGACACCAGATCTGGAGCTGGAGTTACAGGGCTGTGATTTGCCTGCCGTGGGTGCCGAGGAGTGAATTTTGGTCCTCTGTAGGAGCAGCAAGGGTCTATCGAGCCATCTCTCCAACCCGGAGTCCTACTTTTCTCACTCTTGGATAAAGAAGAACTCTTACTTAGGCAAAATCACCTTTAAAAAGTCAAACGAAGCTGAGAGAAAGAAAAGGCTACAGAGGATCTCCTAAAAGCCAAAGTGCAGTGTATTTTCCACTGCCTTAAAAACACTTCAGCGAGGCAGCTGCTGCAGAACATCCCTCAGGCAGCGCTCAGAGCCTGTCTGCTTCCGTCTGTCTGAGCTCAGAACGGCTAACTTCTCCTTCTGTCTCCCTGTCTCTGTCCCCCCAGATACTGTCCAAACCGTCCAAACCCTGGTGCTCTTGCTTTCTCGTTCTTCCTCTGAAGCCCACCCATCCCTTCCTCCAGGATACTGCATGTGTCCTGCATGTGTGCCCATGCAAGCCCACACTCTCCTGCCTGGAATGTGCGCGCACACACACACACACACACACACACACACACACACACCTAAATAAATAAACCTAAAAACAAAATATAAAGACAAAACAGTAAGTGTGGGGCATGGCGTTATGTATGTACTCATCTGTATGCACACATCTGTGTGTGTAACATCTGTATGCACACATCTGTGTGTGTAACATCTGTATGCACACATCTGTGTGTACACATCTGCAGTCCCAGCACCAAGGTGGTAGAGGCAGAAGGACAAAGGCATTGACACCCATCCTTGATTGCATAGTTAAGTTTGAGGCCAACCTGGGTCACATGAGACCCTATTTCAAGAAATCACCACCACTATTGTCAACAACACCACAATAATGATGATGACGACCCCAGTACTACTGCTACCAAAAAGGAAAAAAATTCTTTACAATACAACAGAGCTTCCAGGTATGACAGGGTTCATACACTAAACAAGTCACAGACATCCAGGTGTCTCAGTTGGAACCTACCGTGCCCATCCCAGTGCCAGCATAGTCCTCTTCCTCTCCCAGAGATGCCATAATTCACATTGGGAATAGATCCTGATGACCAGATGGTGCTGGGTTTACTATACAGATGATTATGACATACCTCACGTAGCCCATCCACTGTGGAAGTGATTCACACTTAAACATGTGTATGAGTGTTTGCCCGTATGTATGTCGGTTTACCATACATGTACTTGCTGTCTACAGGGGCTACAAGAGGGTGCTGGATCCCCTGGAACTAGAGTTATTGACTATAAGCTATCATGTTTGTGCTAGGTCCAACCAGGGTCCCCTAAGAGCAGTAGTGCTCTTAATCACTGAGCCATCTCTCTAGCCCATGGTTTATTACGCTTTTTTAAAAAAATTACTGAATCAATTTGTCTGTGTGCTTGATTTCTCCATCTCTTTCCCTCCACATTCAACTGAATTATTCTCTGCAATGATTTATATATCCCAGATCTGTCTGAAATCTTCTCTGGAAGTTCTCTAGAGCTCACCTCTATCGTGCGTGCGTGCGTGTGTGTGTGTGCGCGCGCGCGCGCGCGTGTGTGTGTGTGTGTGTGTGTGTGTGTGTGTGTACACACACACACATTTAAAAAAATTAAAAACCAGGTCTCATATCTGCAGGTATGTTTTCAAATGAAAAGTGTGGTAGTTTGAATGAGAATGTTCCCATATAGACTTGGGTATTTGAACCATTGGTCCCAGCTGGTGGCAGTGTTTGGGAGGGTTGTGGAACCTGTGGGAGGTGGAGCCTGGCTGGAAACGGGCGTCGAGTGTTATAGTCTTTCCTGTTTGCTCTCTGTGCCTATGGTTGAAAGTGAGAGTTCTTCTGCTATGGCTGCCAGCTGCTGCTACTTCTCCTTGCCATGATAAGCCCAAATAAACGCTTCCTTCTCTAAGTTGCTTCATAGTGATATTTTTATCACAGCAACAGAAAAGTAACCAATACAAAAATGAATCTGAAATTATTTGCACTGTGTGGTGAGACTCTCATCCTTACACAACCACAAGTGACCACTCCAAAAGTGCTTTGCAAACACCAGGTTCTCTCAGCACTAGGAGAGGAATCGTGCTCAGGCTCCAGGGTGGGATTTGGTGCTAGACTGACCCGGAAGAGATAGATTCTTGGTTTCCTCATTATGGTGTGACTTCCATGAGAGATCTCAGCTCTCTGGGCCTCAAAGTCTGCAACTCTTTTTCTTAAAAAAAAGGGGGGGGAAAAAGTAATGCCAAGATTAAATATGATTACACAGGGCCCAGCAAGATGGCTCAGCGTGTAGGTGTGCTTTGTATAGCAAGCCTTCAACCTGAGTTCAACTGAACCCATGGGAAGAGAGAAGGAACCCACACACACACTATGACACACGAACCCACTTTCACATATCATCAACACACTCAAATTCACACAATAAAATTTTAAATAGATGATTGTATAGACATGGTTATGTACTATATATAGCACATATACACATGTATACATACACACACACACACACACACACACACACACACACACACACAATTAACAAATGGCAGCTCCAGTAGCAACAAGGAAGTATAATAGTGAGATCTGGGTCAGCGACTTGTTGGAAATCACCCTTAGAGACTCCTTTTAGAACACACTGGTCTTGTCTCACAGGTGGGATGAAGCTCCTAACCTCCCAGATTTCGTCCTGTCCCGGCGGGTTCCATGCTCTTCTGAAGGAAACTACAGTGTTGATCAAAAAAGAAGGGCCCTGCTTCCACTTAAAGCCATCTTCCTGGTGTGAGGGGCCGAAGTTTCATGTGAAGAGTTTAATGTGGTTTTGTTTTAACTGTTGTTTGTTTATTGTAGCCCAGGTTAGCCTTGACTTTGTGATCCTTCTAGATGCTAGGATTATAGTTTTTCTTAGTTCCAGACTGAGGATAGGAGTCCCCAGGTGGCTTGTGGGAGGATGAATGTAGTGTGGGAGTGAGGAAGCCCTGTGATTGGGAAGGAATGGGATTATGGAAAGGAAGTGTTGGCTTTCTGAGTAGGCTCTACCTGAGGTGTGCCTGACTCACTATAAAAGGGTCTGCTTGCCCCCTCCTCACTCTCTTTCTGTCTTCTCCTCTTGCTCTTGCTTCCTTACCCTCTTCCCCCTCTGCCTTAGGGTTTTATTGCTGTGAAGAGACACCATGACCATGGCAACCCATATAAAGGACAACATTTAATTGGGGCTGGCTTACAGGTTCAGAGGTTCAGTCCATTAACATCAAGGCAGGAGCATGGCAGCATCCATGCAGACATGGACATGGAGGAGCTGAGAGTTCCATCTCTTGTTCCAAAGGCGGCTAGCAGAAGACTCACTTCCAGGCAGCTAGGACTAAGGTATTAAAGCCCACACCCACAGCGACACACCTACTCCAACAGGGCCACACCTAATAGTGTCACTCCCTGGGCCGAGCTTATACAAACCATCACACCCTCTCTCCCCATTCCCCTTACCGGTCTTTCTTCATGTGCTCATGGCCAGCCTCTACTACTCTCCCTCTCCCTCTCCCTCTGTCCCTGTCCCTCTCCCTCTCCCTCTGTCCCTCTCCCTCTCCCTCTCCCTACCCCCCTCTTTCTCTGTCTTCTCTGTTTCTACTCCCACAACTCCCCTCCCCATGCCCTGAATAAACTCTATTCTATACTATACCATTGTGTGGCTGGTACCTCAGGGGGAAGGGGTGCCTCAGCATGGGCCCACAGAGGTATCCCCATCCCCCACACCATACCAAGCCTCCACCAAACATATCCCTGGCTTCTCTCTCTTTTTCACAAAACACAACACAAAGATCTTGAGGCTACCCCAGGCCAGCCTTAGAACTCCTGGAAAGTAAGAGCGTAGTCTGTTTCTAGCTCTCTGGAGTTCCCACCTCAGGGGGTGACAGGAGAAACAAACACGTCTTTTCACCTAGCTGATTGGCAAGTTTGAAGTGTTTCACTTTGGAGTCCAAATGGTGGCTCTGCCAGCATCCACATGGGCAATTCCTAGAAATTCTGGCTACCTCTTTTGTTAGCGAAGTCAGTCTAGTCTGAAGCTTCCGTTGGCTCATTGCTGACCCTTCCAGGGGACCACTGGAAGGCTTTTACTGAACGAGTCCTAGGTGGGCTGGGTGTCCCCTGGAGCTGGGGATGACAAGAAGGCCCAAACCCAACCACCTGTCCTGTGCCCGTTTGACAAAGCTGGTAGCCAGCCAGGCGTCCACATTCTCAGGCGAGCAGAGGGCACGTCTGTGTAGCTGGGCCTGAGCAGGCACCCAAACTAGAATGAAGTATTATGACTGCTCTAAGTCTCCAAACCTCCCTCTTGGGGCTTCCTTAATCCTTAATCCCCATCCCACAGAAAAAGGAGAAATTCCTCTTGTTCACACACACTGTTCTCAAGAACATAAGCTCAAGAACTCCGCTCCATCTTTCTCCACAGCTGGGTGGAGAGCAGGAAGCTGACCCTGGGGCAGTAGGACACTCTAAGTGTGTTTGTGGGGGTATGGGTAACCTGAGGTGGGGAGGAGTTCTATTCAGGGCCATTTCCCAGAGCCTGTTATTTACAGCTGGGGGGAGCAGTGACAAGTTCACATCTGCCACTGTGCTCCCTAAGAAAGATCTAATCCTGTTGTTTAAAGATCTGTGTCCTTTCCCATTCCTCTCTCCTCCCTTGCTCTCTCCATTCCTGAAGAGGTTAAAGACCTAAATATGAAGCAGGGTGTGCTGACACTCATGCCTGCCCGTAATTCGTACTCAGAAGACCAGCTGGGGCTACAAGACAAGGCCTTGTCTTACTTCCACACTTATTTGTGTGCTCATGGATGAGTTTATATTTCTTTAAATAAAAGATAATTACATCATTTCCTCCTTCCCTTTTCTTCGCTGCAATCCTTACCTTGTACCCTTCGGCCACTTTTTATACAGTGTCTCTACCTTTGTAACTGCTTCTTACCTTAAAATTGTTATGTGTAGATTGGTCTAGAATTCATAGAACTGTGCCCAGGTGCGGGGGCAGGTGGGGGGGGAGAGAGAGAGAGAGAGAGAGAGAGAGAGAGAGAGAGAGAGAGAGAGAGAGAGAGAGGTGCTTCTAGACTGACTGGCTTTCTTGAAGGGCAGAGTGAGAGGAATGACTCTGAAGGGAATCAGGGGATGTGGCAGTTGGAGGGATAGGGAGGCAGGGAGGCAGGTTTTGGACAGCTGAGCTTGAAGAACCCACATTCACTTGGATGCAGGTCTCTCTCCAGTCTGCAATCGATCACTTTGGTCTGGATCAGGTGTGAAGTGTGAAGTTGGGACAATCTGCCACAGAGCTAGTGGTGGACATTGTGGGACGCAGGACAGCTGCTCGGGGAGAGAATGAATTACACAAGAAAAGCCAGAAGCCCAGGAGCCTGGGAACGCATTCCTGCTGAGGGGCCTTGCCTAGTGTGCTCTGGCTTGAGGCAGAGCCCTCCTTCTGCTCTTCCCAGCACTGGGGAACTGGCAGAGCAACTCCAGGAAGAGACCTGGAGAGTGTGACAGTCTAGAGGAAGCTGAAGGTGACTGGGGATCCCAGAGCATCAGGACAGTTGGGACACATGAGATTTTTTTTTGCCAAATGCAGACAGAACTTCCCCTCAGCCTTCTGCTGTCCTACACCAGGCAAACTGCAATGGCACTGGCTCTACAGGTCCAGCATGGTGCCTCAGGCAGACCTTGAGGCAGCAGGCAGAGGGCCTGAGGAAGGAGGCGGGACAGAGGAGGCCACTGCCATTCTTGGTATGGCTCTCTCTGCCGGAGCACAGTCCTGTCATGCCTCACTCTGGACAGCTTATAAGGCCTGGTGTAATTTTTGTTTATACAAGTATGGCCTAAAAGGAACAAATCCACGGTCCAGAGTCTGTTACCACCGAATCCTTCTGCATACATTTTTCAAATGATAATTCACTCTACCCACCCTCCATCCACGCCCCGAAAGGCTGGTTTATTAAAAAAAACCCACCTTATATGGTAATATTGCTACCACACCGTCAGCTGGCCTTTTTAGGGACTCTGTTTAAAGAAGATCCGCCTTGGGGGTTTTATATTGCTCTGGTATTTCTGCCAAAGACACCACGGCCCTCAGTCTCTCGGAGAAGGACTTCTCACACCCTTGGTGAGTACTGCCTTCCTTTTGCTGCCTCTTCCTTTTGGGGTCAGTCAGGCTTTGTGTGCCTGTAGAACTCCAGATTCGCTTGGTTTCTATGACACTGGCCCAGATGACATGTCAGGCCCTTGGTGGCAGTGGTGCCTGGAACACACTGCTGCCTGATGGTAAAGGGTATTTCTGGTCATGGGGCAGCCTGGGGACAGGACAGTTTCGGGAGCCCCAAGGTATGGCTCCTCCGGGACATGTCCCATTCTCCTTACCAAAGGTCAGCATGTCAGGGAGCCTGTTTTAGGGGAAACCTCAAAAAAGCAGCTTCCTCTTGGGTATTCAGGCCATAGACAGCAGTGGCCCTGGTATCCATGAGCTACCAGTATCGGGACAAATGCAGGAAGGGACATCCTGCATTTGGCTTTGGATGGTCTCTCTCTCTCTCTCTCCTCCAATTTGTGCTTAGGTGAGGAGAATGGAGGGAAAGCCGTAAGGTCATCATGGGATGAGGAAAGTCAGACATGAGGGAGGAGCAAATGCCCTGTGGCTTTCTTACATTTTAGGGCTACAAGGCAGCTAACTTGTTCTCCTCTGGTTAGGTCACTGAGGCTCTGGGCAATTAAGCAGCTCTTCTAAAAGATGCACACTTGCAGTTCATGGTGGCCCATGCTTGTATTGAGTGCTAGGGAGTCCAGAGCAGGTAAATTGCCCAAAACTCAAGGCCAGCCTGTGTTACTTAGTGAGTTCCAGGACAACCTGGGCCTCCGTGAGAGACTCTGTGTCAAACCAAACAAAGCGACTCACACCAGCTGTGAAGTAACATGTCAAGACCACCATCCCTGCAACACGCACACACACAGATACACACATACACATGCACACGCACATACACACACACGCGCACACATGTGTGCACATGCACAGGCCCCCACCACTTTTGTGAGCCGTATCCAGGTGGAGCAGACTGGGATCAGGTTGGTCTTGGAGGCCAGCAGCTTAGTACCCAGCGTTACCAAATGACCTCCATGTGCTCGCCCAATAGCATGAGTACCCAGAATACCTCCCTAGTGAGGACTAAATGTGTACAGTATAGCTCCCGGCCCAATGTGGCTAGGGTCTAACCTTGCACTCTCAAGCTTAAGCATCATCATGGGGAGTGTGATGACACACACCTACGTTCCTAGCTCTTGAGAGGGAAAGACCAGAGGATCAGTTCAAGGTCATCTTTGCCTACATAGTAAGTTTAAGGCTAGCCCAAACTTTATGAAACACTGTATGAAAATAAAATATGGGGTTGGGGGTTTAGCTCAGTGGTAGAGCGCTTGCCTAGGAAGCGCAAGGCCCTGGGTTCGGTCCCCAGCTCCGAAAAAAAGAAAAGAAAAAAAAAAAAGAAAATAAAATATGATTAAAAATAGAATCACAATGGAGTATCTAAATGTAGGAAAGGGTAAAGCCCAGGAGAGGCTCCTCATTTAAGCTGTAGGCAGGGAGGAAAGGCTTCCTTGGGGAATCGTGCCTGAGCTGAGTCCTCCAGAGGACAGTCCCGGTCAAAAATAAAAAAGGAAGCCTGGGGGCAGAGAGAGCCTCCACTCCACTCCAGTTAGATTTCAAGGCCTAGGAACTTTAGAGGGATGGGTGGTCCTTCGGTTGTTAGATGCTAAGTGTAAGGAAGGAGCAGTGGGGTAGCACAGAAGGGGTTAAAGTGAACAGCAACAGTTTATCCTGTGGAGGGACTGCTCTGGAGGCTGAGAAGACTGGCACAGGGCAGACGTGCTACCACCCGTGCCACCACCGTGTGGGTGGTGTGGAGGGAGAGTCAAAGAGGGCTATGGTCAGTTAGGAGGGAAGGTCGAGAGCACGAGGCTCTGGGTTCTGGCGAGGGTGGTATGCTTCTCTGAGTATAGCTCCAGCCAGAGCTGATGTTGTCAGTCATCCCGGCGGAATGGCTTAGATACCATGGGCTGCATACATTTCATAGAGCTCGATCAACACATCTGGAGGTCAGAAGAAGGGTCTAGCCAAGAGCTGAACTGAGACCCTGGGTGCGAGGCTGGATGAGGAGCAGAAGAGTAGGTATAGCCATCTTACATGTGATTATACACTCCTGTGATCCAGCACTGGGGGTGGGGGGGGATCCAGAGGTAGGGTAATCCCAACCATGTAGTGAGTTCAAGGTCAACCTGGGCTACATGAGACCCTTCCACAAATAAACAGAAACAAAAACAGAAAGCCAGCAAACCGGTCCATCAACCAATCCATCAATAAGAAATATTTCCAACCAGAAGTCATGTTTTTCTTTTGAGACAGGATCTCATTGTGTAGCCCTTGCTGGCTGAAACTCCCTGTGTAGACCAGGCTGGCCTCAACTCACAGAGATCCATCTGCCTCCTAAGTATTAGGACTGAACTAGGCACCACCATGTTTAATTGTATGACCGGCTATGATCCTGGTAAAGACTCCCTGAACTCAGAGTGCCACTGGCCTCCCACTGTGACAAGTGGGAGAAATGACCCCTTTCTGCTAGCCTTTCTGTGTCATGTGTGTGTCAGGGACCTTTCTATCCATATAGTGAATCACCTGAGATAGATAAGTTATAAACAAACAAACAAACAAAGGTTTATTTTAGCTGCTGGTTTTGAAGGTTCTAGTCTGTGATCAAATTGATCCCGTTGCTTTGGCCTGCAAGTCCTGATGGGAATGCAGGCCAGAGGAAAAACTGCTCACTCCACAGGCAAGGGAGATGAGAGTGAGGGAAAGCCACGTTCTACAGCCTTCTTCAAGGGAACACCCCAGGGACTCAGCCCCGCCTCCTAAAGATGGCCCCCAGGAATAAAATTTTAGCACAGGGCTTTTGGGATACACTCAACTACAGCAGCATGTTTCTACGTCAGTCGAGGGCAAACTGGCAGGTGCCTACATGTCACCCGAAGCCCTCACTCCAACTAGATACCCAAAGTGTCCTTTGAAATCCTACCACCCAGAGCCCTCCTTCTCAGGGACGACACTCTCTGCTAAAATGGGAAGGTCTTGGGAAACTGGCATGAATTGGTTTTTCCGTAGCCATCGGTTTCTGGAATCGAGGGGAATTCTTTCAGTGGGCTAAGCTCCACCCCAGGAGTTAGTGTTGAGAGCGAAGCCTGAGAGGCTAATAAAATGTTTTATACCTGTGACGCCTGACGGGAAGGGGTGGCAGAATTTTCTGAAGATGCCCAGAGGGCCAGCTTTTAGGCTTTGGAGACTGAAGGTCTGTCACCACCACCCTCAGCCCACAAAAGGAATCACGGGCCAGGAGGGCGGAGACTGCTGTGCCTGGGCCCCAGTGAGGAGTTAGGACTTCACTCCTGTGATTTCAGCACTGGGGGCGGAGGCAGGAGGAGCAGGGGATTCAAGGTTGCACTCAGCTACATAGTGACCCAGGGCCAGTCTGGCAGAGGGATAAAATAAATACTCATAGGCACAAACCCTGAATCTTACATAACCTTCACAGGTCAGGAGCTATTAGTCTTCCATTGCTTTTCCTTCAACCATTTTAAAAAGAAAATACGCTTCTTTTTTATTTTTAACTTTTTATTCTTATTTGCAGGCATGTGTGTGTTAGTGTATGTGTATATGTGTAAGTGTGTGTGTATGTGTGTGTATGTGTGTGTGCATGTGCATGTGCATGTGCATGTGCGTGTGTGTATTTGTGTGTATGTGTGTGTGCATGTGCATGTGCGTGTGTGTATGTGTGTGTATGTGTGTGCGTGTGTGCAGGTATATGTGCATGCGCCCTTGTGGTGGCACATGTATGCCTGTGGTGGTCATCGATCGGTTGACATTTGGTGTCCTCTAGCATTTTCTATTTTATTTTTGAGACCGAATCTCTCACTGAACCTGGAGCTCACTCTGCTAGCTTGGCAGACTGGCCAGTAAGCTCACTCTGGGGGTCCTCCCAGCTCCATCTGCCCAAACTGGGATTTCGGGGGAGCTGGCAGCAACCCTGGATTTTCTGTGGAACAAGAGATCTAAGCTAATGTCCGCATACATTCACAGCATGCACTTTGCCCACTGAGCCATCTACCAAGCCTACCTTCAACCACTCAGAAAATATAAAAAGCATTTTAACTTTCAATCTGTGAGAAATAGGCCAGAGTTTGCATGTCCTGTGTTAAAATCTGCACAGCCCTTTATTATCCTCATGTATGTTTAACCCGTGTTCTTTTTTTTGCAAAATATTTTTATGGTTTTTAAGGATTTATTTGTTTTGCTTTATGCATAGGATGTTTTGCCTGAATTTATTTACCATGTGTGTGCCGGGTGCCCTCAGAGGTCACAAGAGGGCATAGGATCCTGTGAAACTGGAGTCACAGTGTGAGCCACTGTGTGGGTGATTGGGAGTGAACTCAGGTCCTCTGCAAGCACAGCAAGTGCTCCTTACCACAGGGCCTTCTTTCCAGCCCCTAATTGTTTTCCTGGATGACAGGTGGAAGAAACTGCTGGGAGACAGAGTCCCAGGGAGGATAAGGGTCAATAAGGAGAGGTGAGACAACCAGGGCCAAACCTGTCCAGTTGTAGTGGCAAGGATATTCTCACACCCCTGTCCTCCTACTGAGTTGAGGTCCACAGGGAGATCAGCGAGAGAGCCAATTCTTTGTACTCATTCTGTCTGGTTCAGGACTGCTTTGGGGTGAGAATAAAACTCAAGAGCTGTGATCTAACTGTGAGAATCTCTCAGTGAGGTGCGGATGAGGTACACTCTGAAACGGCCACGACAATCTGTACAGCTTTCCATGAGAGCAAAGCCATGGCGACCCCTGAAAACCACAGCTACTTCGGTTCTGGATCTGATGCTATGCTCCGATCAGTCACAAATGACTGAGGGTCAAGAATCCACCCTTGACAGATACATGGCAGGAGGTGGCCCACCTCCCTTCTGGGCCTCTAGCTCTCCCATCTGCCTTCAGTGCCCTACCTCGCCTCTGTCTCTGCCACAGATAGGGGTTCTGGGATTGGAGGGATGCGTCAGTGGTTGGAGACGCTCAGTGTTCTTGCAGAGGATCTAGGTTGGGTTCCCAGCAGTTACCTGGTAGCTCACAGCCACGTGTGTAACTCCAGTTCCAGGGATTCTCACCTCAGCAGGCACTGTACACTTCTGATACACATACATACATACATACATACATACATACATACATACATACATACAGGCAAAATACTCACACACATAAACATGAAGAGATCTGAAAAAGACATTTTAAAAAGTGATTTATTGCAAGGATGGGTGCTAACAGTTTGAAGTTGCTCTGTGGATGCCTTGGTGGCCAGAAAGCCTAGGAAGCTAAGCCCAGGCCTGAGGGATGGGGGGCTGAGCTGGGTGGGGTTGGATTTGGTGAAACCAGGGAGGAGATGAAAGATCACTGAAAGCCAAACGGGAGTCAGCCGGGATGTGGCTCTGTTGGTAGAGAACTTACCCAGGTGTGCACAAACCCTGGGGTTCCATGCCCAGAGTTGCATAAACTGAGTACAGGCACTGCACACCTTTAATCCAATACTGGCTGGCTGGCAGGGGGATCAGAAGTTCAAGACCAGGGGCTGGGGATTTAGCTCAGTGGTGAGCGCCACCTAGGAAGCGCAAGGCCCTGGGTTCGGTCCCCAGCTCCGAAAAAAAAGAACCAAAAAAAAAAAAAAAGAAGTTCAAGACCAGCCTGGAGTACATGAGATCTGTCAAAAGAAGGAGAGGTTTGGGAGAGGCATCAAAGGAAACCAGGCTTGTGGCAAAACACCTATAATCCCAGCATTTGAGAAACTAAGACAGGAGGATGGCTGTGAGTGGAAAGAAGCTACCTGTAACAGAGAACTCTGACTCAAAAAATCTAAAACAAAGTTAAAAAGGAACAAAAGTCAGAAGCGCCTGAAGTATAAATAAACCACACAGTGGCACAGTGCTGAGGGGCCCTAGAGGAGACAGCCACAGAAGCGTGGCCTTACCGCCCCACCGCCCCCGGCCTCCTTCTGCCTTTGAAGGCCCATTTCCCCTCAGGAGCATGCTTACTAGATCAGGGCAGCGAACAACTAGCTTGGGGAGAGAAATCGGAGTGCTTGAGTATCCCAGGCACAGAGCAGACAGGTCTGGGAGCAGACAGGCCCACTTCATCAACATTTATTGTGCACCTTCTGTGTACCAGACACCAAGTTATATTTAGAGTAAGCCCAGTCCTGCTGCAGAAAGAGCTCAGAGAAAGAAGAAACAGAGGTCCCTTTGTGTGAAGGCCTGAGCTGCCAAAGAGAAGGAGGCAAAAGGAAAATGCCATACAAGGAGAAGTTATGTCGTTTTCACGGCTATGGCGAGGAAGGGCAGTACAACACAGGCTCAGGCTCCACACCTGTCCTGGATCAATGCCAGGCCCGTGCACTCGCTTTTTCTAGCTAAGAGGTCTCTGGCTGAGTTCTTTAACTTTTCTGAGTCTTGACTTTCAAGTCAACAGAATGGGATTTAAAAATATATTGTCCTGGGGCTATTTTTGAGGTTTAAGTAGGTAATACTATAAATTGTAAAATTGAGGTAAAGATTTTAAAATATTTATTTTTATTTTATGTGTACATGTGTTTTTGCTGCATGTACGTCTCTGCACCATGTACATGCAGTGCCCAAGGAGCTCAGAAAAGGGCATTAGATCTCCTAGATCTGGAGTTATGGGTGGTTGTGGGTGCAGGGAACTAAACCTGGGTCTTTGTAAGAGCAGCAAATGCTCTTAACCACTGAGATATCTCTCCAACCCAAAAAATCTTTTCTTTTTAATTAAAAATAGGGGTTGGGGAGATGGCTCAGTGGTTAAGAGCACTGGCTGCTCTTCCAGAGGTCCTGAGTTCAATTCCCACCAACCACATGGTGGCTCACAACCATCTGTAATGGGATCTGATGCCCTCTTCTGGTGTCTGAAGACAGCTACAATGTACTCACGTACATAAAATAAATAAACAAGTCTTTTAAAAAATCAAATTATATTAAAAATACATTTTGCTAGATGTAATCATGCCTGTGATCTCGGCACTTGGGAAGTAGAGGCAGGAGAATTGCCCTAAGCATGGGCCACATAGAGTATATATAACATTTAAAATACACAATAAATCATTCATATGTACACACACACACACACTCACACATGCACACACACTCACACACACACTCACACACACGCACAAACACACACACACACACACACACACACACACGTAAGCCAAACTTGGCAGCACTGGGCACAGCGTGATGGAAACAACCTGACACCTTTCTCCTAACATTCGGTAGTTCACTTTCTCCTCTGGGTGGTGGGTGGACTTTTCTAGCAGTTCACAGCCAACTAACTTATTCAATAACTTCTCATTATTAAGCTGGCTCTCCGTTCTGATCGTTTTAAACACGGCTAAGCTCACAGGATGGCTCACAGAGTAAAACATTTGCTGCCCAAGTCTGAGTTCAATCCTCAGAGCCCACATAAAAGTGGAAGGAGAGAACCAACTCCCCAGTTCCCTCTGAGTTCCACCTCATGCCAAAGAGCACGTACACCCCCGTTGTACACATGTGTAATAGTGTATTATCTAAGTCTTTGATTTCATGTGGATGAGTGTTCTGCCTGCCTGCATATCTGTCTGTGTATCATGTTCATGCCTGAGTCCCAGGAGTTCCCCTGGAACTGGAGTTACAGATGATGTGAGCACCCATGTGGGGGCTGGGAACCAAACCCAGGTCCTTTGTTAGAGCAGCTACACTCTTAACCTCCAAGCCATCCTTCCAGCCCCCAAATTATTCTGCTCTGACCCTGTTTAGTCTTCTTGACCTTCTGAACAAAATCCCAAGACATAATCTTTTCTTCACTGTCTGGCCTCAGCATAAGGCTGTTTGGGGTCAGTCAGTTGTCTGTAGAACTTCTCTCCTTCCATCCATAATGGGGACAGTAGAGACATTTGGATCCTTAGTGCTCAGTGGTCAGGCTGCTGGGTCTATTTGGAGAGCTTAAGGCCACGGAGAGACTGTATCTCAAAAAAACAAAAAACTGCACCTGAGAAACAACACCTGAGGTTGTCTCCTGACCCACACACATGCACATACGTGGGCACATATCTGTACACATGCCACACGCACACACGCACGCACACACATACACACACACACACACACACACACACACACACACACACACACACACACACGATTTTACTTGATTTGCCAGAGAGGCTGGGAGTCTTCAGTTGGAGGGACTTTACCTTCCTTCTTTGTCAACCGGCTTCTCACAGTATTTCTTTTTCCTTTGGGCTGTCTACTTATTGGTTTGTAAGAGTTCTTTCTTCTTATAAGTACTAATCCTGCCTTAGGTATACTGTAAGGCTTCTCAACTTGTTTAATAACTGCTAAGGACTCTCACAATTCTCTCCACTGAATGAAAGTGTTGTGGCTATTTCATCTTTAAAATTAAATGTAATAAACTGGGTATTATGATGTATATTTAATCCCAGCATTCAGGAGGTAGACGCAGGGCAATTTCTGTGAGTTTAAGGCCATCTTGGACTACATAGAGAGTTCCAGGTCAATCAAGGCCGCATAGTGAGACCCTGCAAATGGAGAGGCGGCTCAGTGATTAATAGGACTTGCTTTTTTGCAGAGGACCCGAGATCAGTTCCCAGCACTGACATGGCAGCTCAAAACCACTCTGAACTCCAGTTCTAGGGAATCCAAATCTGTCTGCTGGCCTCCACAGACATATACATGGTATACATAGTGAGACCCTCTCTCAAAAACTAAAATCAAATAAAAACAAAATGTGTTACCTAGTTAACTGTCATAACACAAGCCACAGATGATGAGGGCCTTTAAGGACAGAAACTTGTTTTTCAGCCATCCTGAACACTAGGAGTTTGAAGGTCAAGAGGCATCAAGGTTGGCTCCTCCTCGGGACCCTCCCCTGGCTTAGAGATGACTATCTTCTGGTCATGTCTTCACACAGTCCACACTCCACATACATCTGTATTCTAATCTTCTTTTCTTACACAGATACCACCCTATGGAGTAGCCATATTGGACACTAGTCATATTGGATTTATGACCTCCTTCTAAACCCTTCTGTAAAGACCTATTTCTAAACCCAGCCACATTTGGGATACTGATGTACATTCTGTATGAATGTAGGGTGGCATTATTCAGTGCCTAACAGCCAAATGGAGGTATGAGACACAACGTCCAGAGACAATGAGGCTGAAACTATGTGTCTCCTAGAACCGAGCCCCAGTTGTAGTGACATTTTTGAGAATTCAGAAAATCTTTGTTTCTTTAAAAACACAGAAATATTGTTAAGTGCTTTCATTTTAATCCCAGTGTAGGGATGTGGGCTGGTTTGGACTGTCCGTAGCAGCCGATCATGACTTGCCCTGTGCTCTAGCAGAAGCGTGCAATTATGTGAGGTTTGGAATTCCAGGAACTTTTCAGAGGGTACCTAAGTGCTAAGGCACTGAGGAGGCGGGGCTGGTGGTCATTTAGGGCAGTGGATGGTCAAAGAAGAAGCAAAAGGAAAGAAATTTGATTCAAGGTTCTCTTTCCACTCTATCCTTGCTTCTCTCCTATCGAGTGTTAGAGGGTGAAAGTGAAGGGAATAAAGGCTGGGAAAAAGAAGAACCCACAAAGTAGCAAAGACCAGATATACCCAGTTGCTCAGACACAGAGCCACAAAGACGATCTCCTGTCTTACTTGACAACCGTTCTTTTCTCTTCCACCCTAAAGGTGCTCCAGCCCCCAGCTCTCTCCACCGCGCCCACCATGTGTGAAGAAGAGACCACCGCCCTTGTGTGTGACAATGGGTCTGGCCTGTGCAAGGCAGGCTTTGCAGGAGACGACGCTCCCAGGGCTGTCTTTCCCTCCATTGTGGGCCGCCCTCGGCATCAGGTGTGTGGTCCCTGGACCCAAGACTGTGATCCACCAGGAGTGAGCTGTATAGGAACCTCAATGAAAGAACTATACTGAGCTCTCTCTCTCTCTCTCTCTCTCTCTCTCTCTCTCTCTCTCTCTCTCTCTCTCTCTCTCTCTCTCTCTCTCTCTCTTTCAGCAGAGAGTATAAAATAAGGGGGTTAAATATATCTATAGGCCTTGTTCTCTCTCAGAAAAGCCCATGGGGAACCGCCACCTCCTCTTCCTGTCACGCCCACCTCCATTTCCTGCCCCCTTTCCTCAGCTCTTCGGGAACATTCCTGTGACTAAATCTCTATGTGCGGACCCCTCCGACGATTCACTTATCTCTCCTTTTCTTTCTCGTCGCAGGGCGTGATGGTGGAATGGGCCAGAAAGACAGCTATGTGGGGGACGAAGCCCAGAGCAAGCGTGGGATCCTGACCCTCAAATACCCCATTGAACACGGCATCATCACGAACTGGGATGACATGGAGAAGGTATCCGAAGCCTCCAGTGGGTTTAATAGAGAGATAGCTCACCTCGACCTTCCCAGACCACACCCCTCTCTCTGTGTGTGCCTGTCCTGTAGCCTTCCTCCTCCCCTTCCCATTCCCTATGCCATTTCCAGTCTGGACCTTCAGCCTCTGTTCCTGGACCACGGCAGTGGCTTCCCACATTTGCCTTGTCCTAGTTATCCACATAATCTCTCTGTCCCTAACTCTTTCTAGCAGCCTCTGAGGATCTGGTCTCTCTCCTGTTTGCCCTTCCATGTGATCAGCTGAGGGAACTGCTGATGTCGAATTCCGATTCTCCGATGAAATATTAAGTAGTATGCTAGGAGTTCTCAAAGTTTTTCATGTTTGTTGTTGGTTTGGTGGTTTTGTTTTGACTTGTTTTATGAGATAATGCAGGAGGTGGGACAATGGTGACATCACTAGGGGAATGTCAGCAGCACCTTCCTCGTGTTTGTCTTACTGTAGTATGCTGTGCTCCTTTCTATCTTCAGTAAGCTGGCCTGTACTGTGACGGCTCTCACACTGCAGAGAGGCTGGCCTGTACTGTGACGGCTCTCACACTGCAGAGAGGCTGGGCTGTACTGTGACGGCTCTCACACTGCAGAGAGGCTGGCCAGTACTGTGACGGCTCTCACACTGCAGAGAGGCTGGGCTGTACTGTGACGGCTCTCACACTGCGGAGAGGAACAGGCAAAGAAGCGTGTGTACAAACCCCAGCCTTAGTGTCTTCATTTGCAAGCTGGAGATCTAAAAACAAGCAACTGTCTTTTGAAGTACAGGAGTTCGTGCCTGTAGATCCAGAGCTTAGGAGACTGAGGCAGGAGGATTGTCACTTTGCTGTGAATTTAAGGCCAGCCTGGGTCACAGAATAAGACCTCCATCTCAGATCAAACCTCCTTTTCAACTAAAGTGCTTTAAAAATTAAGTTGGACATTGATTTAGTGTGATCCCAATGTGTGGAGTTGGAACTGACACTCATTATCCACACACATTGCCCAGTACTTAATTTGGAAACATAAGAAACAGAACGTTTTCTCACAGAAGGGACAGTGTATATCTGGTACATCTTACAAGGAAGGCAGAATGGGAATTTTGTGGTTGTTCTGAGGTAGCCACGTAATTATTTACACATGCAGAGTCTTACCTCATACCACGTCTCCAAACACGTATCATTTGAATCTAAAAGTTAAATATAAAAATTCAAAGATACAGATACAGTAAGGTAGGTGTAAACATTTAGTCAAGCTTTCTGGTGAGAGTTGTCATAGAAGAAAAAAATAACAGATTTGACTTCCTAAAAAATCCTAACTTCTACTGTATGTGCCCAAAAAATAAACTCTGAAAGTCAAACAACATATGGCAAAAATATTACAAGAGACATATTGAAAGACTGATAAATAGGTAGTATAGGTTTATCATTAAAAATACACAGTGCAGGGGTTGGGGATTTAGCTCAGTGGTAGAGCGCTTGCCTAGGAAGCGCAAGGCCCTGGGTTCGGTCCCCAGCTCCGGGGGGGGGGGGGAATACACAGTGCTGGAGCTGGAGAGATGGCTCAGCAGCTTAAGAGCACAGGCTGCTCTTGAGGAAGACCTGAGCATCCAGCTGCCAGCATCCACGTCAGGTGCCCCACAGACACCTATAACTCCAGCACCAGGGGATCCAATGCTGTCTTCTGGCCTCCGGAGACACCTACACTTGTGTGCATGACACACAAATACACACACACACAGATACACACACACACACAAATACACACAGATACACACACATACAAATACACACAGATACACACACACGGATACACACACAAACACACACACACAAATACACACACACACACATACACACAAACACACACATACACACACACACAACACACAAACACACACACACACACACACACACATATACACACACACAGATACACACACACACACACACACACACACACACACACAGATACACACACACAAAGACACACACACACACACACACACACACACACACACACACACACAAATACACACACACACACACAGATACACACAGATACACACACAAATACACACAGATACACACACACAAATACACACAGATACACACACAGATACACACAGATACACACACACACAAATACACACATATACACATACACAGATATATACACACACAGATACACACACACAGATACACACACACAGATACACACATTCACAAACACACACACACAAATACACACACACAAATACACACAGATACACACACACAAACACACACACTCTTTCTTTTTAAAAATCTACTTTTTTTAAAAAAAAAAGAAATTACTTTTAAAAAAAAAAAAAGAATTACACATTTCAAGATAAAATAAAAACAACCAAGTGTAAGTGGCTCACGCCTTTAGTCCAGCACTAGGGAGGCAGAGGCAGGCAAATTTCTAAGTGTTTGAGGCCAACCTGGTCTACATAACAAGTCCCAGGCAAGCCAGGGCTATATAGAAAGACTCTGTCCCAAAATTAATTAATTAAAACAAAATTTAGTAATAATATTAATAATGGAGATGAAGTGAATACATGATAAAAATTTACAAGTAGCATAAAGACAAGAGTCACAAAAGAAAGATTTCAAAATGTTACCTAGTGACAGATGGGTATAAATTTTCCAAATATTTTGATTTGGCAACATTTCTAACTTTTGAGGGACAGTGCTCTGAAAACATGAAGTGTAGTGCTTGGACCCACTCTAAACGACCGGCAGGTCTGGGATAGCTAAGCCAGCTCTACCTACATTCACAGTCCCACATGAAGCTGAGGTAGGCATATTTCAACCCCACTTCCCTCCGCTGAGGCCAGTTACTGTCCCCCATCTCCCTGTGAGACTTCAAAGCCCCAGGCCTGTACTCCTGTTGTTCCGTGTCTCGGGGACCCTCGAATCCTCTGGAGACCTTGTTTCCAGTCCATTCCAGTCTCCCAGATGATGATCACTTCCACCTCTTCCTTTGATTTAGCTGCATCTTGGCGTTTTTGTCTTTTGATTTTGAAACGAAGAACTAGACACCAAGTCCAGTCTATATACAGCCCCTATTGTCGTGTTTACTAACATCCCCGCAAAGCCCGTGAACACAGTGGTCTGATTTGGCCCTGTTGCTAAAGAAACCAAAACCCCAAGTCTCCTGACGCTGTTTGACAAACACATCTGAGGTAAAGACCCTTGTCTAGTCACCTTGGAGCACTGAAGAACCAAGGTGGACCTATGTGGGTGAGGAAACTTTCTCTAAGGCAGGAACAGCTTTACACACACACACACACACACACACACACACACACACACACACACGTGTCTGGAGATGTGACCAAACTTGTTATTTGACATCCAGTGGGTGGAGACTAAGGATCCCACTAAGCCTCCCATGGTGTGCACAGGTCTGTCCGCTACAACACCGACTGAGCTAATCTAAGATGACACAGTGCTGACGAGGAGAGACCCTGCTCAAATACCAGCCTAGTCACCTGTAAACAGTGAGAACTGGGTCTACATATATGTGCCAGGATCACAGCAGAAGACAGTGTACACTTCTAGTGAGGTTGACTGAGGAAATATATACAAGGGTGTGAGCAGGATTAAGGCAGCCAGAACTGGATGAACACTAGTTGCCATAGGAACTCTGGGCTTACGAGTGCCCCCTGCGGGGACTTGGCGTGGGTAGGCAGTGTCCTGGGAGTCCAGTGAGATAACTGGAGAGGTCTGTCTATGGGCCACGCCCTGGCTTTTCTCTCCTTCCACTGCCTAACCTCTTGCCAATGCCATCTATCAGCCAAACACAACCAGAAGCCGGGAAGCCATAAGAACTGAGTGCAGCCTGCTTCCCTGAAGGCACCAAGTGACAGGGAAAAGTGAGAAGAGGGACGGAGAGGAAGGGTCAAATGACAGAGTCAGCACACACACACTGGCTCTGTGTTTGGCATGAGTGGAGAGGAGGAATAGACTCCATGTCCATCAGAGACTCCCCAGGCTGATCACTCTCTCCAGATTTCCCCTGTCCTGAGTAGCATTTAGCCACCCTCCTCCAAGATGGACACACCAGTCTGATATTTTCAGACCCCTGGAAAGTCTGCAGGGCTTATCTGGCTTTTGTCTCAACTAGATCTGGCACCACTCCTTCTACAACGAGCTGCGAGTAGCACCAGAAGAGCACCCGACCCTGCTCACAGAGGCCCCCCTAAACCCTAAAGCCAACAGGGAGAAGATGACCCAGGTAAGAGCACTGTGCACAGGGAGCAGCTTGGCCAGATACTTCTTCCCCCTTGTGTACCAATGCAGCAAAATGTCCTAATGGACCTGCCGTGGTTGGAGGCCGGGGCGGGGGTGGGGGGGTGTGCACCAAGGTAGGTCCTGTGGAAAGCGAATATGGGATAAGGAAGGACCATTGAGTTGGCATAGTTCTTGCCTTTAATGAAGTTACAGACCATTCTGTAGGCCAGGAGATGCTGTGGTGTTTTTCAGACAGTCCTTCCCTCTTTGTTGTCCTTCCAGATCATGTTCGAAACCTTCAATGTTCCCGCCATGTATGTTGCCATTCAAGCTGTGCTCTCGCTCTACGCATCTGGCCGCACCACAGGTCAGTAGCATTGAAACGCATTCCTCTTCTGGCTCCAGGTTTTCCTTCGCAGTCCTGAAAATGATCTGTGGTGGCCATACCTTCTGTTTTGAAAGACAGGGTCTGTGGCAAGTTTATAGCAAACCAAAGAAAAAGAATAAATAGCCAGAGACGGATAGATCAATAGATAACAAAACATAGTCAGCTTGGATACTCAAAACATCCAGTAGAAATCAGCCGGGGAGGCCCCACTGGGGCAGTCAGCTGGAGTCCCCAGTAGAGAGTCCTGGGCAAAGTCACCTCCAAGTAAAAGAACAAGTAACAGCAGATACCTGAAATCATCAAACTGGGAGCTTGGAAACGTCCAACAGAAACTGACCAGGGAAGTTGAAGCAGTCAGCTGAGGTCTCTGAGTTTCTCTCCATAGCTGACCCTCCGGCTTCCCTTTCCCACTGCAGGCACTTTTTTTTTTTTTTTTTTTTACTGTGGGACAAACAGTAGAAACCTTCATTGGGAGTGGCTTAGTTTCTAGCTATCCCCATGGACATGGGGCCTTTACTCTTCTGTTCTGTTCTCTTCCTGCACTGCGTCAGGGCCAGCCCATCTGCAGACAGGGCCTTGGAAGGCAGTTTGAGACAGACACACTTAAAGCTGAAATGGAGGAGAGGAACTCTATTTCCAGAGCCAGTTTTTCAGTGGACTCGAACACCACGTGACACTTTACCAATAGAACGTTCACTACAGCAGGGAAGGTAGGGTCAAGTTGGGCTCCTACAGAGGTGCGTGCTTAGATCAAAAGGAACGCCATGACCAGGGAGAGAACAAACGAGTGCCCACGGAGCAGGCTGAGTGTGGGCCTGCTTATACAGTTGGAAAGAATTTCCATACACAAGCCATGATGGATACATGCAGCAAGAGCTGTTTCCCTTTCCTGGTCATGCCAGGCGGCTTACCCACATGTCCTCCCACGCCTTTGCCTCAGGAACAGCAGAACCTGTGATGACGGTTATGTAAGCAGGTGGCCTCCATGTAGAAGGATGCCCAGCAGGCAAGAGAGCCCGCAGTCCTCAATAGGAACTTGAGCGCTGTAATAAGAGCTGTTTAAAATGTATTCTTTCATATGGTCACTGCTTTCCTGAGCACTCATCCCTCCAGGGTTTTCCACAAAGTCTGTATCAAACAACAGGCATACTCAGCTGGAGAGGTGGCTCAACAGGTAAGGGCATACACTGCTTTTGCAGAGGACCTGAGTTCAGTTCCCAGCACTCACGTCAGGCAGCTCCAACTCTGGGGGCTCTGACATCCTCAGAGAAGGATGTAGTCTAAATGTGAAAAACAACAGAGTGTGCAGTCTAGACTTAAGGTAAATTGACAAGTATCCCTTACCATGTCTGCATCTCAAGGAATCCAAGATATTGAGACAGTTCTTGCCTTCTAGAAACCAATCTTCCCCTTTAGGAGAAGAAAACACACACACACACACACACACACACACACACACACACAAGCTGAGAGTACTCGTGCTGGAAAGAAAATATGATCATGGAAAATCATTCAGTAACAGACCCCAGAAACAGATAGACGAAAGCAAGGTTTGTCTTCTCTGTCCACAGGCATCGTCCTGGATTCAGGGGATGGCGTCACCCACAATGTCCCCATCTATGAGGGCTATGCACTGCCCCATGCCATCATGCGTCTTGACCTGGCTGGACGGGATCTCACAGACTACCTCATGAAGATTCTCACAGAAAGAGGCTATTCCTTTGTGACCACAGGTACCTGCCCCTTTCCTCCTTCAGAGTTGAGCTCAAACTCCCATCTCATCCAGGGCCAAAAGTTCTTGGGACTGGCAGGAATCCTGTGGCTCTGTCCTTAGGCTGTCTTGGGGTGAACTGGGAAGCCCTGCAGTGTTAAGACAGCCTAGTTGGAGGACAAAGGCTCCCCCTGGAAATGCTCTGGGGAGGAGAACCTTCTGAGCATTCCCTTCTCCCAGCACCCACTGCCTGTGTTCATGTTGATGCAGCCCTGGGGTTTCAACAATGTTTAGCTGTACTGGAGAACCGGTGACATACTTTTCTCCTTGGAGGTGTCTGTGGTATCCAAGAACAAATGATATAAAATGACCTAAAAGGAGCGGGGTCATGAAGCTTGAAGTAGGAATTTTTGGTAGTAATTTTTTTAGATTCTGTCAGGTCATCAGGGGTAAGTCCAAGTCTGCCCCATAATGTGCCTGTAAGGACCGCAGGAGCACCTGTGGCATTGTCAACAGAAAATGACAGAGTGAAAAGAAAATCCCTTGGCTTCCGGCTTGAGAATCGAGCCTTTTTGAGGAGTGGGACATTAGCCCAGCATGGAGCAGAGCCTGACTCTCCTTGGGGGAGTTCTATGCTCTTCCTAAGGCTGGACTCAGAGTAGACGAGAAGTTTCCTGGAGAACATATGTTAAGGCAGAGCTTGCAGAGCCCAGGAACCACTTTGCCATTTCTGCGCCTTCCAGCTGAGAGAGAAATTGTGCGAGACATCAAGGAGAAGCTGTGCTACGTAGCCCTGGATTTTGAGAATGAGATGGCCACGGCGGCTTCGTCTTCTTCCCTGGAGAAGAGCTACGAGTTGCCTGATGGGCAGGTCATCACGATTGGCAATGAGCGCTTCCGCTGCCCGGAGACCCTGTTCCAGCCTTCCTTCATTGGTGAGGTGCTGCCCGCAGAGCCCGCTCGTCACTTGGGGGCAGGGCACAGGGTTCCGAGGTAGAATGGGACAAGGATAGGGAACGCAGGGTGAGGGTTGCAGGACAGAAGGTGTGGAGTAGAGGGGACAGTAATTCAGCTCCACATTAAAGGACGAAAAGAATCTTCCTCTTGAAATAGTTTAGGCCAAAAGTGGGCCCAAATTTGAATTCTCCCTGTGTCTTCCATCTGTCCAGTGTCTGTAGCCTGTGTTCAGGCTGTCATCTGTCTGGTGTGTGTGGTGCCTATCTGGTGCCAGTGCCTAGAAAAAGTTCCTCTCTGTATTTACGGAACAGCACAGAACACATAGTGTGGAAAGGGAATGAGGAATTCTTTACAGAAATTCTTAACAATTTACAAGGGAAAGAAGTTATTTTGCTGACCCCAGATAACCCAGAATAACACTCAGAACCACACACAGATACTGTCTTAGTTAAGGTTTCCATTGCTGTGAACGGACACCACGACCAAGGCGACTCTTATAAAGGACATTTAATTGGGGCTGGCTTACAGGTTCAGGGGTTCGGTTCATTATCATCATGGCGAGAAGCAGGGCAGCATCCAGGCACACATGGTACTGGAAGCGCTGAGAGTTTTACATCTTCTTCTGAAGGCAAACGGGAGAAGACTGACTCCTCGGGCAGCTAGGAGGAAGGCCTCAAAGGCCAAGCCCAGAGTGACACACTTCCTCCAACAAGACCACACCTCCTCATTGTGTCACTCCCTGCGGGCCAAGCATTCAAACACATATAAGTCTATGGGGGGCCAAACCTATTCAAACCACCACAGATATTATCAACCTAAGTCCTCATATTGCTTCAGAAAATAGTTACCAACACACACACACACAATTCTGTATCATGGGCATGGAAGCATACATAGTTTAAGATTAAAGCTGTGCACTTAGCTTATGTTGTAAAAAGAGATTACATAAAAAGTCCTAAGAATAGTAAGGTTGATGACATTGTGAGACAGGCTGAGTACACTTCACCACAGCAGATCCAGTATATAGTTTTAAATCATCTCAAGACATATTATTAATGTGGTTGCAGGGTCTAGTAAAAGCTCAGTTTCTAAGGGTAAGAGATAGTTTCAGAAAGAGCTGTTCCAACAATCCAGGGTGGGGGTCAAGGCAGAGAGTTATAAGACAGAAGAATGCAGGGCAGATGGGTGCAGGACAGAGGGTACAGGGTGGAGGAGGCAGGATGGAGGGGTGCAGGGCAGAGAAGTGGATGGGATTTGGAAAGAGAAACACCTGGACTCACGGGCACTCTGTTACTTTTATCTGCCTTAAGTTTTCCCAAGAAGAGACATAAATGATTACATAAACTATTAGATAAAAACATAATTTTGAATAGAAGAGTAAATAAATCAAATAAAGAAAAGAAACAGCATGGGACGTGCAGTGATAGCTCGCCCCTTTAATCCCAGCACTTGGGAGATAAAGGTGGCTGAATCTCTGTGAGTTCAAATCCAACCTGGTCTACAGAGTGAGTTCCAGAACAGCCAAAGCTATACAGAGAAAGTCTAAAAGAAAAGGAAGAAATGAAGGAAGGAAGGAAGGAAGGAAGGAAGGAAGGAAGGAAGGAAGGAAGGAAGAAAGAAAAAAGAAAGAAAGAGAGAGAGAGAGAGAAGAAAGAAAGAAAGAAAGAAAGAAAGAAAGAAAGAAAGAAAGAAAGAAAGAAAGAAAGAAAGAAGAAAGAAAGAAAGGGGTTGGGGATTTAGCTCAGTGGTAGAGTGCTTGCCTAGCAAGCACAAGGCCCTGGGTTCGGTCCTCAGCTCCAGAAGAAAAAAAAACCCTAAGAAAAGAAAGGAAAGGAAAGGAAAGGAAAGGAAAGGAAAGGAAAGGAAAGGAAAGGAAAGGAAAGGAAAGGAAAGGAAAGGAAAGGAAAGGAACAGCTGGAGATATTTTAGACCACTTCTGTATCACTTAGCATTTAGGTCACAGAGGCCTGTGTCTGGACAGTGGTATAGGTGAATCTGGTGTCAGAGTTTCCATGCTGATCCTGTGCCTCTAGGCACTGTCACACTGTCAGACCACCTTCTTCAAGCTACAGCTTTCTCTTCTACAAAAATGGAAATAATGGGGGGGGGGATCCAGAGAGATGGCTCACCATTTATGAGCACTAAATGATTCCTTCCAGAGAGCCCAGGTTCAATTCTCAGCAGCCTCATGGCAGCTCCTAACAGCCTGTAGCACTAGTTCTAGGGAATCTGACACCCTTTTCTGACCTCCACAGGCATTTATTCACACGTACAAAACCTACACTCAGACCCATAAAAAAAATAATAAGACCAACAATGAATGCTTTAAATATGGAAATGGTGATCTGTAGTTACCAGCAAATACTGTGACAATACTATGACAAGGACTAAATGACAATACTTACCAAAGGAAACCACTTTCTCGAGGAGAGTTTAAGTGGGAAACGGGAAATGGCTGCTCATGGCCTTGGAATTTCTCTAGAGCCATTAAAATGCTCTAGAACTGGGTGTGGTAGCATACCTGTGTAATCCCAGTGCTTGGACTGTGGAACTAGAAAGATCAGGAATTTAAGATCATCCTCAGCTGCACAGTGAATTCAAGGCTATCTTGTCTTTAAAAATTGATATCATGGTGGCACTTGCCCAACTGTAGATATAGTAACAACTACTGAACTTTATTTTTTTTTAAGATTTACTTATTTATTACATATGAGTACACTGTAGCTATATCTTCAGATATACCAGAAGGCATCAGACCTCATTACAGATGGTTGTGAGCCACCATGTGGTTGCTGGGATTTGAACTCAGGAGCTTTGGAAGACCAGTCAGTGCTCTTAACCACTGATCCATCTCTCCAACTCCACTACTGAACTTTAAAGGGGTTAACTTTGTAGCATATGAATTATAGCTCCTTAAAGCTCTGGAAGGAAGTAGGATGCTTCAGAAACGTGCCTTGGGCAACAGTGAGAAACATCCGCTGAGGCATGAGGAACTATGAGTGGGGCCATGACCAGTAAAGGTTTCTGAGTTTGTAATCCAGTTGAGAGTTGATCAACTGCAACGGACGAGGATCCTAACGGCTGGACATACATACACACACACACACACACACACACACACACACACATATATATACTCTGCAACTCAGGCTGGCCCTGAGTTTATCGGCTCTCCTATCTTAACCTCCCATGTGCCTGTCATTATAAGGGTGAGCACTATGCCCAGTATGAGCTACATTTCTGAAGGCATGGGTGTTGACTAAACCCCTCCTCCCCTAGGCATGGAGTCAGCTGGAATTCATGAGACAACATACAATTCCATCATGAAGTGTGACATTGACATCCGCAAGGATTTGTATGCTAACAATGTCCTCTCTGGGGGCACTACCATGTACCCTGGGATTGCTGACAGGATGCAGAAGGAGATCACAGCCTTGGCTCCCAGCACCATGAAGATCAAGGTAGGTTGGGCCTTACCCCACTTCCCTTTTGCTGCTCTATAAACAAAGACCTGCCTATGTGGGAGATGTTGCTGGGCCTTGGAGATTGGTGGTCTCCTGGTCATCTTTATCCTCCTGGGCTGATGTTCCTTAGAGCAACGATAGAATGAAGACAATCTTAGAATGGCTAAGTTCATAACATGGACATCTTATGAGAAGACATTGAAAGAATTCGAGGTGACAATATTGAAGAAGTTGAAAGAAAAATTAGGATGAAGGAAGCAGGAAGAAAGAAAAGAAAGTGATTGGGATTAAAGAAATGACTCTGCCATTCAGAGCACTTACTGCTGGGTCAGGCATGGTGGTTTACATAGGTGAATCTCTGTGAGTTCCAGGATAGCCTGGCCTACCTACACACTGAGTTCAAGATCAGATATGTTTGTTCTCTCTCTCTCTCTCTCTCTCTCTCTCTCTCTCTCTCTCTCTCTCTCTCTCTCTCTCACACACACACACACACACACACACACACACACACACCTGACCAGAAAAAAAAGATGGAAAGTTCTAGACAGGGGATGTGTGGCCATGGGGCTGGCTGTCACTTCAAACTCCCAGGAACATTTTCTAGACCTTGGCTAGGAAACTATGATCTACTGACCACTGACCACTGTGATTGCAATGTCCCTCATGATGCCTCTCATGACAACAGTTAATCTCAGGGAGCTTGATGGAAAGGGATCCCATTTGTCTGGTGACACCCCTGGCTTCTGGTCTCCAAATACTCATAGAGATCTCTCAAGGACTTCTGGGGCCTTTACTGTTTGCAGATTTTTTTAAGAATTGAGGGCTTAAAAACTTAAAAAAGAAGAAGAAGCAATTAGGCCTAGTGGTTCAGGCCTTTAGTCCTAGCACTTGGCAGGCAGAGGTAGGCAGATTTCTGAGTTCAAAGCGAATCTGTCTCCACAGTGAGTCCTAGGACAGCTAAAGTGACATAGTAAGACCTTGTTTTGAGAAGAATTTTTAAAAAGTGCCCTGCCAACCAAGTCTGAGGGCCTGAGTTCACTCCTCAGGATCTGCAGGAAAGGAGAGAACTGACCCCAGTGGGCTGTTCTCAGACTTCGACAGAAGCATCCCAGACTGAATATACCTCCACCACACTCCACAGCCCCCACAGTCAATCAATCAATCAATCAACCAATCAATCGAGTTGAGGGGTAGATTGGTGATACACATGTAATCTCGACACTAGAAAATAGAGGCTGCAGGATCAGGAATTCAAAGTCATCCTTGGCTATGCAAGCAATTCAAGGCCAGCTAAGGGTATGTGAGACCCTATCTCAAAAAAAAATTAACAAAAGCACTTTAGGCACTTCAAAAATTAGAAAGCGATTGGAAGTTCAAAGCTGTCTAAAATGTGGGAAGGATGAACAATGCATGCATCAAGGAGAGCTTCCCAGACATAAGTGGCCATTGCCAACGGAAGTTCAATAGAAGGTTTAAGAGACTGGCATAAAGTTGAGGATGGAACCTGCTGGGCCCAAAGTATCCATGCATCCAAACCCCAGGCAAGGGCAAAGCAAGGCTCTACTGATTTTGGTATTGGTCAGCTTTGCTGGTAACAAACACCTACAAAATCTCTGTGGTGCATAACAAGGAGCATAGTTGCGTATGCAGCTGTGGGTCAGCAGAAAGTTAGCTACTCCAGGTCAGCTTCGGCCAGACAGCTCCAGTCCGCTCAGCTCGGGTCAAGCCTCCATCTCAGATCTCAAGGCTGGGGGTGAAGGACTAGCAGCTCCTACAGAGAGGCCCTTCTCGTAGAGGGAAGAGGTACAGAGAGTATGACCGACTATGCAAATACATTTCCACTCCTGTTTGTGTCATAGCTGCTAGCATCCATTGGATAACGTAACACATGGCCCAGCCAAAAGCCACAGGACAGAGGAACCCTCTCACTCTATGGAGGAGATGGGATGTGGCAAGGTAGAGAATACTTTGAGTGACGATCTAGTCATCTTCCAATGTTATCTTATTGACTTATTTTTAAATTTATTCATTTTGCATGTGTATTTGCCTACACAATGTACCTCATGGAACTGGGGTTACAGAAGGTTGTGTGAGCTGCCGTGTGGACGCTGGGAACAGAACTCAGGTCCCCGCAAGAGCAACAAGTGCTCTTAACTACCATGCCAGCTCTCCGGCTCCCATCCTTTGCTTCTGACCACAAAGGCTGCCCTTTTCAGGAGTGGGCTAAGACCTTCCTTGCTCTTTTTTTTTTTTTTCCGGAGCTGGGGACCGAACCCATCCTTGCTCATTTTTGTTTATTTTTTGTTTGTTGTTTTTTGAGATGGGATCTTGTGTTGATCTGGATGGTTTAGAACACTTCTGCTCATTTGAGCACCTAATTTTGAAGCTCCCAGTATCTGAGGCCACAGCATGCAAAGCTGTACCCCACTTCCTACACAGTCTTGGGGGATGGTCATAACTTGCCACGTTTCTCTTTGCAGATCATTGCTCCTCCGGAGCGGAAGTACTCAGTCTGGATTGGAGGCTCCATCCTGGCTTCTCTCTCCACCTTCCAGCAAATGTGGATCAGCAAGCCAGAGTATGACGAAGCAGGGCCCTCCATTGTCCACAGGAAATGCTTCTAAAGTCACAGGGCCTTCTCTGGGGATCCCTGCAAGACTGCTGTCACCAGTCACAGATCATTAAAACCTTCAAGCCTTATTTCTCTGTGTGGGGCTCTTTTGTTCCTGGTTGCTCCTACGTGTGTCTCACAAACAATGCTAAGGGATTTTCAGGCATCATTATCGTTTCTCCTCATCCTCTCCCTTCCTGTTAGATGTATTTGTGTATGGGTGTTTTACCTGTATTTCTGTGTGCTTCATGTGTGCAGTACCCAGGAAGGACAGAAGAGGGCATTGCATCCCCTGTGACCTGAGTTACAGATGGTTGTGAACTGCCATGCGGATGCTAGGAAATGATTCTGGGTTTTCTGTAAGAGAAACCAGTGCTCTTAACCACTGAGCCATCTCTCTAGCCTGTTGTTGTTGTTGTTGTTGTTGTTGTTGTTGTTGTTGTTGTTGTTGTTGTTGTTGTTGTTGTTGTTGTTATGGTTGTAATTATGTGTTTGTGTGGGTACATGTGCATGTGAATGCAGGTGCCTACAATGACCACAGGATCACACGGAGCAGAAGTTACAGTCACTATGAGCCACCAACAAGGATGCTCTGTGCTAGGCAAAGTCCAGGTGTTCTATTAGAGCAACGAGTGCTCTTACCCACTGAGCCATCTCTTGAGTCCTTCATGAGACATTTCTAATTCCCACACTGCTCCTGAGAAGTAGATGCTATAATTATCCCCACATCACTGACAAGGACTCACATTTCTGAAACCCTGAGTTTTCTTATTCCCACATTGCCAGATATGTGGTTCTTGTTCTTGCTGACGTTCAAGGAATGAAAATAAAATGGCATTGTAGACTAGCTTTGGTGCCAAATATACTTGAGTTTCCTTGGTTCTAGGAAGGCTTCCCCAAGACCTTAACTCCTCTGGGCTTCCATTTATGGGGAGTCCCTTGTCACAGCTAACTCACTAGTGACTAGGCCATCATGCTAGTTAGTATCAGAAGTAGGCACTCATTTCTGCTGGATGTCCTTTTCTTCTGCTTGGCCTTGTCCTGGCCCCCAGTCATTGCAAACATACAAACTTAAAGGCAGTGGGGCCAGTGGCCAAGAGGAGAGACCTCAAATTCTTAGGCAGTAGCTCACACTTGAGTTCTGTGAGTGAGTGGGATAGAGAACGTGTTTCAAAGCCCTCTTGGAATGCAGTCTTAGGGTCTATTTCCCAGGAGCAGATCCTGAAATCCTACCGATGTCTCTGGGGAGGCCCCAGTAAGCATATCTTGGAAGAGGCAGAACAGGAAGAGGAAATGGGGGAGCTTTGGTCAGTAAAGACCCTTTGAGGGGCTGCTTGCTTCTAACTCACACACATATCTCTAGAATCTAAGACAAGCCAGAAGTAGAAAGCCAGCATCCAAATCCCAGCCTTCCAGGGGCTAGTGAGAGTGTACCCTGAGAGCACAAAAACTCTTTGACATATGTGTGCTTCCTCAGGGACTCCTCCAAGGGACTGGCTGCTGGAAGGCCAAGCTCAGCATACATACAACACACACAATGTACACATTACACTACAGTACATACATACAACACACACTGCATTCATTATACACATAACACAGAAATCCACACACCACACACAAACATACACGTGCACACACACACACACACACACACACACACACACACACACACGCATGCACACAGAAGATCCAAGAATAGGTAGAGACTGACTTACTCTGGACGAATGCTCTGGAACCTCCACCTGTCCACCTTGAGGGACAGTGGGCAGGCTGACTAGTCTCATCCTCCCTATCCTCCATACCCATCCAACTTCCTGTGTCCCCCTTTACCCCATCCTACTATTTCTCCACTGGAAAAACATCACAAAAATGCCATCGTGAGTTCTTCAAACTTTGAGTTTATTGATAGAAGATAAATAGATAGATAGACAGACAGACAGACAGACAGACAGACAGATACAGACAGGCAGATACAGACAGACAGACAGGTCTATATTAGTATGTGCATATGTGGGTGTGCTTGTGCATGGAGGGCATCCAGTGTCCTCCTCTGTCATTTCCTGCCTATTCTTCGAGGCAGGAGCCTCTCCCTGAACCTGGGGTTTGTGCTTTCTCAGCTAGCTGGAGACTAGCCAGCCCCAGCAATCCTCATGCCTTCACCCACCACGTTTTCAGATTATGGGAATGCCTACAAATGTAGCAAGTCCTGAGGTCTGAACTCTAATCCTCATGATGATGGAGCAGTGGTCTCAATAGCTGCTCCATCCGTCTGTCTAGTCCCCTGTCCTAGACTCTTTAGCTGATGTCATATTATCTGCTGATAAAGAGAGGTCCTGTGCTTTGAAAATATCCAAAAGGAGGCTAGAGAGATGGCTCGGTGGGGAAAGCGCTTGCTGTACGTGTCAGGTACCTGAGCTGAGATCCTCAGAACACACATAAAGCTGGATGCAGTAGCGCCAATCTGCAATCCCAGTATTTCTACAACTAGATGGGAGCAGACACAGGTGAACGCTCAGGAACTCAAAGGCCAGAGAGCCTGGCACGCACAGCAATAAACAAGTGACCCCGTCCCGAACAACGTAGAAGGCAAAACCCCACACCTCAGGTTGTCCTCTGACCCCTGTATAGATGTGCACTGTGCTATGTGCATTCACACATATAGAAGTATATATAAACACATGGATATGTATGTACACCACACATTAAATAAGTAGATGTCCAGGCAACAGAAGAAAGCCACCTCTTCGGACATTTGTCTCAATACTTTTAGTGATGGCATAGTCTTTAATGTGTTGTCAGCCAGCCTTGCTTATGACTGCAGTGTTTATAAGTCCTTGAAAAATAACTGTAGGAGTAGCCAACCAATGACTGGTCCAACTTGAGACCCAGGCCACGAGAGAGTCCATGCCTAACATTGCCTAGAGGGTCAGAAACCAGAGGCTGGATAGCCCAGAAACCTAGGATAGAACCAAACATGACTGGCTAGTTAATTAATAAAAAATTAAAAATCAATCAAATGATTCCTAATGATACTCTGCTATACTTATTATAGGCCTGACCTAGCATAATTGTCATCAGAGAGGCTTCATTCGGCAACCATTGGGAGCAGATTCAGAGTTCCACAGCCAATCAAACATTAAATAATCCTGTGGGTTGGAAGAAAGATAGCAGGAGCCAGAGTGGTCGAGAACACAAGAAAATGGCCCACACAATCAACTAACCAGGGCTCATAGGTGCTCACAGAGATTAAACTGACCGTCAGGGAGCCTGTCTGGGTCTAACTTGGGTTCTCTGCATATATGCTGTAGTTGTATAGCTTGGTTTTCTTGTGGGACACAGAAAAGTGGGGGCAGAGTGGGGGTTCTCTCTGACTCTTTTGCCTGCCTTTGAGATCCTTTCCCTCCTACTTGGCTCCAATTTTAATGTAAGGATATGTGCCTGGTCTTATTGCAACATGATATAGCATGTTTGGTTGCTATCCCTGGGAGGCCTGCCCTTTTCTGAAGAGAAATAAGGGTGGGATGGGGACTGAATCTGGGGGGATAGCGGAGGCGGGGAGGGGGACCGGAAGGAGAAGAGGAAGGGGAGCTGGTAGGGATGTAGTATATGAAAGTAAAATAAAATTCAAAAAAAGAAAGAAAGAAAGAAAGAAAAACAACCCATCCTTCAGCGCTGCACTCGGAGAGCTGCAGGGTACGTGACACAGAGCAGATGCTTAGCAAATGTGAAACGAGTGAAGGGAAACTGCCGACCTGTGTCTGGCGTTAACTCCAGCAGATGTCTCGCAGCCACCAGGAGCAGAAGTGCCTTATTCCCCAAGGTAAGCAGAGTGAATCCCATTACACAACGCACCTCGCATCTCTGCCCAGCTTCTGGCTTGGAAAGACTCTACTGACACCAGCCAGTAGGAACTAATCACTCTGGGGAAGAGTTAATGATGCATTTGATTGCCCTTCCTCAGGCATAGGATGGTGCCCTGATCCTGGAAACCAATTGTCACTCTCAGGTTAGTGTTTGGGATCTGTCCCCAGCCTAGGACACTATTTTGAAGACCTTTGGGAGACGAGGCCTGTCTGAAGGAGTAGGTCTGTCTCTAAAGTATGCCTTATTCCATTGTCCTAGACTGAAATCCTCCAGAAACCAAGAGCCAACAAACCTTTCCTCCAGTACCTTGCTTCGTCAGGTATCCTGCTACAGCAACAAGAAGGGTGACTAACCCAGTTCTCAAGTTTGTTCCCTAAGACCCTAGCTCCTGGCCACAGGCTCTTTTTCTTAGGAATTCAGAATTAGGACCGAAGAGACACTGAAAAAAATTACACCAGGTCTTCTGTAGCTCCGGCTTGACCTCAAATTCCTTATGTAGCTGACAATACCTGAACCTTTGATGCTCTGCTTCCACCTCCAAGGGTCCAGCGATTACCATTATCATACCCAGCCTGATCAGTTTTTATGAATGGCATAGCATATAATAAACATTAAAAAGGATTAAAAGATCATTATTAATAGTGGCACCAGGGTAACTGGCAGGCAACTAGGTAAAAATGATTTGGTTCATTAATTCACACCATAAATTCAAAATTAAAAACAATAGATAGGCATGATGACACACCTGCACTGAGAAGGCTGAGGAGACATCTCCAGCCCCATATTAATTCATACACACACGCATGCACACGCACATGCACACACACACACACTGTAGCTGTCTTCAGACACACCAGAAGAGGGCATCAGATCCCATTACAGATGGTTGTGAACCACCATGTAGTTGCTGGGAATTGAACTCAGGACCTCTGGAAAAGCAATCAGTGCTCTTAACCACTGAGCCATCTCTCCAGATTAATTCATCTTAATAACTCCACATTTTTTAAGGCAAGGTCTCCCACTGTAGCCCAGGCTGACCTGGAAGGCCTGAATTGGCAATACTACTCCTGACTGATTCTCAAGTATTGGGATTACAGACATGGGCTACTGTACCTGGCTTTCCTCAGTACATTTTTATGTTTGTAAAAAAAAAAAAAAAAAAAAAGAGAGAGAGCTCTTAGACACTCTTTTTTTTTTTTTTATTTTAGTTGCCTTTATTTACCTTTATCTGCAGACAACTTCGTCACTAAATTTCACAATGATGCTGAGGACAGAGAGACTCTCAAACTTTGAGGAGGGGGAACATTAAGTGTTTCCCAACTCTGATTTTATACAAGCAAAGGAATGTAATCAGCATTTTTACAGAGATGCTACTGGTGCATGGCAGTGGCAATGGACGGACTGTGGCAGCTCCAATCTCCACCAGCATCCTACCTAGGTTATCCAAAACGTTTTCATGTATTCTAAGTTTTTTTTTTTTTTCTTCCAGAGCTGGGGACCAAACCCAGGGCCTTGCGCTTGCGCTTGTCTACCACTGAGCTAAATCCCCAACCCCGTATTCTAAGTTTTAAATAATGAATGTTTATTTCATTTTCACTTGTTTGCGGGGGAGGTCACACAGCCAAGGCATTCTGAAGCTGGTCCTTTCACTTCACCACGTGGGACCTGAGGATTGCTCCACTGAGGTGAACAGGCCTAGCAGCAAGTGCCTTTAGCCAACTTGCCAGGCCCCTCCTCCTTTGTGAGCTAGCCCTGTGTATCCCAAGATGTCCTCAAATGCACCATGTAGCCAAGGATAACTTCAAACTTCTGATCCTCCTGCCTCTACCTCTCAAGTTCTAGAATTACAGGCTTATGCCATCATATTGGTTTTTCTGCTGGAGATCCAACCCATGGTGTTGTCTGTGTTAGGCTCCATGGGTCACAGCTTTCCAACAACTGCAGGATTGTAGGTCTGGGTTTGTTTTGTTTTTTTTTTTTAAGATTTATTTGTTTATTTAGTGTATGTGATTACACTTTCCCTGGCTTCACCCATACCAGAAGAGGGCATCGGATCCCATTACAGACGGTCATGAGCCACCATGTCGTTGCTGGGATTTGAACTCAGGACCTCTGGAAAAGCAGTTGGTGCTCTTGACTGATGACCCATCTCTCCAGGACTGTAGGTTTAATGTTCCAGAAAGTCTCTCCTCACTCACTGCATATCTCATTCTGTGTCCTTTGCACGTCTCCTCTCCAGGATTCATTCCCATAGAGCCAACTCCATGCTTGATCCAACTCGTTTTCCTGATAAGAGTCTTCCAAGAGAACACTTACCTATTTAAAAGTCAAAATAATATGGGGTTTAATAAACTGATTCCTTCACATATAAAATAATGGTCCAACATTGTGCTGGCAGTTACACAGAATGAGAAACGTTACTTATGTACGTTATTGGATTGTGTTCCCTTCCTGCTTAAAATAGTCCAGTTTCTTCTGTAGGCAATAAAGTCTCAAAGTATGGAGGAAGAAGCCATTTATCTTAGGGCCAGTGAGACGGCTCAGCAGGTAAAAACACTAGCTGCCAAGACTGACAGCCTGAGTTTGACCAGACTCTTATAAATCTTCCTGACCTCTGCATGTGCCCCATCAACCTGTAAATAAAATAATACAGAGTGGGCATGGTGGGGCACACACGTAGGCTTACCACTTGGGTGGGGTAGGCAGGAGGACAAAATAGCACTACATGAGACCTTGTCTCAAAATATCAAAATAAGTATAACAAAATTTTTGTTGCTGTTCTGTTTTTCAAGACAGGATTTCTCTGTGTATCCCTGGCTATCTTGGAACTCACTCTGTACATCAGGCTGGCCTCAATATCACAGAGATCTGTTTACCTCTAATTCCCAAGTGCTGGGATCAAAAGCATGTGCCACCATCACCCAGCGGTTTAAGATTTTTAATTACAATTTATATGGTGTGGAGATCCAACGCAGGGCCTGTGCATGCTAGACAATCATTTTACAATTGAGCTATATCTCCAACCCTCCATTTATTTTCACTTGTCTCTAGAAATGCAAAGGTTAGCATGCTCAAAGCCATAGTTTCTAAAAGTACTTGCCTGACAACCTGAGTTTGATCCCAGGGACCCACATAGTGAAAATAGGGAACCAGTCCTGCAAATTGTCCTCTGAACTACAAATATATATAACATATATACATACAATTATATATATGACAAAAGGGCTATACATATATGTGTATCACACATATTAATTAAAACAACGAAAGGGCTATGAACGCCTGAACTCTACGTCAGCACACCCTCCTACACCTCAACACCGAGAAACCCCACATCACCCCCGCAAACATCGCGAGAACAGAGCAGTCCCTGAGGTCTCACCCGCTTAGCCAGCTAAACCCAGCCATTTCCTGCCTGACGGTTCTCTGACGTCAGAGATGCGCAGGAGTCGCTTTACCGCAGGCGGAAGTGCCCTCGGCGGAAGTGCCCGCCTTGCTAAGCTTGGGTAGGATGGCTGCAGGTCGGTTCCTTCTGCGTAGACTCCGAGCGTCTTTCCGTTCCCAGCCTCGGAACGCGCTCGTGGACGCACCACGCGCCAGGGGCTTGCACGACGGGGGCGGCCCCCGAAGGCTCTGCATTGAAGGCAACATCGGTAAGGGCCAGAAAGTGGCTGTCAAGCCGTGGCCTCCGCCGAGTAGGTGACTGAGAGGCTGGGAAAAGAAGCTGGCCTCAGATCCTGCCCTAGCCCTGCCCACCTGACCCCCCTTCTCGGCCACCGCCAGACCTGCTGGTTCTGCTTGTTAGGCCTTTCTCCCACAGTGCACCATGGGTTTTGATTTGGGAGACATTGGGCCTCAGTACCCGCCCACCTCCTCACCCACGGGGACGTAAAAGCCTGACGCAAGCTTTAGATAGCCCCAGAATTATACTGGTTTACTGGCATGTTTCATTCGCTAGAAATAGACAGTGTGCCGTTTGTTTCCCTAAAATAGCATCACCAGATTTAGCAAAAGTAAAAATAAATGTCCAGTTTACATAGAATTTAAGATAATTTTGGTGTGTCACATGTAGTATTTGGGACATACACTTAAAAATGAGCTATTGTTTATGTAGACTCAATTTTTTTTCCCTGAGACAATGTTTCTCTGTGTAGCCTTGGCTGTCCTGAAAGTCACTCTGTAGACCAGGCTGGCCTGGAACGCACAAGAATTTCCCTCTGCCTCCCTTGTGCTGGGATTAAGGGGGGATGCCACCACCACCCGGCTTAGATCAATTCTTAACAGATTCCATTTTCACTATTTTGCTGTACCCCCATGTTTATTGCACTATAAATTATTATGGTGGTGTTCTTTTGTTTTGAAAACAGTCACTATGTAGCCCTAGCTGGCTTGGACCTTGCTATTGAGACCAAGGTGGGCTCAAACTCACAGAAAGTTGCCTGCCTCGTTAGGAAATAAATATTTATTATATATTTTGTTATAAGTAGCCCAGTATCTTACACAGAAAACAAGAAAGCAGCATGGAAGCAAAATGGTTCAACTCAATGTTGCTGAGTTCTGAGGGTACTTAGCTGTGGGCAGACACTGATTCATAATGGGGTCAGCAGATAAGGGGTGCTCAAGACATTCTAGCAGCAAATAGTTTCTCATTGTATTCATTCAACAATCACCCCTGAGTTTCTTCCCTCTGCTGGCACTGCTCTTGACTCTGAGGATACAGCCATGAGCAGATCAAATAAAAATTCTCCACTTGTGGAATTTTAATAGGGAATGATACATCTAAACTACAGAAATTAAGCAGGGTAAATAATAGTGTATTAGATACTGAGTAGGAGGAGAGGTTGAGGATGGGTGTCTGTCTTCTAAATAGGGTAATCAGCAAATTCCTCGCAGGCGAAGGGATGCTTGATCAATAACCTGAATAAAGTGAGGGAGTGAGTGGACCATGTGAGTAGCTGACCAACATTATCCAGAGCAAGTCCGAAAGCCTGGGGGATAGGATGGTGTGTTCAGTGAGTGGGAGGGAACCCATTTCAGCTGAAGTAGAGTCACCATGGAGAGCAGTGGAGGGAGATGATCAGGTGGGCGAAGGAGAACTGGATTGTATAGATCCCAAGACCATTGTGGGATATATATATATATATATATATATATATATATATATATATATATATATATTTTTTTTTTTGGTTCTTTTTTTTGTTCTTTTTTGAGCTGGGGACCGAACCCAGGGCCTTATGCTTCCTAAAGCGCTCTACCACTGAGCTAAATCCCCAACCCGTTTTTTTATTTTAAAATTTAGTCTCTTATATATTACATCCCAACTGCAGTTTCCCTCCCTCCTTTCCTCCCAGTCACTCTCTCCCCCACCCCCACCCTCACCCCTACCCCACCCCATCCATTCCTTCATTTCTCATCAGAAAAGGGCAGGCTGCCCATGGATAGTGACCAACAGTATCACAGGTTTTCAACCTGAGACAGGAAGCTATTCAATGGTTTGAGGTGTTGAGGGACAAAAAGCATCATCTGCCCAGTGCATCGGAAGTGGAAAGTGTCAGTTAGAAAGCCATTGCAGTATAACAGGGTAAGCTGGGCCCAGTGAAAGCATTTAAGGCAGGGCAGCAGGACCAGGTGGTAGATGAGGTGTGTGTTCTACAGGAGCCAGTGATGACCTCAGTCATCTCTACTTGAACAGCTTGGAAGACTTAGTTTGGATTGTTTTCTAATGTGTATGTGTTTACTTATTTTATCATGGGATCGTGTGCATGCTAGCCAATCGTTCTGCTGCTGAAGTGCAGGGAGAGTTTTGGGTGTTTGTGAGTGACTGATATGGGCTCTGGGAACCAAGTTCAGGCCTTCTGGAAGGGGAGGAAACACTCTTAACTGCTAAGCCATCTCTCCAGCCCAGACTGTGAGCTTTGCTTTTGATTTGTGCTCCCCTCCCCACATCAAGTCCAGGCTGGCCTTGAGCTCCCTATGCAGCTCCAAACTGATCTTGAGCATCCATCCCCTGCCTCCACCTCTTCAGTTCTGGGATTACAGCTGTGCACTAACACACCCAGCTTAGACCGTCTTAAATGGAGAAGTCGGGGAAGAACAGGTTATGGGAGTGGTTTCAAGAGTTGGGTTTAAGCATATTGGGTTTCTGTATGGCTGTTGGATAGCCAGGGAGAAGTGTTGAATGTGCTCTCGGGTATGTGAGTAGAGGATGCTGAGGTAGATCTGTAGATGGTATTTAAAGCTAGAAGACTATTGAAGGAAAAGACTGAGGACCTTGATGTTTGAGGTTATTTTTCTTTCTGTGAAAGATTGAAACCCATTAGTAAATTGTTTTTAAAAAATGGTCTAGTCAAGAGGGGAAATTAGCTGGGTGGTGGTACAAGACATTAATCCCAGCACTCAGGAAGCAGAGACAGGCAGATCTCTGAGTTTGAGGCTAACCTGATCTACAGAGTAAGTTTCAGGACAGCTATGGCTACACAGAGAAACCCTGTCTCAAAAAGTGGCGGTGGGGGGTAGTGACTTAGAGAATTACTGGAATGCATCTTTTTACATTTTTATTATATTTATTGATTCTGTGTGCTATGGCTCCTATACAGAGAGTACCAGCATTCGTTTCTTCCCCCACTTCCTTCTTGGGATACAAAGCTACCTTACCCTCCTGATCCTGGGACTTTCCCACCATGATGGACTCAAACCGTGAACCAAAAGAAACCCTCCCTCCCCTCAGTTGTTTCAGTTATCAGGTGGTTTGCTCCTGTGACAGAACACTACTTTAGGAGGTCTACAGACGGGGACTGGCCAGGAGTTGGTGAGCCTGTGGATACGAGTTCTTCCTGTTGGCAGTAGGTGGCTGCCTGAGCTACTAGAGAATTGAAGTCAGCGTGTGCCATAACCAGATTTGTTTCTAGAAAGTCACAGGCTACATTTAAGTGTATAAACAAGTGCTTATAAAGTGGACACTTCCTATGTCACATTTGTTGCAGTACCCATAATGTTTTGTTTCTAACTTGTCCATTGCACAAGTAAGTAAGGACAGGCCTAGAGTAAAAACTAGTTTCCACAGCTATTGATGTTGTATGAGGAAAGACGACACGGGCCTGAGTATAGGGAGAAGGAAGGGACAGTTGAAAAGGCAGTTGGGAATTGAGATTGCCAGGACTTGGTGGCTGCTTGGAGATTAGTAGAGGAGGAGAATGCTCAGGTTTACAGTTTGTATTGACTCAGGAGGCAGAGGACAAAATAAAGGAAGAGATGTTCTGGGGAGGTGAGAGTGATGCATTTTGTCTGCGGAATCTGTGAGATGCACGAGGAGATCCGAGCTGACTCGAGTGGGTACCCAAGTGCCGAGAGACTTAAGATGGGACGGAGTCCAGGCATGGAGCTGGTGACAGATGGGGGTAGGTAAAGCCTTGCAGGTGCTGCAGAGTGACCTGGGAGACTGCATCTGACTTGGCTCTAATCACCAGCTGCTTCCCTCACCACACACTCAGATGGCAGGTCCCACACTGAGTTCCTCATCCTGTGTGGGCTGGCAGAGCTTCCTACATGACTGTGTGCACTTGAGTGCTGCTGAGGTTGCTGACATGCTCAGTACCTTCCCTGGGTCAGAGCCACCAGTGCTCTGCTCATCTCTGTGTTTCCCTGTCTTTGTGTTCATGCAGTGACTGCCAGGGTCCTGTCCTAGCACATTTATGCTAAGTTAGTCATCGTCACACAGGAAAGGGAATGGCTTCCGGTGTGATCCTGAAACCAGGCACAGTGTATGACTGCAGTTCAAAACTTGGCACACAGCTGAGAATCCAAACAATAAAATACCTAGCAGCTCTTTTAGTTCTATTCATCACTAAGGTGTGTCCCTCAGTGCTTCCTAAAGCCCATTACTACAACAAAGCCCAGTTGAACTGTGGGTTGCCATATGAGATAACTGTCAGCAGGTCATCTGAGCCCATTCCGATATTTCACTTTGACACACCTACCGCGAGAAGGGGAGACAGTAAATTCCTCCCATTCTGGAGACTTGGGTGTAAGGCAGCACAGGGCTTTGCTAAAGGCATATTGCTCATGCATTCAGAAATAGGTGTCTTCTGCACACTGTTGTGTCTTTTCCTCATATCAAGCTTTAAAAAATGAGCAAAGAATCCTGGTGGGGAACAACCTGTTTCTAATACTGGATCTTGGACTCTCTTGTCTCTGCAAGTCACCTACCTCATTCTTTTCCCCCAATTCTATTCTTAGTCCCTGGCTAGGCACCCAGCATAGGAAAGGAGAAAGGTACAGAGCGAGCTCCTAGCCTGCTGGTGAGAGAGGAGGAGGGAGCAAGTGATTACAGTCTAATGCCTTGGAAAACTAGAGCAGGCAGTAATGAACTCTGCCTAGGGATGAAGTCGAGATGGACAGAGTTCAAGGAGGCTTCAGAGAGTGACAGTGGTCAGATGAATCAGAACAGCTACAGTGGGAGCACCGACCGGCAGGCAGGCAGGCAGGCAGGCAGGCAGGCAGACAGGCTCATTCTTGCAGAAAGGCTGGTTTCATGTTTTTGGTTTTTTTTGTTGTTGTTTTTTTTTTTTCCTCTTGTAAATAGTTTCCCATGAAAAGAAAAAAAAAAGAAGGGTTGGGGATTTAGCTCAGTGGTAGAGCGCTTGCCTAGGAAGCATAAGGCCCTGGGTTCGGTCCCCAGCTCCGAAAAAAAAAAAAAAAAAAAAAAAAAAAAGAAAAGGAAAACTAAAAAAAAATATATTAAGTTTTCTTTTACACTTCTGACTGATTTACTAAATTTTCCCAGAAATGGTTTTAGGATTAGAACCTTTATGATCCTGAGCTTAGTTTCAAGGTTGGAGAAGAAGATCCTTGGGGGGCAGAACTCAACCTGCTTCATTGCTTTAGCTCCAGTGCCATGTAGGAGGTGCTCCAAGAGCTTCTCCTGATGAGTGCACAGCAGCAAACGCAGTTCCTCACATAGAGACAGTGTTCTTGGGAAGAACTTTCTAATATGTCGGGTTTATATTTACTACCATTAATTGACTTTAGTAAAGGCTTTTCACACTGAACCTTTTCCCCTCACATTTTCCATTTTATTGAGGAAAAGAAAGTGCTGGGCATTTTAATTCCACCTTTAATCCCAGCACTCAGGAGGCAGAGGCAGGCAGATTTCTAGGTTCAAAGCCAGCTTGGTCTACAGGGCTAGTGCCAAGACAGCAGAGCTACACAGAGAAACCACACACACACCCCTCCCCAAAAGTAAAGACAACAGAAAATGCCCAGGAGAAATTGTATATTTTAGGATTTCTGTGAGATGCCAGTACATTACATTTAAAATAAAAGAAAATATGATCTCTGGGGGCAGTAGATCCATTTCTGTCCCCACTGCATTGCAGCTGTAACAGCATGCAGTTTATAGAAAAGTTTGGGGGTTGGGGATTTAGCTCAGTGGTAAAGCGCTTGCCTAGCAAACGCAAGGCACTGGGTTCGGTCCCCAGCTCCGAAAAAAAAAAAAAAAAAAAAAAAAAGAAAAAAGTTTGTGCAAAGCAAAAAGCCAGGACTGGAGAAGGTAAGAGGTCACAACAGGACTCCATCTAGCTTGTGAATGACTGTCCTAAAGTTTAAAAAACTCACATGTTCCATTCATAATATACTCTTTCCATGTAATCAAACTAGAGTGCACCACAGGTAAGGCTCTTAAGGAAGACTTGATGCACCTCGAGAGGTGGGATACCCACGAAAGACAACAGGTCTAATGACAGGAAGATCTAAGTTATGCTAAGTTCAAGATGTGGAGAAAAAGTTATCTGAAGGGAGGCTGGCTGTAGGCATGTGTATTCTTGTCATTATCAAGCCTCTGTGGCAGTGGAGAACCAAACCCAACTGTGAAGCCTCTGAGAACACTTCAAGACTTTTGTCTTTAAAGATTTTATTTTTAATTAGTATGTGCAGGTAAGATATGTCTGTGTAGGGCTACGTGTACTCACATGCAGTGCCTGTTGAGGCCAGGAGAGGGCGTCTGATCCCCTGTAATTGGAGTTACAATTATTGTGAGCAGTCCGATGTAGGTGCTAAGAATTGAACTCAGGTCCTCTGGAAAAATAGTAGCTATCATAACACTGGAAAGTTACACCATTTCTGGGTTTTATTTAAATACATAACCTCGCATCATTGAAATGATTGTTCCGCATGTGTCAGTACAGCTCAGTTCTAATGGCATTTACTCACCTCTGTGTAGGTGAGCATTCGTTCAAGGAAATGCTACCCTATAGTGAATTTCCCCAGGCTATTCCAGCCCTAGTACAATGCATAGCACAGATCTCAGAACCTTCCATCACTATTTACTGTCTTTCTGTGCTGATGTTGCCCTCTGGTTACTAAGCTTACTTTCTAGAAACAGTGGGAGCTGTGCACAGGGTGCTCTGGACATTAGAAATGATTCTCCCAGTAACTGGAACTGTAGGTTCCCATTGTGTTTGTTAGCATCTCAGGTTGAGTGTGTAACTGGAATGACTCGAATGCTCAGAGTTCTGATGCCCTGAGATGGACTGATACTACCCGCTCTCAGCAAAGAAGCTGGTGCCCCTAACCTGAAGACCCCTCCAGCTTTCACTTTGAAAGATGCAAGCTGGTCTAATAGTCATTTACTTCTAATCAGCAGAGCAACTGCCTTCATCTTTTTGTTTTATTTATTTACTGTTTGTTTGAAACAGTCTCACTTTGAAGCTGGGCTATCTTGGAGCATGCTCTGTAGCCCAGGCTGTTGTCCAACTTTCAGTAGTTCTACACTACTCTTGACCTCCCAGTTGCAAAGCTTGTAGGCACAAGGCACAGTGCCTTGCCTTTTCATATTACTTGTAATAGTTTTCAGGAGCTGGCAAGATGGCTCAGTGGGTAAGGCACTTGCCCAGGGATGTGAATCCAGTCCCCATGGATTCAGTAGTGTAAGGAGAGACACCACTTCTGCAAGTTGTCCTCTGTCCTCTTGTGTTATGACACACAGAGTAAGAAAATATTGTTTTAATTGCTTAAATAGCATTTTCCCCTAAACATAAGAACTGTCTTTCACACTTACTGAACAACCTATAATCTAGGTATTAGCTACCTAGGCCATATATTTTAAGCAAGGGCCTACTCAGTACAGGCAGGTTTGAAAAATCTGCACCTCAACCAGTTGGTAAGTCACCAATGTGGTAGGAGTTGGGAGCTAACTAGAGAAGTCACTGACACTTGTGGTGAGATGTTAGATCTGGGAAAGGAAGGATTAAGCCACTGGCCTGGAGCTTCGAGGGAAGAGAAGACATTTACTCTCTTCTCTGTGGGAAGTGCAGAGGCAGAGCAAGATGAACAAGCACAAAGTTGAGTGGAGGTGGGACAGAAGCGTGACTGTGCAAAGCTGTTAGTACTACTGTGCTCTGAGAGGAGTCGGGTGCTGTGTGGCGAGAGACAGATTGATGGGTGGGCCCCTGTGTTAAGACCGGGGCTCCAGAGTACTCACACTCTTTCTTGGTTCCAGTTAGTTTACCCCAGAGGGTAGAACTCACTTGAGAAGGACCACTTCTGATAAAAAGATTGGGCTTTAGATCACCTGAAGGCTTTTTCTTTCTCTCTTTGAAAGAGGTTCTTAGTACATAGCCTCAGCTGGCCCAGAACTCAGTGGACCAGGTAACCTCAAACTCAGATATGCCTGCCTCTGCCTTCGCCTCCCAGGTGCTGGGATCAGAGCTATTCAGACTCGTCCTGTTTAGAGGGAACTGAAATAATGTTTTGTTTGTTGAGGTAGAATGTGAGGCTGTTTGGTTTTCTGTCCTAGCAAAGCTCCATCTTCCACCTAGAGAAACAGTTGTCATTGTGGTGGTAGAGTCACATCTAGGACATCAGGCCACTCAGAAAGGATTAGCTAGCTCAGTTTAGAGGTATCAGTGTCAGCAACAGTTTCACACAAGAGGATCGTGTGAGCAAACCCTGAAAGGTTGAGCTAGGAGGTGACCAGGTGTGCAGAGAGCATGTGCTAGCGAGTGGGGAAGCAGTGCAGTCACACTTTGAGGAAAGATCATGATATGACTGGAATTAGAAGGAGCTAGGGTCAGTAGCAAAGCTGAGATGTGACAGGGTATGTGAAGGGGCCAGGTCTTACTATATATTTATATATCATCCAGACTGTACTCAGAGGCTTAAATTTGGGGTGGGGGAGTGGTTTCAAGACAGGGTTTCTCTGAGCATCCCTGGCAGTTCTGGAACGCACTCAGATCCACCTGCCTCTGCCTCCCAAGTGCTGGGATCAAAGGCATCCTCCACCACTACCACCCTGGCTGTTGGCTTAAATTACACAAGGCATCTCCTGCCAACCCTGACCACCCAAATGCAATTCTCAGAACTCACATGAAAAGAGAGAAGTAACTCTTATAATTGGCTTCTGACCTCCACATGCCCACCATTTTGCAAATAAATAAATGTAATTTCAAAATTTGAGGCCATTGAGATGGCTTAGGAATTAAAGGTGCCTGCTATCAAACCTGATGACCTTCCTGAGTTTGAGCCCTAGGGCCCACATAAGGGAATCCAGTTCCCACAAGTTGCCCTCTGATCACCACATGCATACCATGGCATGCCACCTCACCCCCACATGATGAAAGGACATATATACTTTTTTTGTTGTTGATGAAAGCAAAAGGATTTTGGTTTTGAGACAGTGTCTATCTTAGGGTTTTACTGCTGTGAGCAGACACCATGACCAAGGCAACTCTTATAAGAACAATATTTAATTGGGGCTGGCTTACAGGTTCAGTTTCAGTCCATTATCATCAAGGCAGGAGCATGGCAGCATTCAGGAAGTCATGGTGCAGAAAGAGCTGAGAGTTCTACATCTTCATTTGCAGGCCTCTAAGACTGTTGTGCAGGCAGCTAGGACCTAGGGTAAAGCCCACGTCCACTGTGACACACTTACTACTCCAACAAGGCCACACCTCCTAATAGTGCCACTCCCTAGCCCAAGCATATACAAACCATCATGGTGGTTTCTTAATATGTATCCAAGCTTGCCTCATATTCACTGTCTATCCCCCCACTGGCCTCAAATTTATGAACTTCTTCTCCAGCATTCCTGAGTGCTGGCATTACAGGGGTGCGACAGTCCAGACAGGATTTCAAGCCGTGCTTCACATGCAGTGCAGGCGCAGTGTGGAAGTTCAGTTGCAGAGAACACAGCTGGAGGATCTGGTCCTGAGTGTGGAGATGCAAACAGGAAGGACAAACAATGAACAGTTAGGAATACAGGCAAATGGCCTTGAGGCCTCTGGAGGTCTGGCAGAGGATGTTCTGACAGCAGTGGATGTTACCATACTCTAGATCTAGAGGATAAGGACACTCCACCGGGTGGGTTGGTTAGCATTTATTTGGGGAGTACACTGACTTTGAGCTGTGCATGGGCTGACCAGAAGGTTCTGCCCACCATGAGCTCAGGACAGATAGGCTAGATGGCCGTGTAAATGGAAACAGATAATCCTAGCCTTGTGGGACGAGGTCATTCCACCTCCTTGCTATCACCCCAGTCAAGCCACAAATCACTTGTTACTGTTCTACTGACTTTCACTTTGGCCCATTCTAACATAGCTCTTGGCATAGTCTTTAAAAGCTAAGGAAGAGTCAGAGGAATGGTTCCGTGGTAAGAACATTTTATTAATATTATAGAATACCTGGTAGGGGTTCAATTCCAAGCACCCCGCCCCCATCAACTTACAGTCAACCAGAACTCCAGTGCCAGGGGATCTGACTCCTGATCTCTGTGCTCCAGGCACTTAGGTGGTATACAGGTCATATGCACATTTCCCTGCTGAAACCCACTGCACTGATGTAGCCCTGCCCAGAGAGGTCAAACCTACGAGGCCCTGGGGAGCTGCACTTCAGTGTTGTCTGCCTGGCCACCCCAGTATTAACCACTCTTCTCCTGCTCTCTCGGTTCTTCATCCCTGCTAGCTGCTTCTGGGGCTGCAGCCATCTCTTCCTCGCCTCTCCCTGGCCTAGGTTCATGCTGCTTCCACATATGAGTTCTCCCTCCCCCGCCCTCAGCTTAACTGAGTGCTCAGGGCTTCCTTTGGGGCTTCCTCATACAACATTTCTTCAAAGGAGCCTTTCCCAACCCCCTGAGCTGCATCCGAAGCATCCTGCATTTTCCTTTCTCAGCACAGCATGATTTATCAGTAACTTCCTGTGTGTTTGCTTCGTGCCCATCACCCAGTCCTCAGAGGATAAAATTCATCCAGTGATTTATTACCCTCATGCTCTAGGGCTTGACAATCCCAAGAACAAGTTAGCCCTCCATGGGTGTTGGTTAGGTTTGTTGAATGAGTGAGGCTCATAATGGTTTTCCTTCAACTTAAAATTTCTACAGTCTCAGCCCAAGCTTCATAGCCACCTTTTGCCTCCCTTTGAAAGTTGTTATATTCTCAATAGTTACTAATGTTCTGCCTCAGGGAGGTTGGCTCATAAAAACTGCGGCCTAAATCCTAAGGTGGTGTCTGCTCCATTGCCCGTGCTCACTGTAATAACTGGTTAGCTGCCCAAGCCATCGCCAGGCTGACAGTTGTACAGCTGCCAAGGTTTGAAGCTGGGAAAGCTGGCCCTTGGTCCCATGAGATGGGCCATCGTCGCAGAGGTTAGTGACGGCCCCCTTTACCTGGATTTGGGGAACATCCCAACATGTGGCATTTGCGTTGCAGCTGTGGGCAAATCCACCTTTGTGAAGTTACTCACGAAAACTCACCCAGAGTGGCAAGTGGCTACAGAACCTATAGCAACATGGCAGAATGTCCAGGCTGCTGGGACCCAAAAAGTAAGTTTTCAGCTGGGGATGGGGGGTGGGGGGGTTAGGGGGGTTGGCAGACATGCAAGCAGTCTAATTGGAGTAACTTAATTTACTCTGAGGACATGAAGTAGCCCAGCTTGTCTCCTTCTTAAAATAGCTTCATTCTAGAAAGCAGGCCACAGAGGAGATGACTTGTTTGAATATGTTTAGTTTTGATTTTTGTGGCTTCTGTATGTCTGTGCAAGCGCCTGCCTCCTGTCTTTGTGGTTTCCCAAGCATGCCCAACCATCCAGGCTTTGAAAATGAATGTTGGGGTTGGGGATTTAGCTCAGTGGTAGAGCGCTTGCCTAGGAAGCGCAAGGCCCTGGGTTCGGTCCCCAGCTCCAAAAAAAAAAAGAAAGAAAGAAAATGAATGTTGTCATTCCTACCCTTAAGTATTTATATTGTTATTGAAGCTGGCTGGCAGGACTAATAGTCAATGAGGTCATCTTAGATGTGGGAAGGGACCTTACTGAGCATCTATCTGGTCACCCTTTGAGTCAACGCAGAGACAACAGCTCACGTTTTTTAAGGCACATACTCAGTGCCAGGCCTCTTCCAAGCTGCACTAACCCCACATATCTCACTCATACCCCACAGCTCGGTGTGAGTGGGGAAGGCTCAGTTGGACAAAAAGCTTAGAATAGCTGAAGGAGTGGCAGCGTGTGTGCTGGCCTCCTGAACTACACATACCTGGAACATGTGTTGAGTGGCTTACGGCCTGTTTTAGCCACTAATTATTGGTTGGTTTTTTCATGTGTTGAGCTGCGTTGGACCTTAGCATTTTTGTACTACAGCAACCCTTGTGTACAGTTGAGGCTAAGAGCTTTCTCTCCTCAGACCTAATTCTCGAGGATCCCTCAAGGTTTCCTCCAGGCTGTTTCCATTTTGAAGCCACTTTGTGTGAGTGATGAGCTGCTCAGTCCGTACTTTTCCACTCAGTTTACTAAGAGCCCAGTGAGGCTCTCCCTGGTGCTCTGTGTGGGAGAGCACCTTAGCGTGGGATCTGGTGCCAGGGCTGCTACTCTGGTCCCCAGTGATGCAGCCTGTGTGACTGCATGCTATGCTGATTGGAGGTATGTTTTCTAGTCATCTGTTCATATGCTTCTATGTATGCAATTCTGTATTTGTAAAATTTTCCATTAGAAACAAATTATAATATCTTTTTCTGAGTATGCCAAAGGCAAGTGGTGACATTTTAAAATTTGCTCACACAATTTTTGCTACTCTACCGTAGGAGTTATGGAGCTGAGTTCTCCAAACCTTGGGTGCTCTTAACCATTTAACCACCTTTCTAGTCCTCTATTTATTTGGTTTTCAGAGACAGGGCCCTTTGTAGCCCAGGCTACCTTGAGCTCTTGTTCTTCCTGCTTTCACTTCCCAAGCACCAGAATTGTGACAGGGGTCATTACACCCTATACCACACCTGGCTTCTTTATGTGGGTTCTGGGAATCAACTCAAGTCCTCAGCCTTCTTTTTCTTTTTTCTTTTTGTTGGGTGTGGTGGTAAGAGAGTATGAGTGGGATATATAAATATATAAACTATAGATAAATCTATGGTTTGATATAGATTTAAGCTCAAGGGTAAGAGATCAGAGGACAACTGTCAGGAGTCAGTTCTCTCCTTCCAACATACAGGCTCGGTCCTGGGGATTAAAGTAAGGTTGGCAGGCCTGGCAGCTGGTTCCTTTACCTGCTGAGCCGTCCTGGAAGCCCTGGGTTTATGCTGCCAATAGCTCAAGGTTTTAAAAACATCTTCCTGTATTTCTTTCTGCTGTATGTGCATTTTAAAAGTTGTAACGTGTGTGTGTGTGTGTGCATGTTTGTGTGTGTGTTTTATGTGTAGTTGCCTGTGCACTTGAATGGGGAGGTCATCGGGTGACCTACTCTTTGACTTTCTATCTTATTCTTTTGAGACAGAATCTCTCAGTGAGTCTGGAGCTAGGCTGGAGTCCATCACCTCAGTGATCCTCTTGTCCCCACCCCTCAGTGCTGTGGTACTAGCTCGCACGCATACAGCCTTGCCCAGCTGTTTACCTGAGTGTTAAGTTTCTGAACTCAGGTTCTCATGTTTGCTCTTCAGACAATTTGACCCACTAATCCATCTCTGTGGCCTCTCTGTTTTTTTAAAATTTATATTTGTTTTATTTTATATGTATGAGTATTTGTCTATATGCCTATATTCATGCCTCGTGCACTCAGAGGCCAGAAGAGAGCATTAGTTCCTCTAGAACCGAGTTACTAATGGTTGTGAGCTGCCATGGTGATGCTAGAAATAAAACCTGGGTCTACTAGTTATCTCCCTCCTGAGTAGATAGATAGACACTGTGCCATTGGGGATGCTTATCCTCATCTTTTCAAACTCCTGTTACTGTTCTGATAAAGCGGTTGATTGTATTTGACTAGTATGACTCAATTCTTATATGGAATCCTTTACTCAGACTTTAGACAGTAGTAGTGGCCTCTAACTGGAATCAATTAGAAGAGTTTTCCAGTTTTCATGACTCATCTCTGTCGTCCTGCTTGCTTTGGGTAGAGCTTGTAGAAAAATATTAAATAACTGTGGGAGGATGACCACTCTTCTCTGCTCCCTCCAGTGTCAGCACCCAGTCCTCTGTTACTCCTTGTCTAGAGCCTGGAAGGACACCCCTACCCCCCCCACGCTTACTTTTTATCAATAGCAATTGTTCAGTTTTCTTCATAAATCTTCTTAACACCCCCTTTACCATGAGAGAATCATGGCAGCTGCTGCTTTTCCTCTTAAAGGTAGGGTCTTATTATGTAGACCAGGCTGGTCTGGCATTTGGTAACCCTGGCTGGCCTCAAACTCACATGGCTCCTTTCTGCTTTGGCCTTCCATGTAGAGCATTACAGGTGTGTACCATCACACCTGGCTTTGTCAACTTTGTAGAAGATTGCTTTATAGGTAAAGTTTGAGGTGATTCATCAGGGATACGATGCTGCTGTTTGCAGGATGGAATCAATTTAAGACTTGTAAGGAAAATGGGAATCTCTTAGGTTTAGTTTAGTAACCATTGAGTATGTAGCCCAGGTTCAAACACATGGGGGACAGAGGAGAATGGGGCTGGAGAGATAGATGGCTTAGTGGTTAAGAACATTGGCTTCTCTTCCAAAGGACCTGAATTCAATTCCGAGCACCCACTGGCAATTCACAACTGTTTACATTTCCAGTTCCAGAGGATCTGGCACCCTCACACAGGCATACATGCAGGCAAAATACCAGTACACATAAAAAATAATAAATAAAAAATATATGGGAAAATTTGTTCCCTATGAATTCTCATGTTGGAGGTCTACTCTTTTTGTTAACTGTAAAGACAAATATTAACCTTTGTGATTTTTTTTTCTATTCCATATGTCTTTCCTTATAATTTCCCTTGCATTTTTTTTTTTTATTAACTTGAATATTTCTTATATACATTTCGAGTGTTATTCCCTTTCCTGGTTTCCGGGCTCCCTTGCATTTTAATTGGTATTGTTTTACATTTGTAGATTTCAATACTGCTTTATTTCCCAATTTAAGTCTTTGTGGGGGAGTGTTCATTAATTTATTGGAATTAAAGGGGGAAAGACTTGTATTTAATCGTTCTTTTTCTTAATACAGTAAAACCATGCCTGCTCTTCCTTCTTTTTCCTTTCTTTCTTCCTTTATTTTAAAGATGTACTTTTATTATTTTAAATTATGTGTATGTGAAGGTGGGTATGTGTACAAGTGCACACACACAAACATAGCCACATATATACACACTCAATTTTTTAAAATATATTTATATATGATAAAATATATAAAATTGGGCTGGAGAGATGGCTCAGTGGTTAAGAGCACCAAGTGCTCTTCCAGAGGTCCTGAGTTCAATTCCCAGCAACCACATGGTGGCTCACAGCCATCTGTCATGGGGATCCGATCTGGTGTCTGAAGACAGTGACAATGTACCCACATACATGAAATAAATAAAAATAAATCATTTAAAATATATGTATATATATATATAAAATTACATATAATAAAATTATATACACACACACACAACTGAAAAGGAACAAAAGTCAGTATCTGTGCTGAGAGGACTATTGCCCAGAATAGGAAAACAGAAAACAAAAACATAACTATCTCAACAAGAGCTAAGATATTGCCTCACTGATCGAATAAGAACAGGCTGTCAAAAACAAAAGATCAGAGGACAACCTTGTGTGTAGGCCCTTACTTCCATTTTGTTGAAGACAGTCTTGTTCACCACTGCAGTGGACACCAGGCAAGCTGGGCCAGGAGCTTCCAAGGATTCTCCTGTCTGCCTCCCATCTTGCTGTAGGAACACTAAGATGATATGCCTGATTGTGCCAAATTTATGTGGATTCTGGGGATTTGAACTTGGCTCTTAACCTTCAAGTGATGATCACTTTAGCCACTGAGCCATCTCCCCAGCCCTTCTATTTTATAGCCACTTATTGTCTCCATGTTGACACATTTGAACAATGTTTGCATTTTCTGTGAAGATTCTGCTTGTCATTTACTCCCAAAGTTAATGATGTTCTTTGCTAGAAACTTATTTCAGTTCTGTACAACATAAATGACAGCATTGGTCCCACGCTTGGCCTGATATTATGTTCCTACTCACCCTCATTGTGAACTCTGGGAACACAGTTCCGCATCTTTCCATCTTTATAGGAGAGGTTAGGATGAAGAAGCTAGAGAAAGCCCACTGTGAGCCCATTTTCTGTTTACTCCCTGTGGAACCTTGAACAAGTCAGTTACTAGCCTCTCAGTGGGTTTTCCCCTCTGTCTAATGGTTTTAATAGTACTTACCTCAGGAAGTTGTTTGGAAGTTTAATTGAAATAACAGTCCAGCAAATTCCGAAATATTACTTTTTTTTTCTCTACTCCTTACAGCACCCAGCCCATGTAGTGCTTCACCCACACAGGCCTTCTTCAGTCAGCAGCAGTGGAATGAATGAATGAATGAATGAGTGAGTGAATGAATGAATATACAAAGTGCTTTGCTTAAATTTTTCTTTCGCATTGAGTGAGTCTAGAAAATAAACCTGGGCCCGTGAGTGTCCACCACTTGTCCCACCAGTACATTCAGAATCAGTGAGACTTCAAATTGCATTTCATGGTTCCTAGAATAAAGAAGGAACTGGGTTTTGTTTGGATAAAGTATGACCCTTCCATGAAACACAGAAGTCTGTTTAACTCATTGATTATGTAGATTCTCAAATAAGCAGTTGTTTTCTTTTTCATCTGCCTTGAAGTTTGAGAAATAACCACAAATGGAACTTGAAACTCAACATTGGTATTTGTAGGATTTGATTCAGAGGAGAATTGTAGGTGACTGTCTGCATACAAACTCCACGGGCCCAGGATTCTGTGCGTGAGTTTTGCTTTGCTCTTTCCTATTCTAGTGAATGTGGTGTGTCATCTCCCTCAGTCAGATTCTTACCATACAAGGACGAATGGTCGTCGTCTTCCTTACCTTGTTTAAGCTGAGCTGGAGAGTCATGTCCTCTTCGTGTTCTCAGTGGAAAGAAGTAGCTATGGTTATTTTTCACATTAAGCATTGAACTTTTTTGAGGAAGGGCAGCGGGTGGGGTGTATTGTGAAATAATACACCTTCTACAAAATTCTCTTCGTCTGTACTCCCCCATAGGATAGCACTTCCAGACGTCTTGGAAACTTGCTAGACATGATGTACCAGGAGCCAGCACGATGGTCCTACACATTTCAGACCCTCTCCTTCATGAGCCGGCTGAAAGTGCAGTTGGAGCCCACCCCAGGGAGACTCCTGCAGGCAGACACGTCTGTGAGGGTCTTTGAGAGGTCTGTGTACAGTGACAGGTAAGACACCAAACGCTGCCGACCTCAGACACCTGCTCACAGTGGTGTGGCTTTGTTTGCATAGTCCCTGACCTTGGCTCACTAGTCACCGTAAACGTCTGTGTGGCTGGCTTGTGAGCATCCTCTCAGAGCAAAATAGGCCGCTTTGTTAGTTATAGCTGCTTTGCTGCTTGCTGAAAACAGGGTTTCAGCTGTAGCCCTGGCTGTCCTGAAACTCAGTGTCAACCAGGCTGGCCTCGTTCTCATAGGTAATCCTCCTGCCTCTGCTTTCTGAATTGGGATTGCCGTATGTGCCACCAGGCCTGTTGTTATTAAGAACTACATGGGACAGCAGGGCAGTTGTGGCTCACGCCTTTAACCTTCTGTGAGTTCGAGGTCAGCCTGCTGTACAGAGCGAGTTCCAGGATAGCCAAAGCTACACAGAGAAACCCTGTCTCAAAAACTATTTTAAAAAAGGAGAACAACTCCCTGGGTCTTGACATTTCCTTATAAAGAAGTGGGCAGTTGGTCACTCTTTGTGCCATTACCCCATTGAAGCTGCTTTCATTAAAGGGGGACATTTTCAGGCAGAAAGAATAACCTGGTACAAATTCTAATCTCAAGAGTATGACTCAGTGGTCCTTTTTGTGCCCAGGGCATGAGTTGAAGCCCCAGTGCCAAAGGGAGAAAGTATCATTCTTTTATTTGTTTGGTCAGTGTAGGTTTACTGACTGTCTCCTGCACTCAAGCTCCAGGCTCAGCCCCAGGGCAACACCAGAGAACACAACCGTAGTCCCTGTTCCCTGAGAATGCTACTTCACCAAGGACTACATACATACTCACAAGTGTGGTGTGTGTTCCAGAGGACAGTGACTTCAGGGAAGAAGAAATAGAAGTAACAAAAACATTAGCGTGGCATTAGATCAAAGCTCAGGGTTGCTAGGTCCTTCAGCCTTGTTCTATGTGCAACTCCCCATCCCCCTCTCTTTACCCCTCCCCCCTTCTGCCCATCACTACCAGCTATGGAGAAACAGGGCAAGCGCCTACCTCAGGAGAGGCAAAGGCCCCCTTTATAGGCTTAGTCATTTTTGTTTGCAAGATGTAAAGTTCATCTAATATTGTCTGTGGAGAAGCTGGCAGCACTGTTTAATTCTTGTCGCCCTCAGTGAGCTTTAGCTAAAACATTCTAGTCTGGGCAAGTTCACTTTTGGAGTTTGCAAATGAGCTACTTTGTGACCTAGGAAAAACAGTTCCGATGGCTTGGAGCTGTGGGCTACTGAGTGGCAGTCACCGTCCTGAGCACTTGACAAACATGATCTGCAGTTGTCACTCCATGTGTTGTGAGGCGCTGTATCTTCCCAAGGCAACATGGGCTGTGGAAGCTGCAACTGGGATCAGACTCTGCAGAGTCATTTTAAAGCCACTCTCTTAAAAATGACACAGCTTTGCAGTTTGCACTTCCCTGAGCCAGTCACACAGGAGTTTGGTTTTCAGTTTTTCAGAAGTGGCCAGTTGCTGACTGTTGCTTTAAAAACTGGGGTTCATGGTTGCTGATGTAAATTTTGTTTTGTATCAAGCTTTAAAAGCAGAATTGACCCTTCTGAAGCCATGGTTTATATACAGCTCTGATTTCTCAATTTACCAGATCCTCCTTTTCTTGTGCAAGTAAGCAAAGAGGGAAGTTAGTTTGATAATCAGCATTAGCCTTGTTTGATCTGAGTGGAAGCTCAGCAGAGGAAGCTAGGTTCCTATATGCTCTGGAGGGGAGGTTGCTCTCTTTGTCCTACTGAAGCCAGCTCCAGAGTTGACACCACAGGAAGATCACTCCCTTGCTTCTCAGCCACAAAGCAGGATGGCTCAGCAGCTGAAGACTCAACAGCCCTCACTCAAAATTCTTGAAATTCTCACTCGAAGGGTGGCTTTACCCTGCGTTCACTTGGGTTTGGTTTGGAGTCTTGCTGTAGTAATGAGGAAATCTCAAAAGTTCAGGTCTATGCATATGCTGTGTGTCTTGGTGTATTAGTCAGGGTTTCTGTTCCTGCACAAACTTCATGACCAAGAAGCAAGTTGGGGAGGAAAAGGTTTATTCAGCTTACACTTCCACGTTGCTGTTCATCACCAAAGGAAGTCAGAACTGGAACTCAAGCAGGTCAGGAAGCAGGAGCTGATGCAGAGGCCATGGAGGGATGTTACTTACTGGCTTGCTTCCCCTGGCTTGCTCAGCTTGCTCTCTTATAGAAACCAAGACCACCAGTCCAGGGACGGCACCACCCACAATGGACTGGGTCCTTCCACCTTGACCACTAGTTGAGAAAATGCCTTACAGCTGGGTCTCGTGAAGGCATTTCCACAAATGAGGCTCCTTTTCTGTGATAACTCCAGCTTGTGTCAAGTTGACACACAAAACTAGCCAGTACACTTGCCTAGAGTCCTTTCCCTTATAATGGGTTACTGTGTGTGTGTATGTGTGTGTGTGTGTGTGTGTGTGTGTGTGGGTGTGAGAGAGAGAGAGAGAGAAGAAGAAGAAGAAGAAGAAGGAGGAGGAGGAGGAGGAGGAAGAGGGAGGGAGGGAGGGATGGGATGTGGCATGGCCTGTGTCAGGTGCTATTTGAGTAGGGTGGGAGCTGTAGAATGAGAATTCAGATTTCCAGGGCTGGAAAGACGGTCTAGCAGTTAACAGCATTTGTTTCTCTTATAGAAGAGCCAAAGTTCATTCTCAATACCCAAATCAAATGGCTCAGCTTCCTGTATGTCCAGCCCAGAGTATACAATGGCCTCTTCTGGTCTCCACAAACATCCTCATGTACTTACACAAGCCCACACACAAACATACACACACACACACACACACACACACACACACACACACAATAAAAATACATTTTTTAAACTTTGTATTGGTTTTTCGTGAGTTTCACATCATGCACCCCAGTCCCACTCATCTCACCGTCCCATTGTATCTGCCCTCCACACTTGCAACCTCCCCTCCCAAAAGAAAACACACAAACAAAAACAATAAATGAAACAGAGCATAGAAAACATCATGGAAGCTGTAGTGTGCCACAGTGTATCCCATGGTATACCTCTCTGTCCACACATCTTCACTGTAAATGTTTATTGCAATGAGTCATTGGTCTGGTTTGAGGTCTCTGGCTTCTGTCATACCATCAATATTGGGTCCTCACTGGGACTCCTTCTAGTTATCCTGTTGCTACCCTGTGCCATGGAGACAGCCCTTTCACACACTCCAACAGATAATGGGGTGGGCAAACTCAAATCCCTGGGTCTGGGCATGGGTGGTAGCTGAGCAGATCAGCCTGCTGGCCCTCCCACATCTGCACCTCCCTCCATGCACCTCCATGAGGCTCTCCAGCCCTGCTCAGGTTAGGCCACCCAGTGCTGCCATCAGCAGGAGGCAGGGTCAGCTTTCCTACTGCCATGCCCTCAGAGCCAGCTCCATGGTGCCGCCCAGGCAAGCTCGAGGCCCACTCTCCCAAGGGCTGGGACAGCTGTCCAGCTCATACCCATCAGGACAGCTCCACTGTGTTGCTCTGGCAAGGCAAGGCCAGCTCTCCTGCTCTCATGGCCTTGAGGACAGCTCTCCCAACTACTGCAGGTAGCAAGGGGTAAGGGGGCAAAAGAAATAGGGGGTTTTTTGGGGGGGGGACGATATTTTTTAAATCAGATTTTTAAGGGCTGATAGGAACTAGGATAGTTAAGAGGTTTTAAGCTTGAAACAAGCCAGTTACTGATTTTCCTACTTTTCCCACTTTCCACTTCCCATTCTTCCTCCACCCCAACCTCTCACTCAATAATTCCATCCAGGTATATCTTTGCAAAGAATCTGTTTGAAAATGGCTCCCTCAGTGACGTCGAATGGCGCATCTATCAGGACTGGCACTCCTTCCTCCTGCAGGAGTTTGAAGACCGGCTTTTGTTACATGGCTTCATCTACCTCCAGGCTTCTCCCCAGGTAACTCTGAGCCTGAAAACCTTAGGTTTCACTTGGTGAAACTGAAAGCTGAGAGGTGATGGTGGCATACCCCTCAATCCCAGCGTGGGGCAGGTGGATCTCGGTGAGTTAGGGGCCAGCCTGGTCTGCGGATTGAGTCCAGGACAGCCAGCGCCACACAGAGAAACCCTCTCTCGAAAAAGAGAAATCACACTTAGTGTCTATACTGGTGGGGATTTGTTTTGTTTTGTTTAAAGAACTTAAAGAAATACAACTTGTGGGGGTGAGGGAAAAAAAAAAAAAAGAAATACAACTTGTGGTTTCTTGGTTGGAGAAGTTAGTTTCCAGACCTTACCCAGCACAGAGAGTGTAGATATATATTTATACCAATATTCCAGTACTGAACTCATCTCCCAGGGGCCTTCGCAGCTATAGTTGTAGCGGTGTGCTCAAACAGTTGCCTGTGTAGAAGTAACCGTGTTGGTGAAGAAACAGGCTAGAACAAACTGCTTTGTTTTTACAGCTCCAGGTCTGCAGGTCGGGAACACGCAGATCTGCGGCCACTGCCATATGTACTGTTCCCTTCCTGTGTTGGGTCGTCTGAGGCTTCAGTGGTACCTTTTGTTTTCTGACTAGGATATGGGGAAGGAAGGAATGTTTCCTCTCTTCATCCTAAATTGTTGCCCACAGTTTGGTCCTTGAGAAGTCCCTCGGGCAGGCAAACGGTAGACATGCCCTCTCGCTCTGATTCTATAACTTGAACTTGGGACCAGCATGGCCCATGGGATGATGTCATGGCGGGAGCCCTCTGGAGACAGCCCTGGCCCTTGGCTCTGCTGACTGGCAGTGACCTTGACTAGACCCTAGAAGAGTTTCCACTGAGGGTCTTTGTCTGTAAAGGAGAGCTCTGGAGAGATGTGGAGGGCAGCATTCCCAGTCAGCGATACTGCTGTCAGCTTGTGAGAGACACTTTGCAAGTATGGTCAGATGCCAAGTACACCCATTGTTGCAGAAAGCAAGCCAGCTGTCCACAGGCAGGGGCTGAGGTTGTGGACAGAAGGGAGCCTGGGAGCACACTGAGCAGAGTCGGAGAATAAGTGAAAGAGATCCTGTCATGTCACATTGCCTGGGCCCCATAGTGAAGACCAGAAGGAAGGTGCAGCCAGGAGAGGGGCTTCTAAGTGCAGCTGGGACTGGACTTGTGTGTTCTTGCCTTTTTTACCTTTTTAAAAAGTGTTTGTTTGTTTGCTTGTTTGTTTGTTGAGACATGGTCTCACAATGTAGCTATGACTGTACTGGAGCTCACTATGTAGATAGGACTCAGATTCAGACTCATAGACTCTGCCTGCCTCTGCCTCCCAGGTGCTAGGGTTAAGGGTGTGCCCCACCACACAACCTGGCTGCATTTCTTTCTTTCCTTCTCTCTCTCTCTCTCTCTCTCTCTCTCTCTCTCTCTCTCTCTCTCTCTCTCTCTCTCTGTCCCTCCCTCCGTCCCTCCCTCCCTCCCTTCCTTCCTTTTTCTTCATTTTAGATTTATTTATTTATTTTATGTATATAAGTACCCTGTAATCCCGGAAGAGGATAATTGGATCCCATTACGATGGTTGTAAACTATCATGTGGTTGCTGGGAATTGAACTCAGGACCCCTGAAAGCAGTCAGTGCCACTGAGGCATCTTCTCTCCAATCCCACATTTTTTTTCTAATACGACATTTCCTCTTCTAGTAACTCCACTTCTGTCTTTCCATCCTTCCGTGGATTTCAGGGATGGAACTTAAGTCACCGGTCCTTCTTCGCTAGAATGTGATGCTATCTTGCCAGCCCCATCAGGACTTTGTGGTATGGGGAGTTCCTAGATTATAAAGTAGAAGTTAGATCACAGCAAAGAGTAAGATTGTCTAGATAAAGTTTCAGGTCCAAATAAAATTGAACTAGATATTCAAAAGATTTAAGGGCTGAGAAGACTCTTCTGTGAACTGATTTAGCCAGCGGAGACACAGACCTACACTTTCAGTGGTCTTTCCTGCTCAGGAGGAACAGAGGCACATTGTAAGGCTAGTGACTTCACAGGCAGACAACAGTCCCTGGGTGGAAAAGAGGAGCCTGCTCCTACAGAGGATGGCAAGACGAGGCAGGTTTCTAGGGGAGAGGAGGCATTAGATTTCCCTTGGGATTCATAAGGTAGCTGGACTTAGAGTAGCAGGGGGTTGAAGGCTGTAGCCAGGAGAAGGAAGAGTGTTAACCTAATCTATTCTGAGAGATACAAAATAGGAAGGGGGGGGGTGTTTCTCAGGGTCAGCACAACATTGCTAGGAGGAGCAGAGGAGCCAGCTGAGTCCTTCCTGGGAGCAAAATAGATCTGCTTGGCTGTTTGATTCTGTGTTATGGAGGTTGGACCCAAACCCTGAGATCCATAAAGCAAGCAAGTCTCCCTTACCTTCCTTCTTTTTTTATTTTTCCCCGGAGCTGGGGACAGAACCCAGGGCCTTGCGCTTGCTAGGCAAGCGTTCTACCGCTGACCTAAATCCCCAACCCCCCTTACCTTCCTTCTTAATGTCCTTTGAGGGGCCTGTCTGAAGTGGCAGGGTGGTGGTGGTAGTAATAGTGATTGTCATTGAGGGCTCGTTTGTCCCTTTGGAGAGACTAATTGAAGTATTTCATCTCATAATGAGACTTTTTGGAATAGTTTGAGATTTAAATGCTGTTTGGATGGTGTTAGATAAAGGAACCCAAGAATGCCAGAGGATGAACAGGACACACATTCAAGCCAGTGCCCAGCACAGCGCTTTAGACTCCTGCAGACACTGGCTTTAGAGTGTGGGATGGGCTCCAGGCCCTGTCTACCTATCCTTCCCTTAAATTCAAGGAAGCTGGCAATCACAATAATAATAATTGGAGGAGAGATGGCTGGAGTCAAGAAGAGAGAGAGAGGCTGGCCATGTGCCTCAGGATGCCCATCCCTGTCTGGGACAGTGAAGTGTGGGCAGGATGTTGGGGGGGGGGTGCTGCATGGGAACAAGTGTCACCTGAGCTCCAGGCTAGAGGGTGTAGTAAGCAGAGCCTTCCACAGTCACAGCCAGCAGATCGGGAAGCTTGGCCACAGGGTTCCTGCCACTTCTCCCCACACATCCTCCCTGCAGTCTGCTGTGTGCTCCCATGTACACCAGAATGAAGTGGGGCCAAGATAAAACTGTCCCACAGGACCATTCTAAAATAATTCATTAGAATCCTGTCAGGAAAGCAAGAATTATGCCAATATTCAAAATAGAACCTGCCTAGACTTTAGAGGGAAGAAAAGTTTGCTCAGTTTAGCAAATAATGAAAAGGGAACTGCTAACTGATGTTAATAGATGCAGGCAGGTGTCAGTGGCTGTCTGTAGTCAATGGGGGATACATATAAATAGCTTTTGCAAGAATTGTTCTGTCCTTGTGTGTATTTGAAAGTATTATATTTTTAAAATGTTCATTTATTCAAATTCAAAAGATATTTTTCTGTCAGAGGAAAAATTAAGTAACTTAGCTGAAGCTGCTCACTTGTGGGAATGCAGCATGGTTAACCTCTGGGAGGCAGTTGGGCAGTTGTAGTAGGAAGAGCTCACGCCTTTTGCCCTGTTAATCCTGGTGCTTACAGTTGAGTCCATAGATACGCTGGCACACGGACAGGCTACCCTGTTACATTGGAGATGACCCAAGTGCTTATTAGAGAGGCCTGGCCGAGTGTTCTCTGCTGTAAAACAGAGTACTGTACTGGGGGGTTTTCTTTGTTGCTGCCTTTTTGTGACAAGATCTCATCACTCCATAGCCTAGCTGGCCTAGAACTCACTAGAAATACTCAGGTTTCTGCCACCCAGGGCTAGATTCATAGGTGTGAACCATCTAAGTGAGAACAGTGAACCACGGTTAAGTGAGAAGCAAAGCGTAAGTGCGGGGTATGCTGTGGGGTATGCCGTGGAATATTCTGTCTCCTCTTCAGACGATGGCGTAAAGCACGTGTGTGCATGAACTGCTGCCGAAAGCCCAGTCACAGCGCTGGGAGGGGGCGGGGGAGCCGAGGTCCGCAGTCTGTGGGAAAACATGCACTGCAGAGCTCCAGGTCAGCCCAGAGCACACCTACAACTACCTCAAGAAATAGTCAAAGAAGATAAAACTCGACAAGCAGGGTGGGGAGTAAAGGTGCTAAAGAGAAATTGTGTCGTTTCATTTCCTTAAGGGAAAGATGGGGCATAGGGGCAGGGAAGGGGGAGTCCTAAGTCAATGGGTTAATCAACCCACACTTTGAGGACAGTTGACATTGAATAAGGAAGTATTTGACCAGGCAGAAAGAGAAACAAGGGCAATTCAGGCAAAACAAACATTTGGAGCAGAGGTTTTGAAGTGTGAAGGAGCCTGGCTTGTCCCACGGGAAGGAGGCCAAATCTGGCTGAAGCAGTGAGCAGGGGAGGGACTAAGGAAGTTGAGGACAAGTCCCGTGGCCTTATGTGCTGTGGGAAGGAATCACGGTTCTCAGAGGCAGAGGAGAGCTCTGCAGGGGCGGGGAGAGAGGCCTCAGGGCAATGAGTTTCACTTCATTTTGTGTTACCATTGACTTATGCAGATGTTCAGTCTACTCCAGAGTGAGTGCTTGATCTAGAGATGTTTCAAATTGCTTATCTCTGTATAAGTAGAGTGGCACTCACTAGCCAGGCACAGTGCTGCATCCTATAATCCACCACCTGGAAAGCTGAGGCAGGAGGATGCAAGTTGATAACGTCTTGAAGTCTGGTTATGAGAGCCTGTGGAGCAAAGTATTTTAAGCAGGGGCTCAAGAACCATAGAAAGCGGGGTTGGGGATTTAGCTCAGTGGTAGAGCGCTTGCCTAGCGAGTGCAAGGCCCTGGGTTCGGTCCCCAGCTCCAAAAAAAAAAAAGAAAGAAAAAAAAAAAAGAACCATAGAAGGCTGGAGTGAGGGGCAAACTGGAAGGGCAGAATGGCTCCTGGCAATCCTAGTTAACGTGCCTTCCTCAGAGCAGTCTCAGCTACTTGCGGGTGGGTGGAGGATGGAGAAGAGGCAGCCCACCGAAACTGCTTGCCCTGCATGTGATAGCCGGCTCTAAGGCCCTTGAAGTGTCCAGGTGAGAGGCATGAGTGAGCACTAAGGCAGAGGTGAGGGGACAGGGCCAGCTGGAGAAATTAGAATCTCCTGGCTTGGGAGGAAGAGAAAGAAGGGTAGTTTCAGGCTCCCAGTGTGGCTGGCTGGTGTTTGCCATTACCCAGCTGAGGCTACTCCAAGGAAGAGCAGTCTGAGGCAGAGGTGGACAGCATGGTACCAGTGCTCTGAGCAAGAAAACAAGGCGCAGGTGCAGAGTCGTGGGCTGTGGTACCAACAAGGACATACAGACGCTTTGTGGGTTGTTTGGCCCTGTAAGACTGAACTGTAACAGCAGGGGCATTGTCTTTTAGGTTTGCATGGAAAGACTGTGTCAGAGGGGCAGAGAAGAAGAGAAAGGGATTGAGCTGGCCTATCTTAAACAGCTACATGGGCAACATGAAGACTGGTTTATTAACAGGACTACCAAGTAAGTATGTAACAGACAGACCATGCTGAGCACAACCTTAGCTCAGGGCGGGACGGCAAGGATGCGGGTAGATGTGGCCAGCGTCTCTGTTAGATGGCATATGGAGTAGAACCCATTGGTCCCAAGAGACGTCTGTTGGAGTCTCTCTCCCTCCTTTCCTCCCTTCCTTTCTTTTCTCTGGATTGTGACAAATGCTTGTCATGATTGGCTCAGGATGCAGGACTGGAGTTGTTTAGAAAAATGTGCATTTTAGTGTCTGCCTGACCTCTCTCAGGCTTGGGTTGCTCTCGTGTTTGAATGCCGACCTCAGTAGCATCTGAAGACTAGGGAGCCGCCTCTGCCTTCCACTCTGCAGGCTGCTTTAGTCGAGACTGAATGGGTCGCGAGGAGAGAGTGACTTTACCCAGCGTTGCTCTCTTGCTGCTCCAGGCTCCACTTCGAGGCTCTGCGGCATGTGCCGGTGCTGGTGTTGAACATCAGTGAGGATTTCTCTGAAAATGCCGCCAAACAAGAAGAGCTCATGGGGCAGGTGAGCAGAGCCTGGCTTCTCCTGGTTCCCAGTGCAGAGCTCTCGTCTTCCTGGTCTCTGTGTCAGGCCTTGTTGCTTTGTACTTCAAATCGAATTTCATACTCCAGAGCCCTGAGATCATAGGCAAATTACAGGTAAAATTCCCAGCTCTGAAGTGCACTGGATTAGAATGTCAGTTAGGTGACTCTTAGCATGTGTGGGCCAGCTGACCCCTCCTGTAAGGTGTTGGAAAGTGGGGGACAGGAGGCACTGGGGCTCTGTTCCCAGCTTCCACTCCCTGCTGTCATGGGACTGGAGTCACATACCCTGAGGGAAGCACTGAGACTGCAGTGTAACATTAGCTCTCCTTTCCCTGCAGGTAAACACCTTCATGAGGAACCTGTAAGCAATAGGTAGACATCTTGACTGTGGTCTGGGCTCTGACTTTCAATGTTGACCTGCCGTCCATCCCATTATACACATCTCCTCGACCCTCACGCACCTCTACACTTGGACGTGTGCTGTCTTCATACTGCCTTTGCCTTTTTTTTTTTTTTTTAAATCATCTCAAGCACTTTAAAAATAAAGCTGACTTTGCTATTTTTCTAATCCAGTTGTCCATTTATTTCAGGGTATAGTTATTAACACTTGCTCTCATATCTGTAGTAGATACCAGTTTTCACCTAAGAAAAGTCAGGCCTCTCTTCACCAGCACTCCTGTGTGATCACATTCCCTTTTGACAGTCCAGGGCAGGACTGCCCCAGAGCTACCAGCCAGCCAAGCCCTGCCTTGCATGAAGTTTGTGCCCCCCAGAATGGAGAAATGAGTGCATGCCCCAAGCAGCTTCTTTAGCTCTTTGTAACCACTGTTCCCGATGCTGAGAAGGGATGAGGGAGTTAATCCCAGTCCTGGAGCTAAAGAGATTGCCCAGAAATGGGGAGAACAGCCTTGACGTTTAGGGTTGGCTGTCCTGGCCTTCTGCTTACCCTCAGTACCTCAGCAGGGAGATTCAGACAACAGGAGGGAGTGATGCTCACAGCACGGAAGACAGAGTGCGACGGTGCCAAGACTCACCATCCTTTATGCTTTGAGAAAGTGTTGGGTTCTTTTTTTTTTTTTTTTTCTTTTTCTTTTTTTCGGAGCTGGGGACCAAACCCAGGGCCTTACGGTTGCTAGGCAAGCGCTCTACCACTGAGCTAAATCCCCAACCCAAGTGTTGGGTTCTTTACTAATAAATACATAAGGTTTTCAACAACACATTTAACAGTTTCTTTATCACACATTAAAAAAATAAAAAAGTTTCTGTTGCTGGAGTAAACAACTTTGAGGGGAGGCTCATTTTAGCTTACTGCTTACAGTCCATCATGGAGGGAAGACACGGTGGGAGCTTGGAGCAGAAACCGTGGGAGGACTGCTGCTTACTGGCTTGCGTGGAGGTTCGTGGCCAGTTAGCTTTCTTACACAGCCCAGACTCACAGTGAGCTGAGTTCTCCCATATCAATCAGGAATCAGACAAGCTTCACACATGCCCACAGGTCAGTTGCTTAGTTGAGATTCGCTCTTCAAGGTTTCTCTAGGTTTGTGTCAGGTTGACAGCCAAAGCTAACTATGACATACGGCAAACAAACGTATCCAGTTAAATTTCACAAGTCAGAATTTTCTTTGTGTAATCATAAGGTTGTATATTCACACAAATTCCAGAACATTCTCACCCCTTCAGAAGAAAGCCTATACCTTGTTTTCTCCTAATTGTCCGTGCCTGCATCCCTAGGCTACCAGCATCTACTGTCTATCGAGTGGGGATGAGTCTTCGTGACTAGATTCTCCCGTGTGTAGTCTCTGTGACTCACCTCTGTTATTTAGCTTCATGTTCAAAGGTTCAAGCAGATCGCAGCATGCATCCACGCTTCCTTCTTCTGACTAAGCAAGAGTTTGCTTCATTGTGGTGACACACATTGTTTATCCATTCAAGGGCATCTGCCATTGTCACTGGCCAGCCTCATGCCCATAGATGTGCCTCACTGTGCCTGTGACAGCATGTCTGTCACACCGTGCCTGCCTCACTGTGACTATGACAGCGTGGCTGCCACACCGTGCCTGTGACAGCATGCCTTAGAAGGCTGATGATGCCAGGTACCTTTCCAGTCATAGCCATCTGGTCTCTTACTTAGGAAAGTGCCTATTCACATGGTTTGCCTTCTCACTTAAATGATTTAGCCTCTTAATGACTTATAAGAGTCCTTTTAATAGTTTGGGTATACAGTTCTTATCAGAAATATATGACAAGATTAGTTCTCATTCTGTTGCCTTTTTTGTCTTGTTTTAAGATATTTTTATTTTTAATGATGTGCATGTATTCCTGTGTGTCTGGGATTGGGTATGTGTACAGGTACCTGTTGATGCCAGCATCAGATCTCTGGAGCTGGGGTTAGAGGTGGTGTTAAGCCACCTGATAAGGTGCTGGGACCCAGAATCCAGTCCTCTGTAAGAGCAGCAAGAGGCTCTTAGGTGCTGTGCTGAGCCATCTTTCCAGCTCCCCTACCCATCCCCCATTTTGAGACAGGTTCTCACAGGGACCAGGCTGACCGTGAACTCTGTGTAGCAGGGGATAGCCTTATCCTCCTGAGTACTGGCATTGTGGTTTTTTTTGGTAGTATCGACTGAGGCACGCAAGCCTCGTGCTTTGACGAAGCCCACTTTTTATTTTTGTCACTTAGGCTTTTGTGGTTATAGCTAAACAGCTGAGTAGCTCTGAGTTAAGTAACAGATTAACTCATAAAAATAGCAGTGCTTTGCAGATTGTGACGCGGTGAACACAGGATCAAGGCTGTGCAGGTTCTCAGACATCAGAAGGGAAGGGGAGACAACTTCCTTCAGGTAAGGGAGGCTGGTCTATGCAAATGCCACGGTCCCTGGGAAAACAAGCAGGAAATAACTTGCCTTGTCGAGTAAGGACTACCCCGCCCTGTCGGCTCACTCCTTTTTGGACCTTTACCTTTGCTGGGATTCTGTCACCGCTCAGTGGTCCTCACTTCTGCCTGCTGGCCTGACTCACTTTTGACCCCTCGGTTGATGAAGTGTTTGTGTCCCTTGGTCTGTCCATGGCTCACTTGACTTTCTTCCTTCTGAGTGATCATGTATTTGTTTTTATTGTTGCCATAAACTCACGTTGACACATACACAGGAAATATTTAAAATACATACTTAAAGTGTTACCTCCCACAAAATGACCACCACGCTCCTCGCCTATAAGAAGTCTCTGTTGTGGTTTACTGACTGTACCCGGTGTCCTGTTAACAAAATGTGTGCTTTCCCCATTTCCTGCATTTAGCTCGGCCACTGAAGAATGAGACAGTGTCCTTCAGTGCAAACAGAAGCAACTTACTGTAAGGTTTAAGTTTCAGAGCTCGGTGCTCACGAGGACCCAGAATATCTGCTAAGAGAATGGCCTCCCTCTATCTAGTGGGACTCCAACCAAAGAGAGTCTGATACCCCAGACAGGAAGGGTGTTCATTCACTGCTTCTCCACTGGAATGCAAATAGCTATAACGTGTGTGTGTGTGTGTATGTGTGTGTGTGTGTGTGTGTGTGTGTGTGTGTGTGTGCACGCGCGCACGTGAGCGTGTAGGCAGGCTCCAAACTTGTGATCCACTACCCTAGCTTCCAAAAGTGCTTCCTTCACAGGTATGTGCTACAGAGGGTCCCACTCTATAAACACTGGCATGATGCCCACAGTGTAGCCAAGGCTGACTTTGAACTCTTGAGAAATCGCTGCCTCAGCTCCTGCAAGTGCCGAGACTATATATATGAACCACCATGCCCTGGCCTTGGGTGACATGTACATTTGGTTGGTTTGGCTTAATTAGAGCTATATACAGATTGTTCCTATGTGATTCACTAGGGCTAAATGAATTGGACCCATGTGCACACCCTACAGAGCAGCTGTGAGGAGGACAGCATGGGGTATGTCCTACTCCCAAGCTGGGATTTGTCTGCAAGCAAGAGAGGGCTGGGTGGCTGAAAGCAGCTCACACACATTGGTATCAGCTGTCAGTCATCCCTCTGGCCATTCCAGCTGCGAAACTTGGAGCCTCTGCCCCTCCTCCTACTCATCCCCACCATCCAGACAATCATCTGCCACTTCCCATTTTCCTGTTTCTTATATCGATCTGCTCTCCTGAACCACATTCCCACCCAGACCCTCCCCTTCTATAACTTACAAACCCCAACTTGCACAGATCTCAAACACATCTGACTTTTCAGGACTTCCAGAACATGTCTCTGGGCTGAGGTTATCTGAGCAGCTTCACAGTCATCAAAGCCCTCCTGTCCTCCTGTGTGCCAGCTGCTTGGGTTGCAGTTGTAGCTGTCACTCCCCTGGGATCCCCTTCCACCTCCGAGTCCACCCTCACAGCAGCAGTCTTCAGAGCCTTGGCCCCTCCCACCACAGCTGGCTCGGATGCTCCTCTTGGTGTTTCTATCAGATACATTTATCTCACCATTGCATTAAAACTTCTTTTGTCACACCTTTATTAACATACAACACATCACAAACATTCGTATTTTATTTAATTCTGTGTACAGGTGTCTGTGCACCAAGGACATGCAGTGCCCTTGCAGGCCGGAAGAGGGTCAGACTAGGTACAGACAGCTGGGAGCGCCATGTAGCTGCCAGGTTTGGAACTTTGATCCTCTTGAACACTAGCACGTGCTCTTAACCACCAAGCCATCTCTCCAGCCCCCAGAAGACTGTTTGCATGTTTGTTTGTTTGTTTGTTTGTTTTCGATTATATCAAAGGCAGGTTTATTGGGAAGCTGCTCTGGGTGAGTGAGTTCATTGGCCCCAAGGGCAGAGGCCAGGGAAGTTGCCATAGAAAAAGTGGGGCAAGGGGAAGAAGAGAAAGAAAGAGTCAAGAACGCTGAGAGCTGAGAGAGAAGAGAGCTTTTGTGTTTTGTTTTCTTGTTTTTGTTTTGGAGGCGTGGCTGGCCTTGCACTCAAAAAGATCAGCCTTCTGCCAAGATTGCTGGATTAGGCACAAGCACCAGTTTGTAGCCCCAGTGCTTAGCACACAAAGTGACAAACCCAGGAAACACGGGCAAAGGGGAAGAAGGAAGGAAAGGAGGGAAGGAGAAGTAGGCAAGCACGAGAAGGCCTCCTGTAGTAAACACAGAATGTCCGCCCACTCCTGCCTCTTCATGCTGACACCACATGCTATGGCCTGCTTCCCCAAGACTGTGAGCACACCCTGGGCCAGACCGTGTGACGGAGATCCTTAGAGCTCGCAGCAGAAATCTAAGATGGACAGAAGCGAACACCCTGGGACCTGGGGATAAAGCTCAGTTGATAGGGTGCCCAGCACTCACATGCACGAGATCGTAGGTGCAGTCCCTGCATGGAACACTGTCAGGGGTGGTAGATCGTGCCTGGAGTCCCAGCACTCAGGCAGTGGAGGCTGGAGGATCAGTTCAAGGTCATCCTTAGCCTTGTAGTGAGTTGGTGATCAGCCTGGGCTACTCATGTAGATCTGTCTCCAGAGAAAGAAGGCGAAGAGAAGAGAGTAATGGGAAATGGAGTGGACTTTTGGATTCTACCTCTAGACACCCTCATCCTCACGACCCTAAAGAACAGCTTTAGAATATGAAGAACGTTGTAAGGAGGGGACTGCAGGAGATGGGAGCGGCCTGGGCCCTGACTGGGGAAACGCAGTATCAGGGTGGTGCTGCCCAGCACTAAATTCTTTTATGTGAGGAAGGTGTAAGTCGTGCTGTCTAGAGTCAGACCATCCTGTACAACCTTTGGGGTGGTAATGACCTTTGGGGTAGTAATGCAGTATTCTCTCTTGTCTGGCTTGGAGCCCATGTGAGTACACGAGAGTCATTGTCTGCAACTGAACATCCCCAGCAGATGTAACCTGGCATGTGAGAAACCAGGCAAGGAAAGTCCTTGGATCCCTCTATTCTAAGTTCCCTGCTTTAAAGATTTATTTATTTTATGTATTTGAGTACACTGTAACTATACACACCAGAAGAGGGTATCAGATCCCATTACAGATGGCTGTGAGCCACCATGTGGGTGCTGGGAATTGAACTCAGGACCTCTAGAAGAGCAGTCAGTGCTCTTAACCACTGAGCCATCTCTCCAGCCTGTTCCCTGCTTTAAAAACTAAGCCTACCCCTGGTGCTGCTGCTGCTGCTGGTGGTGGTGGCAGTGCTGTGTGTCTTTAATCCCAGCATGGGAGAGGCAGAAGCAGGTGGATCTCTGTGAGTTGGAACCAGCCTGGTCTATAGTGAGTTTCAGGACAGCCAGGGCTACAAAGAGAAACCCTGTCTCAAAACAAAAAGAACTAAGACTACCCGCCCTGCGTACCGCCACCCCCAGCAGTGGTGGCAGTAGTGTATACCTTTAAACCCAGCACTCAGGAGACAGAGGCAGGAGAATCTCTGTGAGTTCAAGGTTAGCCTGCTCCATAGAGTGACCCAACAGCAGACCCAAATAAGAGTTACTTCATGCATGACATAGCATTGGGACAAGGTAGCCAATGGTAGCAGGATTTTCAGCGCAAAGGTTGTCAGCCAGTGTGATGGCTCTTTGGGAATAGGTGCTTGCCAACAAACCTGATGGCCCGAGTTCAATCCCTGGGACCCATAATAAAAAAGGAGAGAATCACCCTCTGCAAATTATCTTCTGACCTTCACTTTTGCACCCCACCCCCACATCCATGAGATATAGTACCCACATAAGCTAAAGAAATGTAATTTTTTTTAAAGATTTATTCATTTATTACATATAAGTACACTGTAGCTGTCTTCAGATACACCAGAAGAGGGCATCGGATCTCTTTACAGATGGTTGTGAGCCACCATGTGGTTGCTGGGAATTGAACTCAGGACCTCTGGAAGAGCAGTCGGGTGCTCTTAACCACTGAGCCATCTCTCCAGCCCAAGAAATGTAATTTTTAACAAAAGAGTTGGGAGGCTGGAGCGATGGCTCAGTGGTCAATGCACTTGCAGAGGACCCAGGTTCAGTTCCACATGGTGGCTTACAACTCCTTGCAAGTCCAGTTCTAATGGATCTGATGATTGCTTCTGATCTCTGAGAGGACTGTACTGTACACACATCAGGTATACATATAGGCAAAATACCACATACACATAAAAATAAATCTAAAAATAAATAAAAATAAAACAAGGCTTCAAGTTTTCATGAAAACAGCAGGGAGATCATGAGTCTGGGAAACAGGGCAATTCTGATGTTTCTGTTAGTGCTTTAGAAAGGAGAGACCAGGGCTGGCCACTTATCCACGACTGCTCCTTGTCTGCCCCCAGCAGCACTGTGAAGGCTGTGTCTGAGGCTAGAGCAGGCCACTTGGTCTAGAAGGAGCCTGTGAGGTCCCCGGTCTACCTCACAAAGGCGTGGAGGTTGGACTTGCTCAGAAGGTGGAGGGCTTGGCGAGGATGCCGACATTCACTGCCGCTTCCTTCCCGCATGGTGACTGGCTAGGTGCCCTGAGCATGCCCTCAGATGACCTGTGTGCTGGGACTGGGTCCATGGCCAGGAGCAGTTGGGTTTAGGCTGAGTTTTGCTCTGTGTGTGTGTGTGTGTGTGTGTGTGTGTGTGTGTGCACGTGTGTGTGTATGTGTGTGTGCATGTGTGTGTATGTGTGTGCGTGCGTGTATGTGTGCGTGCGTGCATGCGTGCGTGCATGCGTGCGTGCGTGCATGCGTGTGTGTATGTGTGTGTGTGTAAACTGGGATTCTGCTGCCCTGAAAAGCTTTGTTTCATCTGTAGTCCTCGCTTCCCTGGTGTTTGGCTGCAGGGAATCTACCCTAGCCAGGTTAGACACACAAAGAAGCAAAGACCAGGAGGTGGCTGGTAAGGAGTTTTCCCCAGTGGGATTGGAGACATGGCTCAGCAGTTAAAAACACTTTTTGCTCTTGCAGAGGACCTGAACCTGATTCTTAGCACACACACAGTGGCTCACAATCTTCCAGAACCCCAGCTCCAAAGGGTCAGACATACCTCTTTTGACTTTTAGGGGTACCAGGCATGCATGAAGTGCACATAAACACATTTTTAAAAAACTTTTTAAACAAGTAAGAGTTTTAAAACCAGAACCAGAACCATGAAGGGGTCTGATGGTCAGCCAGTGCCCTCCATCCTGTGACTGCTTAAGTCCAAACTCGGAAATGCACGAAGGTGAAGGTACGGGCACACGCGCCTCAGCTCTTCGGCAAGTCTGGGTTACTGCCAGTGTCGTGCAGTCTCCTGTAAGAAGGGGTTATTTAGGCACTGTCTTTCCTAAGGATCTATGCTTAGATGTTCCGTGGGTTGTCAACATGAATGATCCACCCTAGAAGAACATCTGCTTTTGTCCAGTGTTGATGATTAGTGTGTGGCTTTGGAGGCAATCCAGGCTTAGCCACTAAGGGGTAAAGAATTGCTACCGTTTTCTTCTTGATCTTATGTGTAGAAATAGCAAATTTCCAACTAGCATATTAATGAGATTTATTAGCCCTAAGAGGCTACCCCACTGCCCATAACTCTTTTCAGGGTTCCTCAGGAGCCAGTCTGTGGGCCCCTGTAGAATCTGGTGTGTTTACCATTCAACAAAGGCATGCCGAGTGGTTGCGTGCCGAGTCTGATGGGTAGCAGGACACGTGAATGTCACAAGTAACATTTTTACTTAAAAAATTAAATGCCTTACTTACATTTGACTATACCTTCTCACATGTCTCTCAAAATTATTTTTGAAGGCTTTCTAAAATTAAACTCTCCTTCAAAGCTCAGAGAATAAGACAACAGATTGGGAATATTCAGAAAAATGTAACTTAGACAAAAGCAATCTCAAAAGAGGAATTCCTGACACATCTTAAGCTATGGTAAGACACTCTCCCAAGGACATGATTTAGATAAGAATATTTATTTGAAGCCTTGCTTAAAATGCAAAAGCACATTTTCATGAGAACCAGTTTTGGTTCCTGGAAACCAGCCACCTTTCAAAGTAAGAATGACCAAATGGCCTGACCCAACCCAGATCTGTTGGCTCTTGTCCACTGCCATGAGCCCTCAGGCTAGGACTGCCCCAGGCACCCATGTGTGTGACAGCACCTGCCTAAGGAACTCCAAGTTAAATGAAGGTACAAGATTGACAGAGCTTAAGAAGAAATCCGTGTTAGCATGAGTTCCCATGTTGCCAAGGATATTCCATTGATCAGAGAGAATTGTTGACACCCAGATTTCCAGACTCTAACAAGAACAAGAATATTCTAAACGCTTTCTGTGACATTAATATTTTATCTGGTTTATGCTGTCCTTGAATCACAGCTCTTGTAGCAGACATTAAACCCTCCCATTTTGTAGACACACAGACTGAGGCTCAGTTAGGCAGCTCATTTTAGATGAGCCAGAGACAACCATGTTTGGTTGAGCTGGAAAGCAGCAGACCAAAGAAGGAGCCTATATGTCCACTCCAACTGACTGTCACTCCTGGTTTCTACTTTGGCTGACATGAGAGAATGTCCCCCAAGCTCAGAACATGGCTAGATGTAACCAAGAACACCATGGGGTGGAGTATTCTAGTCCCTTTGACCAGAATCTGGGGGTGGGAACTGTGCATTGGGGTTCTGGTAAGTTCCATGTATGAAATCTCACTCACTGTTAGATCAATAAGAGTTTGCTTCAGATTTGAAATGTAAATAAAGTAAATATCCAAAATAAAAAAAGAATTTGCTTCTTTCTTCTTTCTTTTTTGAGGAACTATGTAAAGGCATTGATGCTCCACTTGTCAGTGTGTGTGTGTGTGTGTGTGTGTGTGTGTGTGCGCGCGTGCGCGCGCACATGTATAAGATGTAGAGGCCAGAGGACAACCTTGAAGAGTTGGTTCTCTCCTTCCACCTTCACATAGGTTTCAGAGGGACAACTCACCAGGAAGCACCTTTATGCACTGAGCCATCTCACTGATCCCTTTTGTACGTATGATTAAAAGGGACAGCTCACACAAAGTATTTCGTAAATATTTTCCTTTTTAAAATTTTTTTGTCTTTTGTTTTGTTTTATTTTTTTGTTTGTTTGCTTGGTTGGTTGGTTTTTGGCCAGGCAGTGTGGTGCACACCTTCCATGAATCTAGTCGTTGTTCAGTCCCCAAGGCAGGATGTCTCAGCTGGTCTTCAGTGCACATCCTAGAGAAGTGGGCTCTCCTGACAGTGAAGGGATGGACTTGCCAGTGAGAGCAAGCAGGCCAAGAGAGAGCAAGCGTCCTTCTCCCTGTGTCTTCTGCTGTGACTGCCAGCAGAACGTTACAGGTGTTCTCTCAACCTCAAAAGATCTGGATTGAAAGTGTGTCTTCTCACCTCAAAATGTCCAGATTACGCTTTTAATCCCAGCACTCAGAGGCAGAGGCAGCTGAATCTGTAAGTTCAAGGCCAGCCTGGTCTACAGAGCTAGTTCCAGGGCAGCCAGGACTACACAGAGAAACCCTGCCTCAAAAATGAGAGAGAGAGAGAGAGAGAGAGAGAGAGAGAGAGAGAGAGAGAGAGATTGATTGATTGATTGCCAGGCATGGTGGCACATACCTTTGATCCTAGCACTTGGAAGGCAGAGGTAGGTGGCTGAGTTCAAGGCCAGACTGGTCTACAGTCTACAGAGCAAGTTCCAGGACAGCCAGGGTTATACAGAAAAACTCTGTCTTGAAAAAAACAAAACAAAAATATCCTACAGAATCAACCAACCTGGGCTCAATAGGGGCTCCCAAAGACTGAATGACAACCAGAGGGCCAGCTTGGGCTAGACCAGCCCCTCTGGCTTCACTTCCTGTGGGACTCGGAAGAGTGGGAGCAGGGGCTGTCTCTGACTCTGGTGCCTGCCTTTGGGACCCTTTCCTCTTCCTGGGCTGCCTTGTCCCTCAGTAGTCGAGGAGGTGCCTAGTCTTACTGCAACTTGATTCACCATGGATGGGTGATACACAAGGGAGGCCTGCTTTTCTGAAGAGAAATGGAGGAAGAGTGAAGGGAAGGGAGAAGAAGGGAGGTGTGAGAGGATGGACTGGGGGAAAGAGGGGAGGGAAACTACTTCAGGGAAGATGTAAAAATAGAAAGATATGTGTGCGTGCGCGCATGCGTGTGTGTGTGTGTGTGTGTGTGTGTGTGTGTGTGTGTGTGTGTGTGCGTGCAGGCATCTATGTAAACAATAGAAGGATGTCAGAGTCCCCAGAGCTGAAGCTACAGGTAACAGTGAGCTGTCCAATGTGTGTGCTGGGAAGCGAACTCAGGTCTTCTGCAAGAGCAGCCTGCACTCTAATGCTTGAATCATCTCTATTTCTGCGCCTAACGTTTTGCTTTCCCTGGGTATACCATTCATGAGAAGCTCATAAACTTGTGTATACTTCTGGGAAGTGGATTAAGAATGCTTAGCAGTACCTTAAAAATTCTTCATATCATCTAAGTGCCTGCATTTCCAAGAAAGTGATACATAAAGATGTGGGTCTATGATCCTCATGGAAGATCTATTTATAACCAATGAAAATGTAAAACAATGATGGAATATGAATGCACTGGACTATGATACAGCTATTATATTTTTTCTTTTCTTTGAGATTTATTTATATGAATACACACTGCAGCTGTCTTCAGACACAAAGGGATTCAGATCCCATTACAGATGGTCGTGAGCCACCATGTGGTTGCTGGGAATTGAACTCAGGACCTCTGGAAGAGCAGTCAGTGCTTTTAACCACTGAGCCATCTCTCCAGCTATTATATTTTATTAACTACACCTTTATTGGTCCTTGGTGTTTCTTCTCTGGTGTTCTTTTTCTTCCTACCTGTTAGGTATGTTTCCTGTTCATTTTTTCTGCAAATCTTTTATCTTTTAATTTAGGCTGTTAATGTAAAGTAGGATTTGATTGTATGCCTAGAAGCATCACCTGCTCAGGTAAATAGCCAGCCCACTTTCTTCTGTGTATCTCTGAATCAGTGCCTGCTTACCTGGAGACCGTTTGTCTGGTTAAGTAAGATTGCATTGCTCTGGACAAAGAAACAGTTTGTCTCCTTCAGTAACCCAACTGGGAATGATCAAAACAGCTTTACTTTAACAATATACATTCCTTAAACCAGAGCACACAGAATAATGTAAAACTACGTTGGTACTCCCCGCCTTTGTAGAGCAAAACATTTTAACAAACCAAACAATATGGCACCAACGACTGCCCCACCTCCTAGCTAACATAATGCAACTCTGTTTCTAGTCTAAATTTAAAAATAAGCTGGGGGCTGGGGAGATGGCTCAGTGGGTAAAGTGAGGGCCTGAGTTGGGATCACAGCACCTGGGAGAAGAGCTCAGAGGGTTTGAACCTGGAATTCCAGGCCTCGGAGCCAGAGACAAGAGGCTCTCTGGCTTTGCCTGGTCAACTACTCGAGCCAATCAGTGAAGTCCAGGTTTAGCAAGAAACCCCGTCTGGAGCAGGGTATTGACTAGATGTAGATACACCCTCTGCATGAAGAAATTGTGTTTTATCTGATGTTCAAATTCAACTGAATGTCTTATATTTTTATTTGCTACATCTGGCCACCCTAATCTTGAAGTTTTTGCCCGTGTTGACATTGGTGCCCACATCCCAGAAGTGCCAGGAAGCCACCTGGCATCATCATAAAGCAATTTACCTGCTTGCTCCCAGAGGTTCTTTCTTGGCCAACAGCAGCCTCCGCCTTTTGCCCCAGAAACTTTTTTGAGCCTCCACTGTATTTCCTGTTACAGAAGTGAGCAGAACTTCTCCACCAAGCCCTCCGGCCAGGTCACAGGCTGTAGCTAGGCTGTTCTTTGTGTTTTTGTGGTTTTTGTTGTTGTTGTTGTTGTTGTTAACATTTTCCTCCTAGCACCCTTGTGGGACTATGGTTCTGGGCAGGATCTGTGGACTGCCTGTCAGTGTGGCCCACTGTGTGGTACAGTTTGGGTAGACAGTCCCTTTACTTCTGCTGTGGCCTCTTCATGCCTTTGACACTCTTGCTTCTTGTCTTACACTTTTGATTCATTAATAATTCTAAGCTTTCCCACAGGTGACATTAAAATTCACAGTGTATTGTAATCTGGAGTGGCAGTGGATGGTAGCCTAGTCTTGCCACCATTAATCCTGTCCTATAAAAGACATGAGTAGACATGGCAACGTGGGCTGGTGACGTCCCTCCCTGGCTCAGAACATGGAGAGAGCAATGATAGGACCCACAGCTCTCCCAGGAACAGTGTGAGAGCGGCATGTAGAACTGGATCCCTTAGTGCGAGCACCTTTGGTTTGCTTGCTTGCTTGTTTGTATTGAGACAGGGCATCTCTGTGTAGCCCTGACTTAGAACTAGTTCTGTAGCCCAGGCTGCCTCTGCCTTCCAAGTGCTGGGATAAAGGTCTGTACTACCACAGCTGGCGATGTAAACACTTGTGGAAGTTTGCCTCCCGGTTCATGAGGACGGCCCACGGTCTTTGGATGCCCATCCAGCATTATCATCACTGGGATGGGAGGAGGGAACCTGAAGGTGATCCAGCTGATCAGCAGCGCTGGCGCCTGCTGAGATACTGGCCCTGCTGCAAGCTCTCAGCTAGGGCCTCACTTCCAATCCATGGCCCATATTTGGAGAAGCAAAAATCTGAAACTTAATTCCTGACTGACTGCCCTGCTGATACCCAAAAGGCCAGAATCAAAGGCATTTCAATCCTTGCCTATGAGGTAGGGAATCACAGAGTGAAGGAAGCAGAGACAGGTCAGGATGGAAAGAGCAGATAACTTGAGAGAGGGAGCAGGCCTGGGACAGCTTACAGTGTGGAGATAGAACCTAGTTTTTGATTGACTAGAAAAAGAAGGCAATCAATTGATGGATTGCTGCCCCTAATTAGGGAGTCACTGCCTCACCTCACACCCAGCATCTGGCCATCGAGTATGTACCAATCCTATAAGTAACTCACAATGTTTTCATTGATCATTGATGTGTGAATGCTGGTTGCCAAGGTTACACGTGGTCAAAACATTGTAAGGTCATTTCTCAGTGCAGTTGAAAGAGCAGTCAAGGGATCAGCCCAGCATGATAGGGTGGAGAAGTTGAGTGCCTACTATATACCAAGGTCTGAGATAGGGCTTCCCACAGGCGGTTCACCAGGTCACTCTGCAGTGCTCTATCATTAGTGCCATCTTTGCAGACGATACTGAGGTGTGACTCACCTCGGTCAGTCACAAGCTAACACCTCGAAGATTCAGAATGGGAACTCGGACCTCTCAGGGAAGCCGTGTGCAGGAGAAGGGTGAGAGCATAGGAGGGCATGCCAACTAAATGGGAAGCTTGGTGTCCCCTAGGGGCTCCAAGGACTGGTATTCCTGCACTGTGAAGCCCCTGCATGTGTGGAACCTCAGAATATAAAACACTGATATGCTCAAGGCTCAAAATGGACAACAGTCTTCTACTTACAGAAGCTGGGCAGGGAAACCAGATCATGGGAACAAAGAGTTTTTTGTAAAGCCCTCACATAGGCAGGTGAGGGCGGCTCAACAGGTTAAAGTGCTTGCCTGATGACTTGAATTGAGCCCCACATCATAGCGGGTAAGTGAAATTCTCCTCGGACCTCCATTTGTGTCATAGCACACATGTGCCTGTGTCTTCACACACAAACACACACACACACACACACAAACACACACACACACTGACACTGTTTTTCTTTCTTTTTACTATTCCTTTCTCTCTCTCTCTCTCTCTCTCTCTCTCTCTCTCTCTCTCTCCTTCTTTCCTTTCTTTTGTAAGTTTCTTTCAAACTGCATGCATGGAGGTAGGTGGATCACAAGTTCAAAGTCATGCACAGTAACATAGCAAGTTCAAGGTCAGCCTGAGGTACAAGAGACCCAGGCTTAAAAACAACAAACCAAACAGAAAAATGCAGACCTTGTTGGAGGGTTCAACATTAGTGTTTACCCAGAAGCAGCTCATAGCACCTCATCCAGCCAGTTTGCTCTCCCTGCATAGCTGTGACCCTACCTGTACTGTTCCTTCCTGGATCTCTGTGTGGCCATGTCTATCCAGCCTGGCCTGTCACCTGTTCCTCCTCTGGGCCACTTTGACCAGTCAGCCTCTGTGCTGTGGATTTTCTCCATTCTCTAAACCTTATTTCTTTCCAACCTCTGCTCCACAACTCCCTTTTTTCTCACCTAGATTTCTGCTATGGCCTTTGAACCTATCACTCTGCTTCCATCCTGACATCTTACCCACGAGCCCGCAACTGGCTAGGGCGTGGTCCTGTCCACAATCCAGTGGGTATAAGGCCGGGGCAGGCACTCCTGTGGTGGGGCTGGTATGCCATATTGTTTAGTGGTTTTGGCAGGCAAGCCCCTGGTGACTCATACCCCCTGAGCCCTTTTCTTTGCTGTATTCCCTGTCACACATTGATATCTGCTCAGCTGGCCCCATGGCCACTCACCTCTTCCACTGTCTTTCCCCCTAACTCAGATTTCTTTCCCAGTGGTCCAAATCTCTGAGGCTCTTCTAGTCTAATCAAGGAATGACCGTCCATTAGAATGGGAATGCCGGTTATGCATCCCCAAGAGGGAGCACTGTCCTCGAAAGGATCAGGACGGATCAGACGAACACATTCCCCACACATCCCTCTGCATCAGTTACCAATGCCATTAACCATAAATGTCCCGCCCTTCAGGCACACAGAAGAGTGTACTTCCGTACTTCCTGCTGGGATCTGCCTTGGTCAGTGAAGGCAGAAGTGATGGCTGTCACTTCCAGATAAACTTAAGGGCCAGTGCCTCATTGCCCCACACCCATGCTCCAGGTGTTGTTCACTTGCAGCAGCCTGGTTGCTGGTGACAATGGAGACAGGGTTCCCACTACGATGGACCTAAAATGCACGTGTTCTGTGACTGAACTGTAAAAACCATTTGAAAACATGACATATCTTTGTGTGTGTGTGTGTGTGTGTGTGTGTGTGTGTGTGTGTGTGTGTATGTGTACACGCTAGCACTTGTGGAGGTCAGAGGCTAACTTTTGAAAGTTTATTTCTCCTTCCACTATGAGGGACCTGGGAATCAAACTCAGATCATCATGTCTGGCAGCAAGTTCCTTTATGAAGCCACTCACTCACTGGCCCAAACAATTTGTGTGTGTGTGTGTGTGTGTGTGTGTGTGTGTGTGTGTGTGTGGTGGATATTTATGTGGAGGCTAGAGATGGGCATCAGATACCTTCCTCTGTCACTCTCAGTTATTTTTAAGATTAATTTTTTAAAATTTCATATACTGGGGGAGGGGGTGTGGACAGGTGCCTGTGTTGGCCGGAAGGGAATCCCTGGAGCTGGAGTCACAAGTATTCGTGAGCAGTCAGGCGGTGGTGGGTGCCTTTAATCCCATCACTCAGTATGCTGGGGCAGGTAGATCTCTGACTTCCAGGCCAGCCTCGTCTATAGAATGAGTCCTCGGACAGCCAGTGTACACAGAGAAACTCTGTCTAAAACAAACAAACAAAAATTGAATAAACCAACAAGAAGTTGTGAGTAGTCTGAGCATGGGGTGTGGGGAACCGAACTCTGGTCCCCTGCAAGAGCTATAAGAGCAGCAAGTGTCTTAGCTGCCAAGCCACCTCTCCAGCCCCTTCACCTTATTTTTTGAGACAGGGTCTCTCACTGAATTTGGAACTCACTGATTGGCTGGGCTTGTTGACTGTCTTTGTTGTCTCCAGCGCTGGGGTTATGGGTAAGTATCCTTTTTGCATGGTGCTGGGGACCCAAAGTCAGGTCCCCATGCTGAGCAGTAAGCACGGTACTTATAGAGCCATCTTCTCCTCCAACTAACATGCTTATGTCATGTAACATCACTGATATCCAGGGGCTATGTATTTACTACTGTAGCATCATATAACTGATCCCTACTAGCAACATAACTGACTCTGTCAATCATACTTGGAGGCACCCGAGTCTTTCTCCATGTTAAGCATTTGCCAGCCTGGGCTCCTGAGTCAAGAAGAGCCCCTATTCTGCTGAGACCCCTCAGCTTGGAAGGTTTCCAGGTGATTTCACCCCATTGTTTTTCTCCTTGCAATTAACACAGTCTATTATAGTCACATCAAATTCAAATGTAGTCACAAAACTTGCCATAAAGCACAAAGGTTGGGACTGGAGAGATGGCTCAGTGATGGCTGCTCCTGCTTAAGACCTGTGTTGGTTCCCAGCACCTATAGTGTGACCCACAGCTTCCTGTAACTCCAGCTCTGGGGCCTCCGATGCCTTCCTCTAACCTTCTCAAGCACCATGCACATATGTGCATAGAGGCACTCACACATACACATAAAATAAAAATAGGTAAATCTTTTAAAATTATTTTGGTAAAATTAACCCACAAAGTAAAAGCATAATCTAGAAGTTCACACATCCCATGACCCCATAAACCTCACCAGTGAACCCCACACGCATCCCATGACTCCACAACACCGACCAGTGAACCCCACACGCATCCCATGACTCCACAACACCGACCAGGGAACCCCACACGCATCCCATGACTCCACAACACCGACCAGGGAACCCCACACACATCCCATGACTCCACAACACCGACCAGGGAACCCCACACATCCCATGACTCCACAACACCGACCAATGAGTGAATTCACCTTTCTTAAGAGCCATTCTAGGTGCCACGTCAGCCCTGGTGTGATTGGTAGGAGTCGGCTTATGAGCAGTTCCTGCTACTCTGTAATCAAATGACTTTGGACCTATTACTCCTTTAAGCCCCAGAAACTTTATCTCTAAAACAATAAAAGTACCATGCCATACAAAAAGGGAAGTACCATTTTCACAGTTTCTGTCGATCCACTTCCACATAGAGCAATGTGAGTGGGTGTGGAGTGGTCTGGGTGTGGGAGTGGTCTGGGTGTGGGCGTGGTCTGGGTGTGGGAGTGGTCTGGGTGTGGGAGTGGTCTGGGTGTGGGAGTGGTCTGAAATGGGAAAGCTCTGTGCAAATGCCGAATGCTGATTAGAGGGTTTTATTTTAACAAATACATGAGCAAGGGCTGGAAAGATGGCTCAGTAGTTAAGACATTTGCCACTCTTGTAGAGGACCAGGGTTTGATTCTCAGCACCTACAAGGTGGCTCACAATTGTCTGTAACTCTAGCTCCAAGACATGCACATAGTGCACACACTTACATGCAGGCAAAATACTCAAAGAAATAAATAAATCTTTCAAAATAAAACAAAACACAAGGGCTGGAGAGATGGCTCAGTGGTTAAGAGCACTGACTGCTCTTCCAGAGGTCCTGAGTTCAAATCCCAGAAACCACATGGTGGCTCACAACCATCTGTAATGAGATCTGATGCCCTCTTCTGGTGTGTCTGAAGAGAGCTACAGTGTACTCATATATAATAAATAAATAAATCTTTTAAAAAAACACAAAACACAACCAAAACCAAATACATGACTAAATATGTCTCCAAACCAAATACATGACCAGACACACCCCTAAAACAAAATACATGACCAGACACACCCCTAAAACAAAATACATGACCAGACACACCCCTAAAACAAAATACATGGCCAGACACACCCCTAAAACAAAATACATGGCCAAAGAAGTAGCATCCAAGATGAAGTAAATTTCCCAACATGTTCAATCTTGAAAACGAGGCAAGCCAGGCCTGTGAGCTGGCACCGTGGGTAAAGGCACCTGATACGCAAGCCTGGGGTCTGGAGTTCAATCGTCAGAATCAACATTAAAGCAAGAAGAGAAGGAAACCAAGCAAGCCCAGGGCCTGGATCGAAAGCCTCATTAATCAAACCAGACACATCGCTTGACAGCAGATGAGGTGAGGGGGCCTCCTCCCAGACTAGCCACAGTAAGCAAGCCCCACAGTACTGCTTCACTGAGCAGTTCCCAGTGGTTTCTCAAGTTTTACCATTTCATTCTATCAAGGGCCCCTGTGGCAGGTGCACGTGTGAAGTCAGAGGACTACTCTGTGAAGTCGCTTCCTTCCTTTCACTTTTCTGGGAATTCTGGGAACCAAACTCAGGTCACCAGTCTTGCACATCAGGTGCCTTTCTCACTGAGCCATGTGTCTTCCCCCTCCTCCCATCGCTTCTTGATGAAGATGCACAAGCACACACATCCAGTTATGGTGCCTAAGCATCCCCTCTGCTGTGATCCTAAGTCAACGTAACTCCACTTCCTTAACGTCAATTCCTCAATGGAGCTGAAGCTCACTTACTGTTTAGCCCACATCCAGAAGTCAGCCTACCATCCTCTAGGCTTCTTTTCCTGCCCAGGTCTAGTCTGCCTGGCAGCTGCAGCAGGGTTGGAGCACACTTTCCTACAGGAGACTCCACCCTCATTTGAGGAGGCTGGGCCAGCCAGGACAGCTCACTAAGGGCAGAACTTTCTCCTAAGCACCTCAAGGCCAGACCTTGATCAGGTACTAAGCTTGCTTCCACCTGCTTCCTCTAGTTCATTGCTTAAATTTGTCTTCAGTGAGGCTGTCGATATGGCTCAGTGGTTAAAGGGGCTTGCCACTAAACCTGATGACCAGAGTTCAGTGCCCAGGACTTACAAGGAAGAAGCAGAGAATGGACTCTCACAAGTTGTTTTCTGACCTCCACATGCACACTTGTGGCATGAGTGTGCCCACACATATAACACACACACACACACACACACACACACTAAGTAAATGCATATTTAAAAAAAAACTTGACAAGTGAAAGGGTTTGTTAATAGATTGCTGAGACAGACTGGAAGAGGTTAGGGGTGAACTGGAGCAAAACGTTTCAAAGTTCCCAGGAGACAGGGAGGCTACAGCTCTTGGACTGTAGTTGTGAAAGAGCCCTGCACAGAACTTTGATTCCTGTTCATCCTCTTCCTCAGTGTGGGAATAAAGCCACAGCACAGAGGGCTGGAAACCCCAAGGCAGAGACCTGAGCACCTTGGACTTCATTTGAGGTACCCCTGAAGGATTCGGGCAGCTGGACACTAGTCAGGGTAGAAACATGGAAGCCTGTGGATCCTCAGTGTTTCTGGGGTCCTTCATTGGTTGGCACTATTGACCTGTTTTTTCTTTCTTCAACTCATGCTGATTTGGTGCTGGGTCTGAGGTGACAGAGGAGAAAAAACAAAACAAAACAAAACAAAACAGTGTGATCCTGTCCCTTCAGAGACGGTCTGGTGACTAGGAAGGAAATATTCAAACTGTTAATAACTGTTCTCTGGACAGAGTGTGGGTGAAGTGGGAGGAACCCTGGCATCTGAGTTACTGGAACCTTCTTGGGAGAATTGGCATTTAGACCCAGACTTGAAGGGTTTTCAAGAATCTGGAAGATAGAAGGGGTATGTTGTTGAACTCAGTCCAGAGAGTAAAAAAATGACCATTTGCATCGGATGGACTGTACTTGCTTGCAAGAGACCATCAAGATGCAGCTGTTGACTGCTGACATTTCCTCATAGAAGTTGGGGGTGGGGCTTGTTGGTTCCTCACCTGAGCCTCAAGCCCCTCCTTCAGCCTTTTGTAGTTAAGTCTGCCCTAATTGCAAACAGGAGGTGCTAGAGTATATAGGCTGGTAAAGTTGACACAAGGGAGCTCCCGCCACTGACTGAAGTCATTGTTTCTGTTGACGAATGACGTGCAGCTGCTGCTTTGGGGTCGCTGAGGTTCTTGTCAGCAACCCCTCAACAATATTCTGTGAGTCCAGCACTCTCATGGGTTCCCAGGGTTAACCTTGTCGTACCTGCGCTTTGGTTTGTTGTTGGGACCTTAGGAGGAAGGAGTAAACTTTTACTTCTCTGGGAAGAGATTCTTGAATGGGGTTATCAGGGACCAAGCAACAGAACTGAGATGTGACATTCTAGAGAGAGAAGTGGCCCGGAAGGCTTGCTAGGTAGTTCTTTTGCCACACCTGGCTCCTTCCTTTTGGGTGGCTCAATTTCTGTCACCCGGCTTGGTTGCTCTTGAGCTGATGTGCCCCAAGGCTCGTTCTGACACCTCTTTCCTCTCACACCCTGACCCCTGATCTCTGCTCATGACCTGGGTAACCTCTGCTGGTTCCTCATGGTTGGCTGTAGGCGTCGCTGGATTCTTGCTGGGGAACGGCACACTGCAGCATCCCGAAAGGTTACCTAAGCCATAGAGGTCCATGAAAGGTGCAGTATGAATGGTTAATGGCTGCTGTCAATTACCCAGGCAAACCAGCAGTCTCTCTGTTCTGCTTCTGACTCCACAACGTAGTAACCAACTGACCTAATGACAACACTCAGCTCACAAAGCTGCTCTGTCATTCACAGTGAGAATCAACTGTCACTCCGTGAAACCGATATTAAGTACTTTATTTGGATTCTCTTGAGAGATGGTGTGTACCCAGTTCAAGGTTGCCAGTGTTAGAGCCAGGTCTGGAGGCCAGACTTCTCTAATGCCTAAGCTATTTTCTTCACCTCGCATTCGGCCTGTCCATCAAATAACAGGCAAGCAAAAGGAGGACGGTAAATTGCAGGAGTGTAACCACTTAAGAGACATTAAACATTTTTAATCATTCACCTTATTTTAGTGTGTACGTCAGTGCCTATGTGAGCCAAGTCCACAATTTCTCCATATTTCTGTTTCTACTTTTAACTTCCCTGACCAGAAACCCTTGGGTACTTCCAAAGGCCATGGTAGGAAGTAGGTGTTGTAGCTATGATCACCACCCACTCAGCTGACAAGCCGGACCGTGGAACAGGTTGTCAAATATCAGGCGTGCGGAGGGAAGTCCCCGGCTACTTCAACTAACTGCCTATGGCTTTCTGGACAGCAGTAGAGCGCTGTTTGAGATCAGTTAACTCCCTTACCCCCACAGCACGCAACACACACACACACACACACTCCACCAAATGCTCTTTTTCCAGTTCTGGCTGAGATGTTAGGTTCAGTAGATGAGGGTGCCTACCAGGTACCTGGCTGGTTGAGCACCGCCCAAACTGGTCGGGCTAGTTCACCCCGTGTCTGTTTCTGCCAGGACTTGCCCTTGTGTAGGGAGGGTATGGACCTACCCTTCTCCACAGCAACACTGGTAGGTGGAAGGCGCTGTGGGCATTAGTCTGGCAGTCAGACCAGATGGGTGGAGCTGAATTAATCTAACCTGGAATTTCAACTTGGCCAGTAACAACAGGTGAGGGGTGGAAGAGAATCAGCACAGAGAAATGGACAGTTTGGCAAGTTGGAAATACTCATGTGTCTTGCCCTTACCCACTGCCTAGACTTTTTCAAAGTGTCTGCGATATTTAGGCCTCGGTGAGGACATGGGCACTCGAAGAATGAGTTCATCCCAAATCTGCCTAGGTTCCTCTCCGCAACGCTCCCCTTCTCTCTCCTCTGGGAAGCAGGGCGGGGGTCTCGGATTAGTCTTTGTTTTAGAAGCTAAAGAGCCAGAGAGCAGCGCCGGGGAGACTGGCAATGGCAGAGCCCTGAGGTCGGCCGGGGCAGGGCGCTCGGCTGTGACCCTCATGCGGATGCCATGCAGCGGGCGCTCGGTCTCTGCCCTCGGGCACCCACTTCTTGCCGGTCAGGCTGACTCGGTACGCAAACGCGCGATGATGTCCCCTATTGTCCTGCCTCGGTCTGAGAGGCAGCCGAGGAGGAGAAAGGGGGTCGGTTGGGCTCGGGGCAGCCAGGCGAGCGTGGGGCGTCCCGAGCACGCAGGGAGTGGCAGGAAGTGGGGACACCCAGGCGGCTGGGCCAAGGGCCTAGCTGGGGAGGTCCGCGCCCCGCCCCGCCCCTCCTCGACAGCTTGGGCTGCGGGCCCCGCCGGAGGGCAGGGAAGGGCCAGCCTGCGGGGACAGCCGCATCTCTGGAGGGCCCCTACGTGAGGCCTGGGGAGGCGCTGCAGGTGCAAAACCCGGGCGGCCCGCGCGCGCATCGCTCCCTCCCCGGGAACTCCGCTCTTGCGCGGTCCCGGGCCTAGCGGCCAGCCTCGGCGGGACCGCACGTGCGCGCCCTCCCGGGCGGGGGAGTCCCCGGGCGAGCACGTGCCGCGGCGCGCGGGGGGCGGGGAGTCCCGCGGCCGCCTTCATTGCTCCTGCTGCTGCTGCCGCCGCCGCGGCCGCCGCCGCTGCTTCCTTCCTCCTGCGCCGTCCCCTGCTCGGCCAGGGCTGGGGCGGGGTGGGGGGGACTCCGCGCGCGCAGCGAGCTTGGCTGGGCTGGGCGCTCCCGCTCCCGGAGGCGCACACCTTGGGCCGTGGCGGTGGCGGTGGCGGCGGTGGCAGCGGCAGGCTGGGAAACTTTGCCCCTTTGTGCGCTCCGCCCCGGAGGCGGCGGGCAGGTCGGTGCAGCCGGTGGCTTTCCGGCTCCGCGGTGGGGGAGGGGCAGCGCGTGGGGGGAGGGGCGGCACGGGGACCGTGGCAAGGCCCTGGTGGGCGCAGTAGGGTAACCAGCGACCCAGCAAGGAGCTCCGGGTGGCCGTGCGGTGCTGCCGGGTGGGGGTGGCGGGGCGGGGGCTGCGGTGCAGCGGGAGCGGAGCAGCGGAGGCCCCAGAACAAAGGAGCCGGAGCGGCGGCGGCAGTGGCGGCGCGCGCAGCCTGGCCTGTGCCCCAGCGCGCCCCCTCCCCGCACCCCTTGGTGGCGCGGGTCGCCCTTTCTGTGGCTCGCGGGGCTCTGGCTCCTGGGGCGCATCGAGGTGGCCGGCGCGGGACTCCCCATAGGCGCGCCCCCCACCTCCAGGCCGCCTGGGGCGCCGTCTGCTCCAATGAGCGAGCCTGTGCAAACTTTATTTTGCAAGCTCTGTTCCCTCGGGGAAGGTCCGGCGGCCCCCAGTGAGGGGCTGCGTGTGGATTTTAATGAAACTCACTAGCCTGTAGATGTATGTATGTGTGTGAAAGAGAGAGAGAAAGAGAGTGTGTGTGTGTGTGTGTGTGTGTGTACGCGCGCGCGCGCACACACACGCGCTTACAGAGCAACTTTCTCAGAAATCCCACCTTGAGCACCCCCTCATCCCCTTGAATGCCCTGTGCACCCTCACCCCCCATGGAGGTCCCTTGTACCTCCCTCTGAGGTTCTAAGGAGGGCTTCGTTTGACTCAGACCCTGGCTTCCCCCATTTTCTCTCTTCCCAGAAGCAGGAAGAGATAACACGTGAAGTTGTCCCTGAGCACCGAGTGATGCGCTTCCTCTTTCTGTGTCTTTTTTCCCCCTCTCAGGCAGCGTAGCCTTCTCCATCATCCTGACCCAGGGAGGGGAACTCCTCACCCTAATCTGCCCCACCACACACCCACTGGCTCACCTCATGCTGGAGCCCGGGGTGGGTGAGGGTGAAGAACCCACCCAGCCAAGATGAAATCTTCCTTGGGGGCTGCTGCTGCTACTGTCTTGCCCCAGATCCTGGGGCCCTGCAGGTGGGAGACTGGTCCTGGAAGGAGTCCCGCGAGCCGGCTGCAGAGGAGGTGAAGAGGGTTAAGAAGAGGCGCCCATCCCAGAGGCGGAAGCTCTTTGCCTTCACCCTTGTAGACTTGTTTAGGAGAGAAGGACCTGTTTGCAGGCAGGAGACTGGACAGTTTAACCTGGCATCTATGCCCCCTTCCCTGGCAACGGCAGCGTCATGAGCCAGTTTCAGGTGCCCTTGGCAGTCCAACCGGACCTGTCAGGACTTTATGATTTCCCGCAGGGCCAGGTGATGGTAGGGGGCTTCCAGGGGCCTGGGCTTCCGATGGCTGGGAGTGAGACCCAACTTCGAGGGGGTGGAGATGGGCGAAAGAAAAGGAAACGGTGTGGGACCTGCGATCCCTGCCGACGTCTGGAAAACTGTGGGTCTTGTACCAGCTGCACCAATCGTCGGACACACCAGATCTGCAAACTCCGCAAGTGTGAGGTGCTGAAGAAAAAAGCGGGGCTCCTTAAGGAGGTAAGTGGGCCTCTTCCAGGGTCCTCATCCCTTGCATGAGGCCGTTGTCATCACCAGGGGCTGGTTAAAACGACTCATCCACTTAAGCCCGACCTCCCATTCTTGGTCACTCGGTCTCCTTTGGAGCCCAGCCTGCTGTTGGAAGCCCAGAGGGTTCCTTTTCAAGATGGTTTGTATGAGCTTGATTTGTTCCATGCAGTGTGCAGAGCCAGCGTTCTCATCTTGGATGTTTACGATGGATACAGGACAGAGATGTCTAGCTTGGGCTTTAAAAGTTTGTCTTCCCACTCGAAGCCTGAGGTGGATTGTAAGGTGACTGATGTGTGGGTGGCCGTGGTAGCAGTGAAGCATGGGAGACTGAGGTGGCTGCGCTTAGAGTGAAAACTAACGGCTTCGCTTTTTGCTGTCCTGTTGGTGGCGGTGGGAGTTATTTCTCCCTAAGCCTTTCCTTGGGTTCCTGTTTTTGCTTAAACAAGGAATTTAATGATAGACGTGATTGGGGTTCTCAATGGCGTGGGAGACTTCCTGAGGCCACAGGGGCTTTGGCATAGTAGTATTTTGGTGGGTAATAGGCACTAGATACCGATTTATGACTGAATGACGTACCGTCATGTCAAGGAGAACTCTGCATTCAGGGAAGAAGAGGGAAGAATGACGGGCTGTGGGGGTGGGGGGGAAGAGTGGAGGGGCAGTGACTCTGTATTGGGCTTTTTCCTTCCTATATAATGGTGAACAGTCCACACAAGGTTGGTGGCAGTTGTTGACAGCAGAGAGTTGGCGAGAAAGTTGGGACCAGCCAATAGAGCAGATTTTAGGCTGAGCCGTGCGTGTAGCGGCTGAAGTTGCTCCAGGCAGCGGAACTGGCGCTGGACAGAGACAGAGGCCTGCGCATCTGCAGGGCTCCCAGACACTAATTTGTCCAAGAGCCTAGACTATTCTGCCCCTCTGGGCCTGTCTTCTCTTGGGGGAAATTGAGTTGTCCTTGGTGGCCTTCAAAGCCCCCTCAGCTGGGCCAGGAGCTGCTGTGCTCTGAGCATGAGGTGACCTGTGGTTGTGCAGGCTACGCCATCTGCACTTGGGATTCCCCTGATGCCGAGCGTGGAGCTGCGCCTCCGGCTGGTAGGCGTTTGGCTAGGAAGAAAGGTGGAAGTCTAGGGGCAGGGAAGCTCTTTCTGCCAGAGGATTCTGTCCCGTCTTAACTCCCCTTGTCCATTTGCTGCACACCACAAGTTCCCTATTTACCGGCCGAGTTACGCTGCTCACCTTATGCCCTGCAGGCCATTTCTTAGAGGGTGAGCCAGGTACAAGAGCTGGTGTTTGGTTGTTAGCACAGCCCGGTGTGTCGCACCGCTTCCTAGTGCGAGCTTCCTATTTCCCCGTTCTCTCTCCACTCCTGACAGACTCAAGGGTAAAGATGCCAAACCCTGTGGACTAGATATTCTTGTGACATTTGTGGATGTCATTAAGTGCCTGTTTTGGCAACAGTGGAATGTACCTGAATCAGAGGAGCCGGGGGTGAAGCCAGGGCCTCTATCCTCTTGAGAAAGCTGCTGCCGGGTTGCCCAGTGGTCACGGTAAAAATACTGTGGACCTGGGTTGACCGAGGCTTAGAGACAGCCCTGAGAGGTCTGCACACTAGGCAGACCTCACCATGGTTGGTGGCTACTCTAGGCCAGGTAAAAATGTAGCTGGACACCCTGCCGTACCCAGGACATCTACACCTACGTAGGTTTGTGGACCAGGGCTTGCCTCCAGTTTCTGAAGAAACCGTGTAGTGGGGATGATGGAAAGAGTTTTTTCTTAAGGCTAACTATTTTGTTATGTTTATTTGTGTGTATTTCCACACCACAGTGCCTAGTGGAGGTCAAAACAGCATGAGCGTCTGTTCTCTTCCTTCTACCTTGTGAGTTCTGAGGATCAAACTTGGGTCCTGAGGCTTTGCAGCCAGCGCCTTTCCCCATCCTCTTGGTGGTGACCCTGACTTTTCTTTTTTAAAAGAGCAGTGGTCTCAGGGTGGATTCCTTCACATTGATATTTAAACTTTGAAGAAAGGTTTTCTTTCTCTCTTTTTTTTTTCCTTTGTCTTTGCTTGGTTTAAAAAAAGGTAACTAGTAACTCTCCTTTGGAAAAACAAAACAGAACAAATAAAGGCCTGAAAGTCTGAGAACAGCTATCTATGGAGCCAGCAACTCCACCTAAAGGGCTCGTCTCTGGCACATTCAAGGGCTGAGCCGCGCCTGACAGACTCTGCGGGAGCAAAGTGTTTAGCAGCCCCAGGGGACCTCGGGGACCTTAATCATCTGATCTTTGCAGTGCTTAGCAGACCAAATGTGTCACAGGACTGGTGAGGTCTTTTTTTTTTTTCCTTTTGGCCTGACTCCTCAGGTATGGTGGGACACTGCCTCCCCAGAGCCTCAAGAGGTCCTACCATCTGCTTTTTTCTGTCCTCTGGACATCCTTAACGCCATCCTGACTCAACTCTCCCAGCTGCCTTTGGGGTTTCTCTTACGTTGTCTGCTGACAGCACAGCGGCTTGGTACTATCCTACAAGGGCCATGGGAGGGGAAGCTTATCCTGTGGTTTTCTCTTCTCTACTCGGCTTTCTTCTTTTCCCAGTGGGCTTTGGGAAGGGTGTGCCAGAATCCTCGGACTCAATAGTTCAGAATTTGAAGATTAAAGATGGATTCCCAGGAGCAGGTGGTTGGTTGGCAGTAGGTGTGACAGGACCGTAGTCTCCATTCCTAATTCCAGAAAAACCCAGAGCTTAGGCTGGTGTCTGAGTTTGTTTGATTTACATCCTTTTCACTTTAATAAAGGCATTGCCTCTTTAGTCGACTGAGTATGTGGCACCGTGGGGTGACAGAGTAAAACCCTCTAGCATTGGTTTTCTTGGTTATGAGATGGGAGAATCTCAGAAGGATAAAATGTAAGAAAATGCAACTTCTCTGACACACAGCGGCAGGATTAGGCTTTACATATTAACAACTGTGCACTAGTCTGGCTGAATGGTAAGCCTGTAAACACACATTAAATGTTTATCTTGAGACATCCCCTGGCTTGGTGGAAGAACAACTGTAGAACAGGACTTTGCAGCCAGGCATAGGAAGGGGATGTCTCTACCCCAGGAACAAGGTATCATGGCCTTGGGCATAGGCTAAGGAAGCAAAGACCTGAGTAAGTAGAAGTGAATCTGTACAGAAAAATACATGCATGAGGTTGGAAGCTGAAGAACTGCGGACCACAGCGGATAAATGGTCTGTGGTTAGAGGGTCCTTGTTAGCCATCAGCTGTGTGCATCTGTGTCCGCTTTCCAGGCTTAGGCAGTCTTTCAGCAATGTCAGAAACATGGTGGGTTCTTGCTAAGCCATTTGGGAGTTCAGTTTCCAGAGGACAGTGTTCAGCAAAGGGAGAGATGGCTGGAGTAAGTAAGCTAGGTGATGAGATTCTTTAAAAAAAAAAAAAAAAAAAAGCCCACCCAGATGTTTGAGGCCTGAGAAAAGGCTGGGCCAGAAGACCAGAAAATCGAGATGCTGTTTGTTTTTTTTTTTTTTTTTGTTTTTTTTTTTTTGTTTTTTGTTTTTTTCGGAGCTTGGGACCGAACCCAGGGCCTTGCGCTCCCTAGGCAAGCGCCCTACCACCGAGCTAAATCCCCAACCCCGAGATGCTGTTTTTAACCCCATAGCCACAGACTCAATAAGGAAGTCAGTGGAGGGAAGGGAGTGTTTTTTACAAAAGGAAATGTGATAAGGATAGTGAAGGGGGCCCAAGCCTAACTGAGCCATTTGTGTGATGACACATTATGGTCAAGTGTACAGATGGTCAAGGTTGTGCCCACTGGGGGTTTGTGACATGGAAGGTTCAGGAGCAGTCTGAGGCTTCCCAGGCATACTGGGAGGCCAGTAGCCAGAATGTACTATGCCTAGTAGGAAATGCTTATGACAGCAGTTTCTCTGTATAGCAAGGAGAAGGAAGTGAAGGAGGCCTCCAACTTGGGGAGCATAATGAGGGGCAGGAAAAGCAGCCATTGGGTCCCTGGGTGCTGGGGGGTTTATACTGGGGGAAGGAGAGCCGGTCACCACTGACCATTTGCTCCCTACTGCACATTTTACTGAGTGCTCCAAGTCCTCAGTCTTTACAGAATTATGGTGTTAAGTGACTGAAGGGCAGGTTAGGGCTGGCAGGAAGTCCAGTTTTTTTCCAGTGGTTTGGAAATTGTAAATATAATAGTTAATTTTTGATAGTTCTAGAACAGCTTATCGACAGGGTGGTGGTGTTATTTGAGAGAAGTGAAACTTAGGCTAGCAATGGGCTATGGGAATGCCCATGGTTCCTTAGCAAGCAGCCTAGAGAAGCTAAGATCTGGGTTTCTGCAGAGAAGTGATTCTCTCTTGAAACCTCCCGGACAGAACTGACAGGCTTTACTGCCCTGTTCCATCGTCCAGTGTGGATGGGGACTCCACACTGGGGTCACCTGGGGAAACGTTACACTTGTAGGGCGTGGGTTCCCACCTGCCTAACCGACCTAGAGCCGAGTTGACTGGCCTGAGGCTCTTGAAGCAAATCTGCCGTGCAGGGTGGGGACCCTCTGCTGCATACAGAGGCAAGGCTCTCACCAGAGTCGCAGTGCACCAAGTGGTTTAGCTTCCCTTCTACCTTGCTATACAGCTGACCTGCAGTGTTTTCCAGAGCTTGTTACAGAATGCAGAATCTCTGGTCTTATCCCAGACCTTTTACACCCAAATCTGTGGTTCTGCCAGATACCCAGGTGGTTTATATAACCATTAGAATTAGAAGAGTAAATCTCTTAACACTGTGAGACGAGGAGAAGAAGGTATGGGGCAGGGGGAAGGGGGCAAAATAACTCACAGTCAGGCACAGGATTCTAGTTGCCAACCAGGAAAGGGGAACCCGACCCAGGACTGCCTCTGTGTTCTCATTCCTCTGGAGTTCCTTGGGCCTAGTGAGTTTGGGGTGGTACTGTTTAAGGACTTGGGTGCGATCTGAAAATAGCCAGGAAGGCTCTCAGATGTTTGCTGCTGGAAAACCTGATGAGGGAGGTAATAAATGAGGGAGGCCCACAGGTCATAAATGGTGGTTAGTAGAGGGAGGGGTATGTCTGTGGAATCTTGGGTCTGGTTGAAGGGTCTGAGATTGTACAGCAGATCACGAGTGGGTGTTGGCTGATGAGGAAGTGACTGTAAGATAGGACAAAGGGCTGAAGAGACTGCAGCAGCCTAAGCAGCAAGGCTCGGCCAAAGTCAGAGGGACTTAAGTGGAAAGGCCTAGACTTGTTTCACTTCTTAAAATAATTTTTGTGTACAAGTGTTCTGCCTCCTTTCTCATGTGCATGCCTGGTGCCCTCAGAGGTCAGAAGAGGGTGTTGGATCCTCCTGGAACTGGAACCATGGATGGTTTCAAACCATTGCATGCGTACTAGGAATCGAACCTGGGGCCTCTGTAAGAACAAATGCGCCTAATGCCTGAGCCATTTGTCCAGCCCTCTTGGGCTTGTTTTAAAAAGAGCTGCACGTGTCAGGGCTTGGCTTCCTGACCAGGTGGAAAGAGCTGGGACTCAGTAGAGGATTCCGTCAGCCTATCTTGAGACCTGTCACAGTGGTCACATATAGGACAATCAGAGGAAGTGGGGCTAGTCACTCAGAAACGAGTGGAAGAACAAACGTCGTGTGGAAGAGGAGCCAGTTCCTTCCTGTGGAGGCGTCCACAGGCCTTCTGTTTGTAGCTTCTAAGCGGGCGACTGAAGCCATGGTAGAAAAAAGGAATGTGTGTTTACAGTTTTTCCTACACTGTTAGCTGTCTGAGGGGTGCTGTTTCCTGTGCTTGCATGTGTCTGGATAGAGGCTGGTGATGCTATCAGAAGGGAAGGAGAGATCTTCAGGGTCTGTGGGAAGGGAACATCAGGTGTCGTTTCATATTCCTAAGACCGCTTCCTTGCAAAAGAAATATCTATCCTGGGCCATAGCATTTTTGGTCACGTTTTTGTAGTGTGTGTGTGTGTGTGTGATTGTGTGTGAGTGCCCATGCACATGCACTCACAGAGGCCAATGATCAACATCGAATGTCTTCCTCAGTTGATGTCCACCTCCTATTTAGAGATAGCATCTCACTAAATAGACCTGGCTGGTCTGGAATTCATGAAGGTGGTTTAAGCTGGCCTTGAACTCAGAGAACCCTTTTGTCTCTTGCTACCGTGATCTGTCCACCTCGTTTTAAATGTATATTTTTTTTATGTATATGGGTGTTCCACTTGCGTGTATGTCTGTGCATCATGTGTGTGCCCAGTGTCTGTGGAGGCCAGAAAAGGGTGGTATCATATCCCCTGGACCAGAGTTAAAGATAGTTGTTAGCTGACCTGTGGGTGCTGGGAAGTGAACCTCCATGTTCTTAACCACCGAGCCATCTCTCTAGGCCAACCCTTTTATTTCTTTTGTGACAGTCTTCAGATTCTGTATCTGAAGATTCAGATAGACTGGTTGTCCAGCCACCCCCAAGAAGGATCCTGTCTCCAGTGCTAGAGTAGCATCAAAGCTGGGCTGTCATGTGGGTGCTGTAGGTTCTGGAGATCAGAACTCGGGTCCTCATGTTTGGACAGCAAGCACTTTGCTGAATGGAGCCACCTCTCTAGCTCCCTAATTTCTCTTGTCATGCGGGGAATTAGAACTCAAACACATTAGACAAGTGAGTACTTTATGCCTAAGCTATACCCCAGCCCTAGGCTTTATCCTATAACAAGACTTAGTTTCAGATCTGGGTTGAGGTCAGGCTTGTGAGCTTTCTGAAAGGTTCAGCTGAATTTCTCTTGAATGTGCAACAGGATCTCTTCCTGGGGAGACAGTATATGGTTTGTAGTACATTCCCTAGAATACTCATGGCCATTCCAGGCTTTAAAAGCGTGCTCTATCTGAGCCATCCAATGTGAGATTCATAAACCATGGATGGCTATTTAAGTTAAAATTAAAATTACAGCAGTGGTCGCAATAGCTGCCTTCTAACTGCTCAGCTGCATACGGCTAATGGCTCAGGTTGGACAGTGCAGAGAAAGAATGGAAGAGCGGTGGCTCATACCTGAAATCCCAGCACTTGGGAGGTAGAAGCAGAAAGGACTCCTGAGCTGGAGGTTGGCTTAACTCTTTATGTAGTCCAGCCTCTTTCATGGTGAGTTCCAGGCCAGCCTCAGCTATATACTAAGACCCTGTCTCAAGAAGAAAGCAGTATTGAAGAGCCATTGGGCAGAGCTATGAGCTGGACATAGGGTGTCCTTGTGTGGTCCCCAGATCCATCCTCATCATAGCCTCTTTCAGGTTGAGGAAATGGCCTTCTGGGCTGGGAATCATGGCTGTGGTATAGAAGAGAACAATCTTCTGATTCTAGCCTACTCCAGAAACCATTCTGGAAGGCATGACTATGTTTTTCTTTAGCGCAGCAGTGGGATCCAGTGAGGTGAGGCGCCCTACTAGGACCCTCCCACCAGTCCTGATCAAAGCCTCAGGGAACATTGTTCAAGTTAACTTCTCCTCCTGCACGTACTTGTTCACAGCCCAGCCCAGAGTCATCCCTCTGCCTTAGGCTGTCTCATGCAGAAGGCGGTGTGGTGGCTAGGTGGGCTGACAAACCATTCTGGGACTCAATGTCTAGTCCCCATCTCTTCTTTGCCTATAGAAGAAGAGTGGAAAGCTCAGGAAGAGGATGTTGGGGGTGACCCTTATCTTCCTCATGCACCCACTGTGGTCCAGTTGGTTGTTCTGGAAGAGTCTGTTAGGCCTCTGCCTGGTGATCTGTGTGGGTCCAAAGCTGCTGCCACTCCTGGACTATGTACACTTTGGTGGCCTTGTCTACCATTTGCATGAGAAGTTGACAGCCTGAGTTTCTGCTAATGACTGAGACGGGGGTGGGAGATGGGGGCCTGGAAAAGCAGTTCTGTGTGAGATCATCAGTTGCCTTTCAGGTGAACTCAAGTCTGGGGGTTGCTTAATTGCTTCAAGCAATGTGGTGGGCAGGGCTCTCAGTTGGCTCTGTTGTTTGCTTGCAGACCTGACTGACTTGTGGGGGTTCCAGAATGCTAAACCCTGGCAATTAGTTGACAAATTACATGTCTCCCACTGCTGATGGCACAATGAATCCAGGTCCTCACAACAGGACAGAACTGTGGCTGTCCTTGTACCTCACTGCCCCTCTTGATTGTTGGAGGAAGCCTCAGAAAGGACAAGGAGAAGCTGATTCAAAAGCAAGGGGCCAGGTACTGGACTATAGCGTTCCATTTCTGAGGCATTCATGTCTGGGAGACCTTGGGCTGTTCTCACCTGTCTTTTTTATTGACTTGTACCTATAGGGGTAACTCCGTTCCCCCAAAGATTCCAGGATTGATGCTGGCTCTCTAGGAGAGGGATAGGTTCTTGCTTGAGGCCTGGGGGTGGGGGTGGGGTAGGGTGGGGTGGGAAGGTGAGGAGAGGTGCAGGGAGGGGTTGGGACAGGAGGAAAAGAGCAAGCACTAGAGCAAGGAGAACACATACCTTCTAGAGTCCCCTGGACCTACAATGTCCCTATCCCTGGAGAAGTAGAGCTCCTCTTTGGTGCTGCCTCAGTTTCCAGAGTCTGGTGATCTTAACCTGTGGCTAGCTCCATCCAGCAGGCTTCTCCTCCGACTAGTGTAGGCCAGGCCAGGCACTGAGCCTGAGCCAGGAGTAGAGGGGACAGTGTGACCTTTATCCTTCATGAGACCAAGGAAACCTTTTCCTACCAGAATGCTGTTATAAAGCTGGAAGGGCGGAGTGCCTTGAGGACAGTCTAGCCTTAATGGGCCTCTTTCAGACCAGCTGGGAAGGGAAGTGGGCTGGGATGAGAGTTTGAGTGTATTGTCTTGTGAAGGATTGGGGAGGGCGATGACTCCCCTGACCCTCTGCTCCTGGAGTGCAGCTCAAAAGAGGCTAAAGGCAGAGATGTCTAGATGCAGGCAGCTGGGCACACTTGAGGGTGTTCACGGATCCTTAAAGCAGGGTAAATCTCTGTTCATTCCTTTTGGAAGTCCTTCCTCCAGGCCACCCTGGGTTCCTGAGGTGTAATACACACATAACCTTTTTCTATAGGGTCATCATATAGTTTCCTGCTATTTGATGACTCCTGGAAGAGTTGGTGGTCCGAAAGACTGTTTCATTTGAGTCAATACACTGTCTTCTCCTGAGCATCTAGACTAGTGATTCTCAACCCTTTTGGGGCGGTGACATATCAGAAACCCTGCATATCAGTTAGCTACATTATGATTCATAATAGTAGTACAATTACCGTTATGAAGTAGCAACGAAAATGTTGTGGTGGGGGTCAGCACCACATGACCCTATATTAAAAGGTCGCAGCATTATGACAGTTGAGAACCATTGACAGGACGCATGGAACACAGGTAGAGCAGCAGGACCTGTCAGGGACTCAGGTATGAGACCTGACTTGTCACGGGCAAGCAAGAGGGTGGTTTGGTACGGCCCCTTTGTCCAGCAGGCATCATCAGTGCCATCACTGTGTCTGCTTCTGCTGGACCTCCAAGGAAAACCATCTTTCTTCTGTTGTTCCTTCTCCTCTGCTTCCTCCTCCTGGTGATTGCCATTGACAAAGCCTTCCGCTGCCAAAGCTAATTGTGAGGTCTGATCAGTGAATGAAGGCGAAGGCAGTTCCCATGACAACCTCAAAGAGTTTCAAATATAGGGGATGATGTATGTGTGATGGGCTGTAATTACTCAGGTGGAAACTGATGTGTGGCCACCAGGAAGCATAGGCTCCAAAGGTGGGGTGGGGGGGCGGTGTTCAGCGTTCTTTGCAGGATCCTTTGTATGATGGAGAGGCAAGGAGGTCATAGGTTTCCCCTCAGTCAGTTCCCAGTGCTTCCGTGTTGGGAGCTGTGGAGAGAGGAAGGGTTCTGGGTGGGGAGGCAGGTCACATGATCAGATATTAAAAGGTATTAAAAGAGTAGGAAGTACTATAAGCTGGCAACAAGCTGAGGTAACTAGAGAAGGCTTCCTGGAGGAGGTGGGCTTCAGTTGGGTAAGGAAGGAAAAGCGCCGTAAAGAGGTACCTTGTTTAGGATGAGGCGGAGGAAGCAAAGAGACTTGTCTTTGGGAGCGGTAGGTGGACGAGCATTGTAGGGGTGTCCATCGGGCCACTGCAAGAAGATGGTAAGAGTCCTGCCGGCTCATTTTCCTGCTCTGTGATCTTGAACAAGGTGTTTAGAACTTTGTATTGTTTCTCCATCTGTAGGGTGGGTATGGAAATTCCTGGCATCTTGGTTTATTTTGAGGTTTAAGTAAAAACTTTGTATCCCCATTTGTGAGGTCCAGCGAGGCTTGGTTCACTAGAAGTCTTCCTCTCTTGAGTGTGTGTCTGAGTTCCTGTTTTGTCTATGTGGAGTCTGGTCTATGGATAGCCGTGTTCTCCAGATTCTCAGTGTGTTTCCAGCAAGGGACCCCATTGACCTTCTCTGTGGCCCCACTCCTGTGGCCAGTACAAGGGAGTCTGGTTGGCCAGGATGGAAGACTGGGGCAGGTCTTTGTCTTCACAGAGGGATCCCAAGTGCCTCTGAGAGCTGGTCCCTTGGGAGGCCCACATATAGAAAGAGGAAGGTCAGTAGGAAGTGAACTTTCTAGCTCAGTGGCCCTGGCATGTGTCTCTGACTGGCATCAGGTACTCTCAGAAGGAAAGGTGGCTGGAATGAGAAGAGGATGGGAACAAGGAGGCTCCCTTGGTTTAGCCAAGGGCTGCTGGAGGGTAGAGTGGGTCCCTGAAATTAAGGGAGCACAAAGTTAGCACAGGGAGATGGGGGCGCTCCTGTAAGCTGTGAGGAAGCAGCGCAGTCTGCAGGGGCAGGTCTAACCTTTCTAGGAGAGTTGGTGCTCGCCCCCAAACCTCCAGGCTTTAGGGACCTCATGTAGAAAAGCCTGACCAGGAGAGGAGCCTCCTTATCTCAGTGCCCAGCCCCCTGCTACTCCACACTCCTGAGGCAGAACTCAGCTCAGCACATTCCAGTTATGTGTAGACCTAGGAAAGAGGGGAAGACGGGGCCCCACCCACGAGGGGGAATGACTGTAAATAAAGAACTGCTTGAATGTGACTGGTGCTCCAGGAGAGGCCAAATGTTGTTCCCAGGGTCAGGGAGGAGCCTGGCTAATGCTCTTCAAGGCTTGGTGACTGAGGACCTGGCAGAGGGGAGGCACTGTTTGGAATCAGCCATGCAGTACATTAGCATGCGGGGGAAGGGTCAGGAAGCAGCATTGGGAAGAGTGAAAATATTAGTATTCTCAGATCTGTTTGTCAGGAAGTGGTCACTTGAAGTGACCCAGTTGTCTTTCTATCTTCCTGGGCTTAGAGAGAGGTGTGTGTGGGGGTGGGGGGGTTCAAAGGATGAGAAGGGTTTATGTTTGAATTCCTGCCCACCAATTTTCAAGGGCAAATTGTTCAGTGTCCCCCAATACTCTTCCTTCTCCTGAAAACAAGGCTATGTGTAGAGTACAATGAGATGAACCTACAACATGGTTGGCACAGGGCTTGGTATGTGGGGGTGGGGGTGGGGGTGGGGACTGAAACACTATGGCAGCCCTAGTAGCAGCAGTATTGACATTGTCCAAGCTGTATTTGCCTTTCTATGTGGGGGTCCATGGATATAATAGCACCGGGCTTTGGGGAACCCAGAGAAGGAAGAGGATTCATTTAGGCTGGTCAGTAGTGAGTTAAGACACAAACACTCAGTTTGTCACATCAAGTCATGATTTAGGACATTGTCCCTTTATCTTGTCATCTGCCTCCCTCCCTGCTCTGGGAGGGACCCAGTAGGATAGCCTCTTGTCCCAAAGGGGAGACAGGTGTGGGCCCTGAGGCCTCCATATATCAAAAGTAGGCTTGCCTGATCCTAAAGAACTTATCTGATTCTGAACACCCCCTGGGGGCCCTGGGGTGGGGCAGGATTATGCATTTGGGGTGGAATGGGTAATAGAGCGAGTCATTGGAGGGAGCAGGGGTGCTCATCCGTGAGTCACTTCTCTCAGACCTCAGCTTATTCATCTGTGAGAGTGAGAAAGCACCCTGAGCTCTGGCAGAGATGTAGAGTGCTGGAAGCCAGCAGCACCTACCTTGTCAGGAAGTGGCTCTGTGCCTTCTCAGGCCCTCACACGTGTATGAAATGGCTGCTGGTTCCATTCTTCAGATGAGCAGAGGGAGGCTAAGTGAGGTAAGTTACCACAGGCTAGGAAGGTAGGGGGGATATGTGGATACTAACGTGTATGTGAGGTAGAATCCTGGATGTTCCCCTTCAGAGAGGGAACGCGATGACAGATGCCTGAGGATGCCTGGGTATTGAATCCCAGAATGCGATTGCTAGGACCTTGCTATCCCCCTTCCCGCTTTGGTCTCCTGGCCATCGCACCCTCGGTATGCGCATAGTTAGGGAACTAGAAGGAAACTCTTAAGGGCAGAGAGCCGAGGGTGTTTTTGGAAGGGGTACCTGGTGGATCTTCTCCAGGAGAGAAAATTGCATTTCAGCTCTGTTCGGTAGTAAGGCTTTGCCGGGGAGGGCATAGCCAACTTGGGGAAGCACAGGCTGTTTGGACTACAGCCAGTTTTCCGAGAGGGGTATGTATAAGAGGGAGTAGAGCTATAGAATGGCAAAGGATATGGTCTTCAGAGAGGACTGACCTGGCTGGCTTGGAGTTTGAGCTATGCTGTGTTCTAGCGGTGTCACCTTCGGTAAGTTACTCCACTCATCTGCAGTCTGCAAAGCGGGGGCGGGGTTAGGGGGATGTGAGACTTCTGCTGCCCTGGATTCTCCTTGGAGGTCCAGAGCTCCAGCTCTCCTCCGGCTGAGAGTGGCCGGTATGGGATACCCACATATCGCCCTCCCCGCCCCCGCCCCCCACTCCGCCGTACTACAGTTGCACCCGCTGGAAGTGCAGGGGACGCCTCGTGTATGTTGCCGGAGGGTTGGGGGTGCCCCGGGATCCCCGGCCTGCCTGGGAAGCAGCCCTTGTAGCGATGGCTCCCTCCACCAAGGCCCCTGCCTGGCTGCTGGGCAGGTCCTTGGCGGGGAGGGCCGGGCGCGGGATTGGCTGGCGCGCGCGCCGCCCCCTTGCACACCAGCCTGGCGGGGCGGGAGCAGCCGGCAGCTGGCCGCCGCCTCTGCAGTGCCTCCCTCGGTGCGCTCCCTCCGCGGGGATAATGGGAGGCCCGGCGGCGGCCGATGCAGTAGTGGAGGCCGGCCGAGGTAGAGCGCTGGGCCTGGAGGGGAGGGGAGGCCGTGTGCCGGCCGGGAGCGGGTCCCTGGGATCTCCAGAGGCTCAGGAACCGAAGCAGGAAAACAAAACACTGGAAGGCGCAGGGGCCCATCGGCGCTGGGGAGGCAGCTGGAGCAGGAAGATGGTCCCCGTCCAGCCTTTCTTCTCCCGGCCTCTTCCCCTCCAGTGCGCTGGGGCCTGTGCAGGACTGCTTTGCTCCTTGCCTGCTACCAGACTGCCTCACCAGTGTCTTTGGCTTTTTTGCAGGTGGAAATAAATGCTCGTGAAGGAACGGGGCCCTGGGCACAAGGGGCGACTGTCAAGGTACCCTGCGTGCTTGTGTGTGTGTGTGTGTGTGTGTGTGTGTGTGTGTGTGTGTGTGTACGTGGGCGCGCGCGGTGGGGGTGAAGTGTTTGACTGGATTGGATAAAAATAAAGGGTCTCCTCTGGTGATCCCTTAATCTCCCACTGTGTGTGTAGCAGCAGCTGAGGGGGAGGGGCGGCGGGAGTGTGGGCGGCCAATGAATTCTCAGGCCTGTGTGGGTTTTGTTTGGATTCGTTTTGCTTTCTCAGCTGGATGGTTTGGGTGCAGTTGGGGTTTGGTTTGAACTGTATATATATGTGTGTGTGCGCTCTGCGTTAGTGTGTGTGTGTGTGTGTGTGTGTGTGTGTGTTTTATAAAGACCTGCAACCCACTTCCCACCCCTGCCTCTGGAAATCTCTGGAGAATGGCCCTGGCACTGTTGGTTTGCATCCAATCTGCAGAAATCCCCGGGGTGCGTTGTCGCGGGGAAGTGGGGGGTGAAAGACAGTAAGGGGGAGGGAGAATTGCACTCCTGAGTCTGAAGCTGATAGGGTGTCATTAGTCATGCTGCTGTCACCATGGAGATGGCTGGAGAGAGGAGAGGAGGTGGTGGGGGTGAGGATATTTTGGGTAGGGTGGGGGCTGATGCAACATCATGGCTGGGAAGCCAGCGGGTGTCTGCTGTTATTCTGTGCCACTTGGTGTCTGGGAGACTGGGAAGGCAGTGTTCCCTGGTGTGAGGGAAGCAGAGAAAGGGGCTGAGACCCATTCCAGGTGGGTTTTCAGAGGACGGTGTAGGTCATTTGGGAGGGGAGAATCTGATCACTAAGAAGCTATGACTAACCCTGGGGGGGGGCAGATCAGTAGATTTCCTTCTAGTTTGCCCCAGTTTACAGGGCCGGGGGCTCACTCTAAGTTTGGAATTACTCAGCAGTATCCTCTGGCCCAGAAGGAGGGGGGACTGGGACAGAAAAAAAAACCGTGATTGCCTCTAAAGAGCAGAGGTTGGGAGTGAGTGTGGGGACAGGTGGGCAGGTCAGGCCCCGTGGGGCTCTGCCTTGCATAGAGGCGGCCCTGAGCCTGGTTGCTTAGGTAGCAGGTGGGCGAGCCGTGAGTGTCCCTGCATGCTCTTAGTCTTTCCCGCTTCCTGGGAAAGCTGTGGGAAGCTCTGAGGAGGTGCTGGAAATGGCATTCTGCCACCTCGCTGTCTGTGGTGACACTGACAGGGTGGGGCTCTGCTTCCTCCTGTGTGTGTGTGTTGGGGGTTCCCGGGCTAACTTATAAGGTGTGGATATGAAGGTCAGGGTTATTCACCTGGCCTCTCCCCAAGCAAATACTTGAAGAATGTGGATTTTGCTTCTGAAACAGCTTAGGTAGGAAGAGCCCAGGACGGCTCTCTGGGGAGCTGGCAGCCTTGGTGAGGCTGGGAGTTGTTGGTAGTCATCTGGGAAGGAACCGTGGGAGAGCCCAGGCAAGTTAGAAGCACCGGTGATCCTGTTTGTGCGTGCGCGCTGAGAGAACTCTGAGCTCACATTGGCTCACTTATGCTTGCTCGTGGGAGCCAGAATCCAGCTTCCCACCTCCGCTTCCTTTGGCCACCCACTGCTGGCTGGGGGAGTTGTAGCCACCCATGCTGTATGCTGTTCCAGGACTGTGGGCAGTGGAGATGTTAAGATTATGAGGGAGAATCTTCTTCTGTCCCCCAACTCTGAAGCCAGACGAAAGGATGGGGACACAGCAGGCTCAGGGAAGGGGGAAGCTCCCTCCTTCTGCACCTCCATCCTTGTCTGCTTACTCTCTCAAGCACCCTGCCTGCCTGCTGCGCGGTGATGCCTCTCAGGAAAGACCTGCTTCTTTCCACTCCGCTAGCATGCACTCTGTTTCTGCTACCTGTTGTGCTACCCTGGGATGTAGCCAAACCCTGACCCCAGTGTTGGGGAAATCTAGAGAAAGTTCTCTGTAGGTCCTCCCCTGCCCTGTTCTGGGAGCTTCATCCCTTCTGTCCCCAGCATGGATCTGCTTATATTGAGTTGCCTGCCTGAGAACCATAGCTTCCTCCTATCCTTGATGCCACAGCACTCATGTCTGAGCCCCTGTTTCTGGCACTGTCTTCCCTGCACATTGGGGTGACAGAGTTTTGCTTACTCTATTATCATAGTAAAAGAGCCCCTCCTGTGGTCAGGATAAAAGGGAGTATGTGTACATGTGTGTGTGTGAACAGGTTCCCACAGGATGGGTATGGGAGGGGTAAGCCTCAAGGGGGAATGGTGTCCAGCAAGCCAGAAGAAATAATGCATGTCTCCCTGTGTGCTAAGTGGTGCCAGGAATATTCGGATGCGTGGGCGTACATAGTCCTGGCACAGCCACAAAGCTTAGCTTGATGAATGCAAGTTGTCGGTTTACTGTATATTGTGCTTCATGTCGTTTGCCCATGATATATCCCAGGGAATATGCCATAGCATGATACCCTGCTGCCGCCTCCTTCCCCTCAGCTGCCTAGACAGAAGACAGTGCCCAGTGCAAGAGCACCAGGCTGCCCTGCATTGGGGCCCCCACACTCTGCCTCATGGGAGCTCACTGGCTAAGGATGTCTGGAAACTATCTTGGTACTGGGCCCAGGATCTTAGCCTTCTATCTCTCCTTTTGACCATCCCAAAAATGCCCTGTTGAGAATCTGTTCCTTTTGACTCTGCATACTCTTGGTCATTCCTGACTGTTCCTTTCTGCCTGTCTTCAGCTCTTTGCAAGAGTCGAGGAGCTCCTTCTCTCTGTAGTAATTTATAAGCAGCAGTAAAGTTGAAGACCGGTGGGCCTATCAGGCGGGAGCAGAAAAGAAAAGAGTCCAAAGGATAGCAGATTTGAGCTGGAGAATGGTCAGGGCTTCCTTCCCCGTGTGTATCACAGAGCTCAGCTCTACTGCTTTGGTGACCCCCAGTCATTTTTGAATGAACGTTGGAGAAGAGGAGGGACTGTGGCAGAAGAGCGTAAGCCGGATTAGGAGACATCTGTCCGTCACAGTGCGGGGGGCCTGGGGCTGCATTCTGGGACTACCACCATTGATGGCTCTTTGGCCCCTCTTGCTGGGCCACAGAGAAGTGGCCCAATGAGAAGTGGGGGTTTGGGGGGGACCTTGGGTGCTCATCTGCTTCTAGCTGCAGATGCCCGTTTCTGCTAGAAATGGGCTTTGTGGTTTTGCCAAGTTCCCTCCCATACACTGGAGGTTATAGCAAGTGGTTTGACTGGCTGGGGGGTCTGGGCTGGGATATGGCAGAGGCTTTGTTTTGGCTCTGCTTTTGGGTCTCCCAATACTCTTAAAGTCTTTTTTTCCATCCCTGGCCTCTTGGGCTTTTAGCCTCATTTCCTCCTGCATCCAGACATCTGGCTGTCAGCAGGACCCCCGTTTCCAGCTTTTGAGGGGGAGGTGGTTTACTCTTGGGCCGTTTAGGGGTCTGGGCAGACAGAACAGGGACTAAGTACAGCATAGGAAAACAAGTTACTATGAACCTTACAAAGCCATTAGACACTAAGATACGGACTAGATACTTCAGTTACAAGTGGGAACACCAGCATTGCCAGTGTGTGTTGTGCAGACGACCGCTTTGATCTCTGCTGTGTTTGGGGCGTGTGAACGTGAAAGCAGCACAGACCGAGCCTTTCATCCACGTGCACGCCTCTGCGCCAGACTCACTTTTTGGCTTTTGACCTCAGGACTTTTAAGAATCAATGCTCCAGCCTTGTTTTCAAGCTCAGCCCTTCTAGGATCTGGTCATTGGTTAGGGTCTTGTGTTCTGAAACAGATAAGGTAGAGAAGGAAGCTTGGTATTGGAAAGAAAGTGTTGGTTTCAGATTTTGGATAAAATACTGTGCTGTTCATGTGAACTTGAACATCGGTTTATCAGGAGTGAGGGTCTCCTGGCTGTGGTGGTACCCACCTTTAATCCGAGCACACAGGAGGCACACACAGGTAGATCTCTGGAGTAGAGGCCAGCCTAGTCCAGGAAGCCAGGACTGCAAGTGAAGACTTTGCTTTCTGGAAAAGTTTGGGCTCTGGGGCTGGGAATATGGCTTAGTTGAAGAGCATTTGCCACGGACTCAATCTCGAACACTGCCAAAAGGAAAAAAGGTCACCTTGTAGACATTTAACCTAGATATAGTTGTGTGTGCCTATAATCTCCCAACACTTGGAAGTAGACCAGGAGTTCAAGGTTATCCTTGACTATATAGCTAGTTTGAAGCAAGTCTGGGCTATCTAAAGTTTGGGTCTTACAGACTTTTACTGCTTCACTGGCTGAGAGGGAGCAACAGGTAGTGGAGTTTACTCATGGGCTCTGCCATTAACCGTGAAGAGTCACTTTAGAGCCCATCGCCATGGTTTCCTTTACAGCGGAGGGCTTGCCTTCCAAAGTTAGGTGTTTTTTTTTTTTTTTTTTTTTTTGGTTCTTTTTTTTTTTGGGCTGGGGACCGAACCCAGGGCCTTGGCGCTTCCCTAGGCAAGCGCTCTACCACTGAGCTAAATCCCAACCCCGTTCAAAGTTAGGTGTTTTTTTGTTTGTTTGTTTTGTTTTTTCAAACTAAATGTAGAAACAGACCAGATCGTTTTCTCCATTTGTTTTTGTTTTTGTTTTTTAAGTTTCAAGATGCAGTCCCACTTTGTAAAGTCGGCTAACAGCCTGTACAATTTGCCTCTGGTGTTGGGTACCATTCAAAGCCTCCTGAGCGTCCGACAGGGCAGTTTCCACACTTGCTCTTGGATGTCCCCAAAACTGACAGTTTCTCTGTGTATGTGATGCTGGACTGGGTCAGGTCGTGACCAGCGCTGCTTCTGAATGTGCTTCTGGCAGTGCACAGGGCTCTTGGTTTGTGTGCCTCCATTCCCTTTCTGGACACCTCCCCACTCTTCCTCACCCTGCTGTTTGTTACAGAGAATCTCTTGGAGCAGCCAAGCTTCTGTAGATAAGGACCCTTCCTGCCTGCTCAGGGATCTGATGGTGTGTAGTCTGAACCAACCAGCCCCTGAAGGGTGTGTGTGTGCTCAGAGACTGACTTCAGGACCTCACACATGCCCGTGAACAGTCTACTACTGTAATGTCCTCGGCCCTCTTGCTGCCCAGGCTTTTGAATGTATTGTGTAGCCCAACAGGCCTTGAATTTGGGATCTTTCTTAGTTTCCTGAGTAGCTAGGGTTATAGCCCTGTTCCACCAGGCTGTTCTTTCATTTAGGATTTAAAAAAAAAAAAGTTTAAATTTTTTTTTTTTTTTTTGTGGAGCTGAGGATTGAACCTGGGACTTGCTAGGCAAGTGTTCTGCCACTAACCTTTATCTTCAGGCCTTCATACAGTGGTCCTTACTAACCTAGAGGTATAGCCCTTTCCTCTGAGGGGCTGACCTCATATTGTGATCTCTGTAAGGATGGACACGCCGTTATCTGGGTGGCTTTAATTGAAGCGTCTTGGCTCCACTTTATCCAGCCGAGGTTTAAACATGAGTGTAAAAATGTGATTTTTTTTTTTTTTTTTTTTTTTTTTTCTCAGCAGCCTAGAGAAAGGACCCCGAACTGTCCTGCTACAGAAATATTTCTTAAGGGGCCAGCATGCCAAGTGGAGGAGGATCAGGGTCTAAGCAAATCCTGGTTGTGTGTCTGGCCAGGAACTCTTGTGCCCTTAGTGCTTAAGTAATTGGATTTCTGAGCTCCGCCCCCCTGCATCCTCATGAGTAATCCTGACCTCATGGGCTCTGCATGGAGACAAAGGCATTGAAAGGTTTGCAGCTCATCCCTAACAGAGAATTCCCCAGCTCTGCCCCGCTGACTGGCTTCTGCTTCTCTCACGAGCCTGTGCAGCACCCACTGCCTTCTCTCAAAAAGAAAAGGCAGAATACTTGCCTAGCAAGTCCCAGGTCATTTTCTGGCCTGTAAGCTTTGTTCCCAGTCTTGCTAAGCAGACAGTTTATTAAAGGGACTGTTGCCTGTCATCTGCCTGCCTGTCCCTGTTCTGTTGATGGGGATAAACCGGGAGGCCAGAGACACCTGTCAGAGGCAGGCAGAGGACCCAACAAGGGTTGTGAGTGGACGACCTGGTCAGAATCTGCAAACTGACTCCTCAGCTATGCCTTCCCTTGGGAGCAGCCCTCAGACCACTGTCTCTGCTGGCATGCTGAGGCTGAGCTGGGGTACAGAGGGTTCCTTCTGACTCCCCTGGTCCTGCAGAGAAGCAGAGACTAGATCTTCAAAATTCGAGTTGTCGTCCTGTCCCCCAAGCTCTAGGAGAATGGATTGTTGGTACAGCTGGAGATGTCCCTGTCAACATAAAATAAAATGCAGCATTAAAGGGTCCAAGCCATAGTGACCTCGGCCTAGGAACGCAGGACTAGGTGACTCCAAGTCCGGTGTTGCAACTACTTTCTATTTTTTTGTTGTTGGTGGTTCATTTTTTGTTTTTATTTTTTAAGAAACCAAGCAAAACCATACATCAAAACACCTTGCTAATAGATGCACTGGCGAGAACAGCAGGCAGACCGTAGTAAATTGAAGAAATCTCTGCTGTGGGTCTCGGATGCTATCTGGTTACATTCTTGGGTTTGGGGGTTGATGGAAGCTGTGGCATTCATATATTCCAAAACGATTTGCCTAGTAGTCACAGGACGTCCAGCTGCATAGGTGTTCAAGTAAACGGCTATTTAGGGGCCAAGAGAGCTCGGGGTAAATTAGCTCTGGCCCTGTAACATTTCCAACTCCGTGATCTTTGAAGTGCTCTAATCAGTCTGCTTGCTCAGCGTAGGTGTGGTTTCTTCAGTCAACACGCCCGAGAGCTGTCCACCTGTTTTTCTCTGCATTTTTCTGCCCTATTTTTTTCCCCCTCTCAATACCAGGACGTTCTTTAGGGCCTCAGTCTGCCCTTTTTCCCACTACATGCTTTAAACATAGCTTTCTTCCGAGTCTGACCGTGCTTTGTGACATGCGTGCCAGGATTTCTTAGGTCAGAATCATCTAGGGAGAGCACCGTGGGGGCTGTCTGGCCAAAATAAACACGTGTTGGGCCAAACGTATGGGTATGGGTTCCTATTTTAGACCGAGGGTGGACTGAAGATGAGGGTCCCAGGTAATCCTGCTGGAAGGTCTCTGTAGGCAAGCCATAATGGGGTCCCCTCCTCACTGGCCTCACTCCTCACCTTCTCCCATGGTTGAACTCTCTGCTTCCTCTGCCCTGTGGCCTTCCTTCTGTTGTTTTTCACTGGTTTCCTGTTTTCCAGCTGTGGGCTCCCAGATACATCACTGGGCCCCTGGGTAGTAGTTAGGGCTTAGCTGTGGGGCTGTGTGGTTACAGTGGCGTGTGTCTTGGGGCTTCCTGGCAAGGAGTCCAGTCTGAACTCATTGGCTAGGAGCCAGAACCCAGAGTTCTGTGCTCATCCTCATGGACCCAAAAGTTATTTAGAAAACCTTGTGGGTATTCGCATGCCCAGGAGTGCATGCACGAGCACACATTTTACACATATATTAAGATGATTTTGCTCTCCAGTAGGTCTCTGAATGAGTCCTGAGGAAGTGGGATATGAAGAGGAGATGGGTGAGCGCCAGAACACACCATCCCTATTCACTCCCACCCCATCTTCCACCCCAACAGTCAGGGAGGGCCTTGCCTTAGCTCGCCTTGAGAGTCTCTAGCATCCAGTCCCTCTGGTTTAACTAGTTCAGCAGCTCCCAGCCCCTGCTCATGTTAGAATTATCTGAGCAGCTTTTCAAAAAGGGAATGTCAGTGTTTAGGCTCCAGGGATCATGATGCCCTCTGTGTGGAGTGGAGCAGGTCCCAGTGTGGCTTGAAGGGCTCTAGTCGGTTAGAATGTGCTGTCCGGCTTGAGCAGTCACATCCTCAGTTCTGCTTTGTCGCCCAAACCTGTGGGCTGCACCCAAATGATAAGCATCTGGGACAGTTAAGATCAGGTCGTTCCCGCGAGGCTGATCTGTGAGCTTGACGATTAAAGTGGTGGTGTTCTGAGGTCATAGAAATGGAGTTTCCGCCTCTCGGCCTTTAATTTGAAAAATCTTTTATTTCTTAGTGTGTGTATGTTCCCACGTGCTGGTGCATGTGCATACATGTACACAGGAATACAGGGGATGAAGGCTTACTGCGCTTGTCTTCAGTCTGCCGCTACATACTGGGCCCCTCACTGGACCCTAGAGCTTGCTGGTTTGGTCCCTCGGCAGCCACTTTGTCCTATGGATTCTGTCTCCGCCTCCAGGGTGCCAGGGCTACAGGCAGGCATGGTCTTTTAATTTTTAAGCTTTTAACTGAAGTCTAACATGTATGCAAGAAGGAAAGCATGCTATATACCGTGTGATAATTTCTCACAAACACGCCTATGTCATCAACATCTATCTCTGGAAGTGACTCTTGCCCTGTTGGAAGTGCTCAAGAGTTTGTACGGCACTTGGGCAAAGTCGGGGCGTGCCCTAGTGTGGCAATATGTGCTGGCTGTGGGCCTGGAAGCTTTTAGAGTGGCCTCTGCCAGGAATACCTTTAAACACTTCTCTGCCATAGGTAGGTGTCACTGTGAAAGGGCACAGGGGCAGGGGACTTTGCAGATTCCTACCCTGTGTGACCATCTAAGCTCCTCTAGCTCCTTTTCTATCTGGGGGTTTAAGGTGGTGCCAATCTCCAATTTTGAGTTAAAAATAAAAGCCTTTGTCTTTTCTGGCCTTTTTATTCTATTTCTCAAAATTACACTAATAATAAACTATTCTTTTGAAAAGCTGGAAGACCGCAGGGGAGGGAATTTGGTGGTAACCTCACAGCATAGCTGTTAGCTAGCATTATGTATTCAGATCTCTTCCTCTGACCCATGTCCCGGTGTGGTGTGGCTGAAAATGGAGTTGTGTTGTGTTGTTAACTCTTCACCCCGGATGACAATTAGTCACCGGTGTGAGTGTACCACACGCACAGCGTGAGGCCATGGGCAAACAGATAGTAGTTCTGTCCGTTCATTCTAGTGGCGAGTCTGGAACAGGCCCGGTAGCCCGGTTAAGTCAGGAGCCTGACCCAGGGGCTGCTGATGGATAGATGGAGCTGGAACTGGGAATGTGTGTCCTGTGCATTTGCTAGGTCCTTATCGGCTTGAGAACGTCTTTCTCTTTAGTGATATTGTTCCCTTTGCACTTTAATGGGAATGACTAGCATTGTGACTTCAGGCGAGGCGTTGTAAGATTAGTGAATTCTTAGGGTCATGCGATTCTTTATGTCATATGAAAGAAATGATCTTTGTTAATTTTTTTCCGTTATAAGTGGTTTTTTTTAACAGTCAGGTGACTTATGTTAACAGTGTCTGACTTGTTTACATCGTAAGGTCAGCTGGTAGCTTTTGTGTTTGCACTGTTAGACGTTGGTAGAATAACAGTAACTTCATACAGTGGATTGGGAAGTTTTCTATGAATTGGTACAATTTCAAATAACACATCTGAAATAATTCTCTTCTTTTAGGATTTGATATTGGGAAACCATATGGCTTGGTATCTTTCCTTGAGAAACAGGTGTTGACTTTTTGACTTTTCTTTGTCCTATGCCCCTTGGTGTAAAACATTTACCATGTATTTTTTGGTCAGTGATCCATTTTGAAATTATTCCCATAATGTACACGCAGCTGTCACTGCATTCATTTCCTCTGCACTGTGACTTTTTTCACTTGCGTTCCTGTTTTGTTTATTTAAATTTGTTTTATGTACTCGAGCGTTTTGCCTAAACGTATGGACGTGTACCACATCCATGTCAGAGGAGGGCATTGAATCCTCAGGAACCAGAGTTCTAGACAGTTGTGAGACACTGTGTGGATACTGGGAATTCAGTTCAAGAGCAGCCAATACTCAACCACTGAGCAATCTCTCCAGCCCCATTTTTGAACTTTTAAAAAAATTTATCATTGACAGGGGTGAGAGGGAAGCCATGGTTTCTTTATGTCACCCTGAGTGTCTTGGAACTCAGTATGCAGAGCAGGCTGGCCTTGACCTCAGAGATCTGCCTACCTGTGCTTCCCTAGTGTTGGGATTAAAGGTGTATGCTGCTGTGCCTGGCTATTTCTAAACCTTTAAAATAGTACATCTCTATTTAAAGACATCAAATAATATAAAACTATATAACTGGAACTCAGGTCTTTCCATTCTGTGTAACAGCTAAACACTACTTTCTCCACAGTTTGTTACCTATTTACTTACTAAATGGGCTAAGGACACTTTCCTATGTCGGTGTGTCTATCTTAGCCTTTTCTGCAGAAAGTAGCCATGGCAACCCACACCTGTAATCCTAGCTCTTAGGAGGCTGAGGAAAGGAAGAAGAATTAAGGCCAGGCTCGGCTGCACAGTAAGGGGCTCTGCAGAGCAACAGCAAAAATGGCCATGGAGTTTCGAATAGCACAGATTTACATAATTTAATTTGTTTCCCATTGGTGAATGTTCACAATTTTTGAGTGGCAATTTATTGATGACATGATTTTTAATTTATTTGTATATTAACAAATATATTTGTATATTTGTCCATCTGTGTAGATTAAAAATCATAAAATGGCTTTTTTTTTTTTTTTAATAGAGGATATTGTTGTACAGTGCTGGTTGGCCAGGAAACTCACTCTGTAGACCAGGCTGGCCTTGAGCTCAGAGACCCACCTACCTCTGCCTCTCAAATGCTAGGGTTAAGGTGTGCACCATCACACCCAACCTAAAAAACATTTTTTTTTTTCATTTCTTTTTTTTTGGAGCTGGGGACCGAACCCAGGGCCTTGTGCTTGCTAGGGAAGCGCTCTACCACTGAGCCAAATCCCCAACCCCCCTAATAAAGACATTTTAAGGGGATACTACCAAGTTATTCTCACAAAAGGTCTTCTGAGGGCCAGCAGAATGGCTCAGGAGGCAAAAGCTCTTGCTGCTCAAGCCTGGTGGCCTGAGCTTTGATCCTTGGGACTCAGGGTGGAAACCGCCAACTCCTGAATGCTGCTCTCTACTTTCTGTGTATGCACTGTGGCCCATGTGCACCCCATGTGCACCCCAGGCAAACACATTGTACACAGAGTTATAGCAGGAACATGTAAAGGAGAATCAAATGATGTGTTTCTCAAGACAGGGTTTCTCTCTGTAGCCTCTGTTGATCAGGCTGGCCCCAAACTCTGAGGTCTGCCTTGGTCTGCCTCCCGTACGCCTCTGCAGTGCCCACCCACTGGCAGACCCAAATGATCTCTTTTTTTTTTTTTTTTTTCTCGGAGCTGGGGACTGAACCCAAATGATCTTTTTTATTAAAAGGGAACTTGGATGCCTTAAAGACTAGTCATTTTGCATTTATCCTCAGTATCGCATAAGTATGTATTTTTAATTTCTATTGTTCCCGAAAAAGTAATGTTACTGATGTTAATTTCTGGCACACATATTTGTAGACACTCGGGCTTTTGTGTGTCAGTGGTGGGGATTGAACCCGGGCCCTGTACATCCATGTGCTTTAGCATTCCTCAGCCCCCTCCAGCCGGTTTCTGGCTTATTTAAAAAGGGTGTGTATGTACGAGTTACGCTTATGTCTCGTGTGAAGATGTAATTTGTGGAATCAGTTTATTATGATTTTCTCTTAAGCTGCTACAGCTTCATTTTAGATTTCCATATATCCAAGGTGAAATTTATTTTTATATATGGTATATGAAGCAAGGACTGGACTCAGAGACCCCATTATCTCTAGTTTGAGTCTCTGCCGTCTGGTTCTGCAGTGTTTCACATCTCTTCGCCATCCTAGGGGCTCTGCAGCTTTGTGCTTTTTCTGATTCTGTTTGTTCCATTATTTTAATTACCTGTTTTTATTCGGGAGTTTGGTCTTTAAAGATGGCTGAATAGTTAGGAATGTCCACTTCTCTTCCAGAGATCCTGAGTTTAGTTCCCAGCACCCACATGGCAGTTCACAACCATTTAAGTCCAGTTCCAGGGGTCTTCACACCCCGTCCATGGGCATCTGTGCACACACGCACAAACACACATACACGCGCACACACACATACACACACACAAATTAACAATTTATTTACATTTGTCCTTTTTTGTTACTGTTTTCATTTCTTAGTACAAAGAAGCTTGTGAAAGACTTGTCAATCTCTGTCAAAAATACTGGGTGCTTTCAGTTAGAATCATAGAGGACTTAGAGGTTTGGGGCAGATGGATGGCTTTCTATTGATTCCTCTCTAGAAAAGGAAATGTAGCCTGCCTCCTTCTGAGACCCTGGAGAGACGGCTCAGAGGTTAAGAGCACCGACTGTTCTTCAGAGGTCCTGAGTTCAATTCCCAGCAACCACATGGTGGCTCACAACCATCTGTAATGGGATCTGGTGTGTCTGATTTGCTACAGTGTACTTGTATACATAAAATAAATCTTTTTAAAAATATATATATTTTTTTTTTTTTTTTAAAAAAGAGACCAGTCTCACTCTGTAGAACAGGCTGGCCCGGCCTTGCCTCCCAAGTACTGGGATTAAATGCATATGCCACTAGGCCTCTTTCTACCTTGGCCCTTCTGGGTTCCACCAAAGCTTTAAAGTTTCCCCGTGTCTGTTAACATGTGTTCTTCGCCACCCTTACTGTTGTAAATGTGGTTCACACACCCCATTGCTTTCCATAATACTCTATTGCTAGTGGTTGGACTTGGGACCTTATCCATTACAGGCAGACTCTATACAACTGACCCACACCCTTATTGGCCTTTTGTTGCTCTGTGAGTGTGTGTGTGTGTATGTTTTGCACTCCAGTGCATGGAGAAGCCAGAGGAGGCCAGCAGCCACCCTGCTCTAATGCTCTCACTCTCTTGACACAGGCAGGGTGGCAGGCAACAAGCCCCAGCCAGAATCTCCTGTCTCTACACCCCCACAGCAGGGGTTAGAGGCACATGCCACGCCTAGCCTTCCTGTGTGGGTGCTGGGGAGTTAAACACAGGCCTCACACTCACAGCAAACACTCTTCCCTGCTGAGCCATCTTCCCCTCCAGGCCCAGCTGTTGTGCTTTTTAGCCCATTGCTGAAGGCACACTGGAGATGCCTGTTTTTTATCAGCTGTCCGTGGTGCGGCCGTCTGTCCCTCTGTGGCCGCACTAGTGAGTGCTTGGATCTCGCTTCCTTGTGGTGGGGTAGCCATCCGTTTCAGTTCCCCAGCACCTGGCACGAAGCCTAGCATGCAGTAAATGCTTTTAATAAATGCTTGTGGGATCAAATTGGTGAGAGAGACAGTGAGCTTCACATCTTCAAAGTATGTTGCCTGGGCCAAGGCCAGGAGTGGGGCCTGAGGCAGCTCTGGCCCCAAGCCTGGAGGCTGGGATCTGGGTAACAGATGGAGCACCCTCCCTGTCTCTGCAGGAAAAAGAGGGAGTCCTGGGCCATTTTCCCACAGGAGGCTTTAGGGAGGAGTCTATATCTCATAATTACCCATAATGACCAGTATCCTTCTTGTCACTCACCCTGGTAAGTACTGACTGGCGAGACCTGTGTTCTCCGTTCCCAGATTCCGTGAAGGTATCGCAGAACAAATGAATCCTCCCCTCTCCTCAGGATTCATCAGGGCAGAAAGCTGAGCTTGGGAGGCTACTGGTGAGGTGTGCTTCACAGCTGTGTGCCCAGGGTAGCATCTTGCTTTCTACTGTTCTGGTCCAGAGTCTGTCCCCCAGATGGCTCTGAGGCCAAGTTTTCTGCCTGTCAGCGTGATAGTCTTTCCCATGGCCATGTACTTCAAGCTTCCATGGGGAATTGTGGAATGAAAGGCATCTGTTTTTCCTTTTTAATGTGTCATGTGAGCATGTGGGCTAGTTTGTGGAGGAGGTCAGCGGACAACCTGACAGGTTGGTTCTTTCCCTCTATGACTTGGGTCCTGGGGATTGAAGTCAGAACGTCAGGCTTGGCAGCAAGTGCTCTTACCCAACTGAGTCATCTTGCCAGTCTGGAAGGGCACAATTTCTTGATAATGGTGGACCGGTGTGCCACCCTGTCCCACGCCCTTGCCTAGTCCTCTAGATTGAATCGTCAGGTCCTGGTCTCTGCTGCCCCAAGGGCTAAGGTGATGATGGAGAGATCTTCCTCACCTAGCATTCCTGTGGCATATGAGCAAGAGACCCCCTCATCTTACAGGGCCACATACAGCCCACAGGCTTCGATATGTGGGAAGCTCCCATTGTTGTGAAGCAGGGGTCAGGATGTCTGCCTCTTGATGTGCATGAAAGTGGAGATGTGAACAGGTCCTCTGTCCCTCCACCAGGGCTGTTTCTTGTGTCTGGAGCACTTTAACCATGTCATCTTGTTCCCTCACCTCTCCAGAAGGGCAGCAGCATTACAAAGACTTTGCTGGTTCCTTTGCTCTCCTGTCTTAAATCCTTGGGAACAGCGGAAGCAGGAGTGTGCCCAGGAATGCTGGGGTTTGGGGAAGGAGGTGGGGCACTGTTCTTAGTCCCTTGATCCATCTTCATTCACCCATCCGAGTGGGCAAGATACTGAGTGCCAGGCATCAGGGCAGACAGAGGGGCTTCACCAGTCACTGTTGTATCCCTGCCAGCCCTGGGGGAACTGCCTCCTGGAGGTCAGAGCTGAGACTAACAGATGGACCTCTGTGAACCTGTGGAGTTTATCCAAATGCATCCTCTCAGAGCAGAAAGCATTCTGACAGGCGACAGGCACCATGGTGCTGGGCTGCCCACAATGTGAGGCTTACCTTAGGGTGACGCTTGCTTTTGCCCTTGCCTCCCTGTGTACACATTGCCCTGTTTAAAGAGTTGATGTGGAATGACGGGAAGATGAGTGGGATTTGGGTACATGATGTGAAATTCACGCACACATGCATGTGTGCATACGCAGAGGCCTGGATCTCTGACTGGTAAATCCGCTGTCCTATGAGCCAGCCCGTGAGAGCTATGTTTATCAGCTCCTCAGCCAGCTGGGCCTTCCCCTCATCTGTGCTCACTATCAGGCTATAGAAGGGGCTCTCAGAAGTAGTTCAGGTTGAATCCTCCCCTCCATGTCATACATAGGAATCACGTTGTTGGCGACTCTTATGCCCTTTGGGAGTTTGAGAAACAGGTTGTCTGGCGACTGAGTTAACAAAGGGATTCTACTTGCTTGAACTGGAAATCTGTAAGTGTGGCTGCTTATAAAACATTCATGCACATACAGGGAGAGGAAAGCTGCTAGACTCAGATCCAGCCAAACTGGGGAAATAGTCAAAGGGCTCAAGGCCGCTTGCGCCTCGCCGCTCTCTCTCTCTCTCTCTCTCTCTCTCTCTCTCTCTCTGTCTCTCTCTCTCTCTGTCTCTGTCTCTCTGTCTCTGTCTCTGTCTCTGTCTCTGTCTCTCTCTCATCTTCCAAAGCAGGGTTTCTCTGTCCAGGAACTCGCTCTGTTGACTGGTCTCAAATTCACAGAGATCCACCTACCTCTGCCTCCCGAGTGCTGGGATTAAAGTCATGCACCACCGTCACCTGACTGTATACACTGTTTTCTAATTAGGATAAAATGATATAAAATGTCTGATTTGTTTTTTTACTACATTTAGTTGGGATATGCACCCTTTTCTCTGTGAATGTGTTATTTCTTTTTATTTTTTGAGGATTTTACTAATAAGAAACTTTTATATATTGTTGGTTTAACTCAGGAAATAATAGAAACATCTTTTAAGAGTTTGGCTTTGTTTATCCTACCAAATTTTTTTTAAAACAAAAATTTGAATACCTCTGTATGGGCATCTGTGCCAGAGGACAACTTCTGAAAGTCTTCTACGATGTCAGTCCCAAGGATCAAATTCAGTTCCTCTGGTTTACCAGCAGGCAGGTTTTACACGCTGAGCCCTCTTGCCAGCCCCTGCTCTGATAAGCTTTGAAATTATGGTCATGTGATCCTAGCCCTTATCAGTTGTTCCTCCCACCCCGCCCCTAGCTCTTGGTTGTGACCAGCAGAACAGAGTGTGGGTACTGCTTTAAGAAACTAATAGGGATTAAAGGGCAGTTGGGCGAGTAGGGGTTTGACAGGCTTCTGATATTTTAATGTTCATCCAGGTAATCTTGGGCTCTTAGTGCACTTTCTGGTTCAGAACTGGGTTTGGGCTTGGTGTTCTGCACAAGCTCTGAGGGAGATATTGCTGCTGGCTTTTGGACTGTGTTTTGCATAGGTAGCAGAGAGACCAGAAATATCCTCATCTAGCTAATGGTCAGAGCCTCCTCAGGGGTGTGTTCCAACTTGCTTCAAGCTCCTGGGGACAGCAGGCTGTGGGACCAAGTCTCCTGTCTGCCTGGGTGACCCGGCTAATAGCTGGGCCAGTCTGAGTCCCTACAGTTCCTGTCTGTACATGTGGAGAAGGTAAGTGCTTATCTTGAAATACCTGGGAAAATTTAATAAGAGAAAAATGAGTTAACTAAATGGTGTAATTCTTTGGTAGGTGTTTTCTCTGATACTTGCAATATTTCTATCAAAAAATTCCTAGAAAATTAATTTATATTTTTAAAAATTTCAAAAATTCACTGTTGGTGATTATTCCTTTTAGCTCCTTTTAAGACAGAGTATGGCCTGCCTAGAGCAGCCTTAGATTCACTGTGTGGTATAGACAGGCCTGGAACTCCTGGTGAGTCTCTTGGTCTAGCCACTCAGGTTCTAGAATTCTAGGCATGTGGCACCTTCATATCTCCTTGTTAAAATAATCGGTCTTGTCCAAGGTGTGCTCTGCTGGTCTTTTGGAGAACCATCACAGATCATGTATAAAAGCCTCTGTCGTTTGTTTTCTAACCGGCTCCTTCTGCCTTTATTCCTGGTGATTCATTTTTTCCTACTTTGGTTTACTCCAGACCTTCTTGGATTGAAACTAACTTCCCTCCTTATTTTGCAAAAGTACTTATGAGATCCGGGGTTTCTCTGTTGTTAGATATTGTTCTCACTGATATTAATTTATCTTTGAGTCCGCAGTTGTGGTTTTGATTTTTTTTTTTCTCCCCCTTTTGACCTTAGAGCTATTGAGGCAGCTTGCTATTAAAGCTTCCCAGATGTTTCTTGGGTTAATGAGGGCTTTGAGCACTGTGCTCCTGGGCTACTGCTTAGCAGTCTAAGCTGTGAGCCTGCTCCATATGGGCCTGGGCGTTGTGGTTAGAGCTGGTTTGCCTGTGGGTGTAGCCTCCGGTGCACCCTTGGAGTGCCAGAAGAGGTGTGGTTGCTACCCCTATGTGGAGGCGAGGGGTCTTACAGCCAGAGGGGACTGCTCAACGCCTACAGGTGATCCTTACTCATTTCTCAAACCCTGCCTAGGTAGCTCACATGTCAGTCCTTCTGTGAGGAAGACCTGCGGCCTGGTGGGTGGGGACTGCTAAAGAGCCATGAGATTTAGAGCCCTTTTGTCACTGACAGCCTTGGACTTTGACCACTGGTTTAGTCCTGGCTTTTGTGTTTGCAAAAAAATGTAACTCGAACTCGGATACTGGAAGACCTTTACGGGTCAACTGTCAACTTTCCTCTTTTTAAGACTGTGTAGTTTTGACATAATTGCATAGTTTCCAAGAAGGAAGACTATCAAGGCTGTTTCCATCTACCTCCTCAGGTGTTAGTGCTTTGTCACACTTCCTCCTTCTCTCCTCTCATCTTTCTGTGGTACTGGGAGTGAACCTGGGGTCTTAGCGGTGCTAAGCATGTACTGTATGTAGTACGAGTCATCCTAGCCCCTTTCTCTGTAGTGTTCGAGTCATTTGAAATGTAAGTGTCCCAATAACCAGAGTCGAAGGGGGCTGGAAAGATGGCTCAGTGGTTACAAGCTGCTCCTGGGCTCTGACTTGGTTTCGCAGCACCACGGAGCAGCTCACGAAGGAACACCTGGGACTCCAGTTCCAAGAGATCTGACTTTCTTCTGGTGTGCATGCATGTGGTACACAGCCATACAGGCATGCAAAGCACTCATACACATAGGCTAAAGTGTGCAACTGTAGTCCTTTGTGAATCTGCAGAGACCACACACGCGCTGCTGGTGTCTGTGCCATTCCTGTGGAAGACATTTTGACCTATTACAGACCACAGACCACCTTCTCAGCCCTTCTTCCCCTCCCCCATTTTTTTTTTTTTTTTTTTTTTTTTTTTTTTTTTTTTTTTTTTTTTTTTTTTTTTTTTGTTGTTGAGACTAGGTCTTTCTGAGTTGCCTAGCTGCCCTCAGACTCCCTCTGTAGCCCAGGTGTGACTTGAATTTGTGACCTTTTTTCCCTTACCGCTAGCTTTTCAAGTAGCTGGGCACAGGTAATAGCACCTTACCGCCAGGCCTGGGTTTTGTTTTTCTCAGGATTCTTCATTTGTGTTGTTGTTGTTTTTGTTTGTTTGTTTTTAAAGTGCCCTAAATCTAGATTCTGAGTTTTTCCTTCTTAAAATTCCTTTTAGCTTAAGTCCAAACTACCTGATTTTTGTCTCAACTCTAAAGCTAAGTAGAGTTGATCGTAGTTGGTACGGGGATGGGAGTTCTTTTTTAATGCTGATAAGGTGGGGCCTAACTCAGTAGAGTGATTTGCTCTGCGGTGTGCAGCTGGGACGTCTTAGAGGAACTGGGTGGGGGAATCTGGTATCTACCGCCTGGCTCCCTGTCCTCAGGCCTGGAGTCTGGGCCACTAGCTAAAGTCCACAGGCAGAGGGCTAGGGCAGGGCCAGCCCTGGGAACTGCCTGCCTCGTTCTTGCCTTCTGCTCCTGTGTGTTTGCAGTGCGGGCCGTAGCCTGTGCCCCACCCCTTCCCTGGCTGGTTTGGAGTTGGCTTGGGATCAAGGCTGAAGCTTGGGAGGGGAGGACTTTAAAACTCTAGCTACTGCCCGCCCCTGAGAACAGCACTGAGGAACAAGCTCTCTACCCGGAGCCAGCAGTTGCTGCTTTTCCCAAGAGGAACTCCCTCAGGTTAGGGGCTGGACTTTGAGCCAGCTCCTCCCCACCTCCACAATTTGGGGCCTCCGTTTGGGGACTTGTTCTTCCCTAACCTGAGAAACGGGTCTAAACGCTGTCAGGAGTCTGAACACTGTCATGACACTGTCACCCACTGCCTGGGTGAACAGGTGGCAGGCTCACCTGCCCTTATCTTCCTCCAGGTGCGGGACATCTGGAGCAGGTCATTTACATTACAAAAGGGATGCTTCCCGGGCCAGTTGACCCTCAGGTTATCTCGCTGTAGCCCTCCCCTGGGTGGTGGGTGTTAAAAGTAATTTGTAGTTCTTTTCAGTAATTGATTAGCATTCACTTTCTTGCCCACACCCCCGCTGAGAGGCTTCCTCCCTTCAAAGCCCTTTGGCTAGGTGTGAGGAGGTTTATCTTTTGTGGGGAAGGAACCTCCCTCTCCCCTGGGGTGGGTCCCTACTTTCCTTTAACCTTAAGGAAAGGGCACGAAGTTGAAATGGCTTTCTTGGTTTTCTGATCAGTCTTTGCTGCTGCCACGCCGCTGCCACCCCCGCCACTGCTGCTCTTGCACTTTTGATTGTGTGCTCACACTTAAGCCACGTCCTCCCCTCCCGCTTCAGCTTTGCCTTACAGCCTCTTACGGAACTGGAGAGGAAGGTTTTATCTAAAGCACGCACGCTTGCACACACGAGAACCTGTGGGAGTTGAAGGATAACTTTCTGGAGTTATTTCTCTCCTTCCTTCTGTGGGTCCATAGGGATTAAGCTCAAATTGTCAGACTTAGCAGCAGGTGCTTTTCGCCCACTGAGCCATCGCAGTGCCTCACTACTGCTGCTACTGTCCTCTCCTCCTCCTCCTCCCCTCCTAGCCTTCCTCCTCTTCCTCCTCCTCTTCCTCCTCCCCCTCCCCCCTCCTCCTATTCTTCTTCCTCCTCCTCTTCCTCCTTCTCCCCTCCTCCTCCCTCCTCCTCCTCTTCCTCCTCCCCTCCTCCTCCCCTTCCTCCTCCTCCCCTCCTCCTCCTCCTCCTCCCCTTCTCCCTCCTCCTCCTTCTCCTCCTCCTCCTCCTCCTCCTCCTCCTCCTCCTCCTCCTCCTCCTCCTCCTCCTCCTCCTCCTCCTCCTCCTCCTCCTCCTCCTCTTCCTCCTCCTTCTCCTCCTCCTTCTCCTCTTCCTCCTTCCCTCCTCCTCCTCTTTCTCCTCCCCTCCTCCTTCCCTCCTCCTCCTCTTCCTCTTCTTCAAATTATGCCTTTGTTGACATATAATTCACATAGCATTAAACTGACCCATTTAAACGACACGGTCCAGCTATGTTTAGATTGCACACCACATACCGCTTTGTCTCATAATGCCTTATCACCGTCAAAGAAGCCCCGTGGAAATAGCACTCAGCTCCTCAGCCCCTGGCTGCTACGAGTGGGTGCTCTGCCTGTGGATTCGCCCAATCTAGATATTTTCATATAAATGGACTCATTGTGACCCCCTCCTTTGTGTCCCCCCTCCTTTATTCTTCATGTTCTCAGGGTCTGCCTGAGTGTTAAAAGTTCATAATTCAGAGTATTCCTTTGGTCGACTAGCCTGCATTTTGTTTGCAAGTGGATGCACACCGGGGTTGTTTCTACATTTTGACAGTTAGGAATAGCACTGGAATAGATAATCATACACAAGTTGTGTGTGAAAGTGTTATTTTTCTATTTCGTTCTTCTGACAGGGTGGCATTGTATAAGCCAGGCTGGTCTTGAACTCGCTCTTGCCTCAGCCTTGAAAGTGCCTGAATACAGATGTGGGTCACCATGCCTGGCTAGCATGCTCGTTTGTAAACTGGGTCGTCTTTTTATTACTAAGTTGTATGAGGTTTTATGCAAATAGTCACTTATCAGATGTCTGATTTGCAAGTCCCTTCTGGTATGCCCCATCTCTTCCCCCCACCCCCACGGTGTGTGACTACCCACATACATATACAGCTAATGGATTTCTTTGAAAGAGACATTTATTATTAAGAGGATGGCTCATGGGAATTAGTTCTGTCCTTCCACCATGCGGGATCCCAGGGACCAAATATCGGGCTGATGCCAGCAAGTGCTGAGCTGTCTCTGCCTCTCGGAGAAGCCTTTGAATTGGTGAAGTCTGGTGTCTCTTTGTTCTGTGCTCCTCATTGTTTGAGTGTTATGTCTTAGAATCCATTGTCTCATCTGGGGAAGTGGTGTCTGCCTGCCTTTTGAGAGTTCTGTAGTTTTAGTTCTTAGATGCTTGGTTCCTCGTGAGTGGATTTCTGAACCTGGTTTGAGAAATAGGCTCAAGTCCTGTTTCCGATGGTATCTGGTTGTTCCGCTGTGCATCTTGAAAGGAAGACTCTCTTCCTACTGACCTGTCTTAGCTTTTTTTTTTTTTTAAATAAATTATCTTTTAAAACATTTCATGTATTTGTGTGTGGGTGCGTGGGTGCCAGAGACACACTTGTTAGAGTCTGTTTCCTCTTTCCACCATGTGGGTCCCAAGGATTGAACTCAGTTTGTCAGGCTTGGTGGCGAGCACTGTTACCTGACGAGCCCCTTGCAGTCATGTGACATGCTTATGCCAAATGAGTTGGCTAGATGGGTCATTGTAGTTCTTTATGTAAATTGTTTGGGATCAGTTTTTACATGATATAAATCAGTAATTTTTTTAAAAATCACATTTATAAGATACAATATAACATTTCAGTCCGTGTGTGTGTGTGTGTGTGTGTGTGTGTGTGTGTGTGTGTGTGTGTGATGCTTAGTGATCAGACCTTGGTAGTTAGCATATCTTTATCGAACATCATTTCTTTGTGTTGCAAGCATTTACTATTCTAGTTTTTCAAAAATTTTCTGAATGTTTTGCCTTTGTGCATATACATGCAGTGCCTACAGAGCCAGGAGAGGATACTAGATCCTGAGGAACTGGAGTTACAGACAGTTGTGAACCACTATGTAGGTGCTGGAAATTGACCTTGTTTCCTCTGGGAGAGCAGCCAGTGCTCTCACCCGCTGGGCCATCTTTCCAGCCACGCTACTACCTAGTGAGAAGTGTGGAGTTAACTGTTAACTGTAGTTACCCTACTGTACTGTAAAATGTCAGGAGTTGCTTCTCCTCTGCCTGCACTCCTGAACCTGTTGGTCATTCTCGCCTGTTGTCCGAGGGTTTTTTTCCTGATCCATCATAGGTCATTTTGTAAAATAAAAGCAAATTACTAGGAAAACAAGTGTGTGCTCATACACGACAGTGTCAAATTTTAAAGCAAGTTCTTAAAGTGAGCACTCCTGGCTTGTACTCTCATCTCGACATGGATAGATGACGAGATGACGAGATTCAGAGCAATGCTGGCCCAGGGATGCTCACAGGACTTGACCATATGCTTTCCCTTTGCTGGGCATTCTTAGACCTGTGTTTCTTGAAGCAACGCCTTGCGGGCCTCAGTGTCAACTGAGGCAAGAACTGCAGGTCGGGGTGCAGTTGTCCCCTCCCTCCCTCCAGTCTTGAAGGACAGTCTTCTCCAAGGTTTGCTAATGGTACAGCTTCCAAACTCATCCAAATAAGGTTGGCCATGCACTGATTGACACTCTGCCTGTGATCAGGGTTGCTTCCTACAGTGTCTGTAGCCAGTGGTGGTGAAATTATAAAGCCAAACAGATGTAGGAAGAGGTTTCAAACAGACAGCCCACAGCCCACCTGGACAGTCAGTGTGTGCATGAGAAGTGTGGGGAACCATTATGCAAAGGTTTATGGCCTGCTAAGGGGAGACTTAATGTAAAAACCCCACTGATTATACTCAGTGGCCCCAGTTTTTAGAACTGTGTGCTGCATTAAGCTAGTGAACTCCAAACTAAATTTTAAAAGGTGCCAAATACAGACAAGGCCTTCTTGGCTTGGCCTTGTGTGCACATCCCATTGCACCGGACAGCGAAGAAAGCCTTCCTCCCCACAACTTCCCAACAACTTCACCACACTGTTCCAGCGCTTCCTTATCTTTCCCTCATGACCTCACTTTATTCCCTGGAGCTGTGCACCAGGGTTTCCCAGGCTCTGTAATGAGTTTAGCGTATGCCTTTGATATTTCTACCAGTCGGCACACAAAAGGCAGCTTCAAAGACAGGTCCACCGTCAGCGGCTCTTTCATTATATATTCAGAGTATGAGGACGGAGGCCTCTGCGCTCCCGCACATTTTAGTGTGAATGTAAGACAAAATCAAACATCTAACAACTGCCAGGCCAAGACAAGGACCCTGCTCGATTGCCACAGAGTCCCGGTGCCTAACAGTGATGCTGACTGTGTATTTGGAGAGATGGTTTATGACTCTGTATGCCTAGATGAAAGGGGCCTTTTTCACGTGGGTCCTGGGGATCTGTGGTGGACCAACTGCTCTGTCTCTAGTCCTCTACTTCCCGCTCGGAAAACTTATGACTCCACCCAAGTCTTTGAGAAAGGAATGCACAGGGGAACAGAACAAGCTCTTGGAGAGTTTGAGAGCGGTGAAATCTGTCAATAACTTTGAGACCCTTCTTCAACTGTGGGAGTTTATTCTCCCAAAGAATTATAATCGGGCAGCAAGGCGGCTGTGGCGGGCACCCACATTGCTGCTGTTGATGTTGGATTTGGCTTGTCACCAAAACCGATGCAGAGTCGGGAGCGTTGGAAGGTTACGTTTAAGCCAGAATTGCTTGCCACATGCAGTTCGTACTTCCTCCCAAAGCTGTTAGCCTGCCTGCTTCTCCTCAGTCTAGTCCCCCTGACACACCTGAATTCCCTGGGCTTTGACGGGTTTGAGATTCCTTCAGGAAACAGTCGTGGGGCCATTCACTAAGGCTGGCTCCGTCTGAGGACTGTGGTGGTAGCAATGTTTGCTCGCTGGTTTCCTGAGCCTTTTAAGAAGGCTTTTTGAGGCAGGAGGTGGTGGAGAGGCTGGCTGTGAGCAGCTGTAGGTGGGGCCTCACTAAGCCACGGGCATTCTGGTCCAAGGATGTGCACTGTGGGGCTGGCCAGATGGCCCTGTGGCCAGGGGTGTAGGCTACACACTTCTGGGGCTGTATTTTTGCACAGCTGCCTTGAGCCTGCTGTGCCTGGGAGTCACCCTGGTGGACTGACCTGGTTCTGGTGTGCTGGAGACTTAGCCTACTGCTCGCCTTTTGATGTGGTCAGCTCAATTTCCTCCACTACTAGCTAGAGGCTGTGGCCGGGGGCCTGGGGGCCCCCACAGGCCAGGGCTCTACACTGGGCTGCTGCTGTGCCAGGGGCTGGCTGCAGGTCGGGCTTTGAAGTTGTCAGTCCTAGCACCCATGGCTCACCCACCCCCATCTCCAGACACACTTCAGGTTTTCCCTACTGGACTCCTGCATGAGAGACCAGTTTGTATCCATAAACAACACAGATCCTCTGGAGTCTTGTAGTCGGACTTTGTGTTCATAGGTTCGTGCATGTTTTTGCTGTTGGAAATCTATCCTTCACTCCCTTCCCCCCACTAAAAGAAAAATCAAGTGTAATAAGCTGTGAATAAGAACCTATTCTGGGTGCTTCCTCTTATGCACATGTGCAGACATCATACATGTATGATAATGAATCATTCTAAAGAGAAAGTTGAACGTGCACACATACTCTGCCACCCTGAGCCAAGCACTGTACATACGTGTGTCCCTGCACTGTCAGGTCTGCTTTTGCTGTGCGTTGTTAAAGGTGTGGAATCTTAAGTAAGGCAGTGTTTTGAATTGAACCCCCCCCGCCCTCCCCCACCTCCAGAAAGCATTGGCTTCCCCATCAGGAGAACATTTTCCTGAGGATGGGGTGTATAGCTCAGTTGGTAGAGTGCTTGGCCACATCCAGGAAGCCCTGGACTCAATCTCCAGCATAAAACTGGGTGTGGTGGCATATGCTCATAATTGAAGCATTCACAAAGTGGAGGCAGGGGGATTAGAAGTTCAAGGTCATCCTCCCTCCACAGAAACTGTGAGGCCAGTTTGGTCTACGCAAGACCCTGACTTTTGAATTAGTATGTAGAGAACACAGGGGCATTCTGAACTGTCGTGTTTTTCACTGAACACGTTTCCTGTGTTTTTTTTTCTATACTTTACAGTTTCCTGTTATCACTTTAAGTAATTTTAATTTTTCTGGCGTACATTAATATATACACACGCCATGATAATGTCACAGATAAACCTAACAGGATAGGTACCGCTTACATGTGCTTTCCTTCTAGTCCATCCCTGCCTTTGTCTCAGAGACTCAACGTTTGCCATGAATTGCGTGTTTATCTTTCCTTCTTTTGAAGTGTCTGTTTTACATTTGTGTTCCCTTAGATTTAATTTCACTCGCTTAGTAGAAGTCTTTAGAATCTTCAGAGCGTGTGGGCGTGTGGGCGTGCGTAGGCATGTGCACACCCGAGCCCTTTTGAAGGTTAGTCTTTGTACTTTTGTTAGTTTGGAACAGGGTCTTACCACATAGCCCAGGCTGGCCTTAGACTTCCAGAGATCCATCTGCCTCTGCTTCCCTGGTACTGGGATTAAAAGTGTGCACCACCATGCCAGAATACGGCTAGTGCTTTTAAATACATACACATGCATGCACGGTGTGTGAGGATGTTGGGGAATAAGTTGTAAGAGTCAAATCTCTTACCCTGTGGATTCCAGGGATGGAACTTGGGTTGTCAGGCCTGGAGGCAAGTGTCATTATCCACAAAACTCTCCTCTCCCCGCTTTTCTAATCATCCTGGTTTGTGAGATGCTCTCCCAGTCCTGTGGTTGGCTCGTCCCATTGTTTATGACTCATCCATTGTGAGATTAGTGAGCTCTTGGGATGTCCTCACATGCTGCTTGTGATGGCCAAAGCTGCTGTGAATTATGGACCTCGTGTGTGTGTGTGTGTGTGTGTGTGTGTGTGTGTGTGTGTGTGTGTGTGTGTGTGTACGTGTGTGTGTACGTACGTGTGTGTGTGTACGTGTGTGTGTGTGTGTACATGGTTTCTCTGGAACTACAGGGCCACAGGACATGTTTATTTGACATTAAGCATAGTCCACAAATGTTTCCAGAATGATCATCCTCTGGCTTTTTTGCTGGCCTGTGTCAGGAAAAGCTGCTGCTGAATCCCTTGGACACTCATTGTTGAGCCAGCACACCCCAGCCTGGTGCTGGTGGCATGCACCTTTGATCCTGGCGAGGCAGAGGCAGGTGGATACTCGTGAGTTTGAGGCCATGTTGAGTTCCAGGACACCTAGGGCTACACAGAGAAACCCTGTCTCAAATAAAGAGCTCCACACCTGCTCCGTGCATTCCTGTGATGATGCTGGGAGCACATGTCACGTTGGCTTAGTCCTTACTACCCTCCGCCTTTTACAGATTGAGGAACCAGAGAACAGATGTGTAAAGGGGCACATCTAGGAAGTGGCCACAGCAAGAGTCTCACCTTGTTTTGTTTTGTTTTGTTTTGTTGTTTGGGACAGTCGTGATATGTAGCCCCTGGCTAGCCTCAAACGTCAAACCTTCCTGCTTCAGCTCTTGAGTGCTGGGATTGCAGGCATGCACGTCAGACCTGACATTATTCTGATTTTACTATTTTTTTAAACTTCTAATTTTATCTGTGTGTATGTGTCCCTGCACGATATGTGCCGTGTGCATGCCTGGTGCCTGACAGGCCAGGAGACCATAATGGATCCCCTGGAACTGGAGTTAGAGTTGTGAGCTGCCATGTGGGTGCTAGGAATAGAACCTGGATCCTCTTCAAAAGCAGCCACTGCTCTTCGCCTCTGACCCATCTCTGCAGCTGCTGGGCTTCCCCCACCCTCACCCCGCCCCTCCCTGTGTCTCTCTGTCACTGTCTCTGTCTCTGTGTTGTGTGTTTGTGTTTCTCTAGTAGAATATTTTTCATATGTTAACCTCCCCCTTTTTTTTCATAAGGACAAATAGAGCACTTTAAAACCACACCTGTGTTTCTGGAACACTCAGGTTGTTTGTAGCTCTTTTCTGTTAATGCTTCAGTAGAAACCATCCTGGCATTTGTAACATTTTAACTTCTATTGCCTTATTGTTTTTACGTCTATTGAAGTGAGTTTCAGAGTGCTTAAGAATGACGGCACTGTATGATGAGGAGGTGCTCACCGTCCTTGCGTACTGTAAGGTGCCTGTAGCGTTTGAGAAGATTCCATGAGACAGGAGTGTGGGTGCTGAGCGTGATGCCCAGGGTAGGGTGCTCCAGCACAGCTCTACAGGTCTCCTCTCAGCTTCTGTTCCTCTTTGCAGGCCCATGAATTGCTACTGGGTCAGAGGGCATGAACCCTCATTGTCCAGTCCGTGCGTCTGCCAAATGCAGCAGAGGTTTGCCACAGAAGGCAGAGTCTCGGTGTTTTCCTAAGCATCTCTGTCACCAAAAGACCTTTGCTTCCCTCCATTTTATTATAGGAAAAGCAGGAGGTTTTTAAATGCTGTGTTGATTACGTGAATAGCAACCGTGAAAATCACTTCTAACCCCTCCCCACCAAGAAATGACTCTGCCGTCGTGCAGTGGGTCAAAAAGTTAGACATGACCCTCTTGGGCTTGCAGTCTGCAAAGGGGGGTTACACCCCTGGGGCTCACTAGCGTATGTGCACACATGTGCACGCATACTCCTGCCAAAGTGGGCAGCTGTATGTGTCCTCTGCCAGGGCCCCCTAAAAGTCTCTCCATTACCTACCAGCTTTGTCAGCAAATCTCTGGAGGGTAAGAAGGGCCCTCTGAAGAGATGAATAATTGATCAGCTCTATAGAATGCCACGAACAGGATCCCTGCACCGCGTTCATTTGGAAAGGAGGAGAGGATGTTTGCCTCCTGTAGAGAAGCCTGAACTCAGCCGAGGGAGAGGGTGGGGCTGCAAAGTTCAAGTCTTCCAGCAGCTGCTCACTTAGCTGAGTGGAGGAGCTGAGCTGGGTTTGGGGTGGGAAGATCTGGGTGGGGAGGCACCCTCTATCACCTCGAATTCTGGGAGAATTCACCCCAGAGAGTCCACCATGGAGAGATGGGTGTTTGTAGAGGTTGATGGAAGCTTGCTCATTCCGGCTGCCAACACCTTGGACGGGTTTCTGCTAACATGATGAGAGGCTGACAAGCAGCAGGCCAGCCCTGTAGCTTGTTCCTCTTGTGACTCAGCCTCCAGCCATGGCTGAGAAAGGATGAGCATAGCGCTTCGCTCCCTTGGTACCGCTCTTCCAAAGCAAGTCCCTTTGCTTCCCACGGGTACAGTATCGCAGAGCTGGTGTGCACGTCGCTGGAAACCAGGAAGAACTTAGGAAAGCAGGGTTGCAGCTGAAGCTGTCTCTGGTAGTGACTCAATTATCTGGAGAATAGAGAATCCACCTGTCCCCAGCCTTGCCCAACACCAGGGCCTCTGGACTCCCTCCCTTGGGGGGTGCTGCTACTGCTGTTGAACCCCTGCAGCTGTCTGGGAGACGGTAGTGGAGATTTGGGAGCCCCAGAATGAGTTCTCTGTAGGGGGTGAGGCAGTCAGAGGAGGGACATGATCGTCCTGTTGGGGCAGGAGGCAGAGTGACATTCTAGCAGACACAGAGGCTCTGGAGGGACACAGGAGTGGTACAGAGGGGGAGCGCTCAGCTTCTGGCTCTCACAGCTCCTCAGGAGACCAAGCTGAGGACCTCTCTATACCCCACTGATGTTTACTACCTCCACTCTCCCAGAGACAAGTCTCTGCTGCTCCAGACAAGGGGAGCACACCCTGACGGGAAAAGACCTAACGGGGATCCAGAGGGTTGTTGACATTACAAGTCAAAGAAGAGACCCAGCAGGTGTGGGAGGGCCCCAGGAGAGCTGGCTGCGGTGGGGTTTGTACCCAGAAAGGGCAGCACCAGGACCTTTGGCATCCTGTTGTAGCAGAGAAACCGTAAACTATGCCCAGAGCCTCAGAGGGTCTTCAAAGCTTGGGGGAAGATGCCAATCAGCCAGCCAGCTCTGCGGGAGGCAGAGGCACAGGTTCCAGAGGTGACAGTAGCCTTTTCCCTTAGCAGCTCAGGGCACAGTTGACTGTGCATCCCAATGGAGCAGGCTGCACATGGTATAAAACTCTGGCCTGGGCTCTGCAGTAACCTGGGGTAATCAGGCCTGGTAAGGAAGGCTTCACCCAGTGAAGTGTTTCGTTCTTTATGTGATGTTGGTATTTTACCTCGTGACTTGCTTCATACCCAGTCTTCTTCTCGTGCCTTAGTTCAGGCCTCATGCCACAGATCTGGATAGTGATGGTGGTGTCTTTGGAGCCTTTGGGTCACAACTTTTGGGATTTAGTGATACCTGAAGTCACCCACCCCTACCCCTGTAAGTCTCAAGCTTTTCGCTGTGTCCATACTGCTGTCCCCGCATCTGCTTCCTTCCATTTTGGGTCTGGTGTGTGGTTGGAGATTAAACCCAGGGACTTATACATGAAAGGCAAATGCTCTCTTGACTTCAACAGCTTAACCATGCCCAAAGCCTGCCAGGTCTCCTCCTCCATTCCTGCTTGTTCTTTCCTTCCCTCTGTGAATCCCTCTCCCTCCTCCCTCTTCCCAAATACTTGTCTATGTCTCCTGTCTCATCCTAACTGTCACCGTGAGAGGAGCCTTTCTAGATTCCCCCATGCATAGCTGTCTGGAGAGAGCTGGCATCTTCCTTTCCCTCCTGGCCCAAGTGCACCCGAGTACACAGTGCCGTGTGCCTTTAGGATGTCCCCGACCCTGTGCTTCCCCTTGCATCTGCTTCAGAAGAAACGTTTCTGACTTCAGAGGGAAGGAAACCCATGTTCAGGAAGAGACTGCACCCTGCTTAGGCTGTGTCGTAGCTGTTTGTCAAACTGTTGGGATCCATCAGTTAAAACGTATTAGCCTAGACTTAAAAGAAAGGCAGGAAAGAAAGGGACAGGACATATCATAGCGGTCGCTCTGGTAAGGTCAGAATGTCTGAGAAAGGCATGGGTTGTAGAGCCCGCAGGAGCTGCTACACCACATTATGGGGAATGGATCATTAGCTGTCAGTCTTTCAGTCAAGTGCTCGCTGCTGTGTCTCCTGTGTATAATTTGCATAGACAATGGTGTAAGTACAAGGCTGTATTTACTGTTTGATTTTTTTTTTTTTTCTGTCTCTAGCCTCTTGACCTTTTGACACCTGGCCCGGCCTATTTGTCCTGCTGGCAGGTGGCACAGTCACTCTGTGTGAATGGTTTATCCCTCCTGTATTCTGTGTCTGCTCTGAGAACAGCCATGCTGTTGCTGGTGGTCAGGGTCTGGGCTAAGTGTGTTCGGGTTCGTAGTCTCTTACGAAGGGGATTGAAACAAAGACACACTCAGATTGCAGAAGGAACAAGGGAGCTTTATACAATGGAGAATGACAGAACAGGCCCGATTCACTGGCAAGGCGGACTGCATGAGTGACGATTCTGAAGGGGCTGACTACTGTTGCAACTTCCCTTGGAGAGGAGGAGGGGTTGGGCACTAGGAGCACAGTTCTGGGCAGTTCTGTTTTACTTGACAGCTTTCAAGTTATATAACCATTTCTCTACCCATCTGATTTTAATTAGATACATATCCAGTTAGGCATGACATGGTAAATAAAGTTCACTTTGAAGACCATTTGCCTGATTGCACATGTAATGTAGTCCAAACCAGCTCAGGCCAGAATGTGGATCTGTACCCAGACCCAACCCAACCCAAGTATGTTTAAATAGGATCTCTAAGATTGATGGCCATTGAAGTAAGAAGAAACTTACTGTACTCAGAGGGATCTCTGTGCAGCTCAGTGCATGCAGGGGTCCTTTGTTGGTTATGCATTCCTAGGTTTAGAGAGGGCTATGTGTGTGTGCATGGTACATGTAGGTAAAAATGGTTATCAGGCTGCCAGGTGAATTATTAGAGGGGGGTGTGGGTAGTCCAAACCAAGCGGAGTTCCAGGTTGCTAAGCTATTCTCTATGCTTTCCTATCTCACTGTGACAGACCTCTAGACCCCACCCCGTCAGTTGACTCACCAGCTTGTACTCTGAATATGACTGGGCCGTAGTGACAGGCACTTAGAAGTGGGCGGGCACTCTCCACAGCTGTCCTCAACAGAGTTGTGGCAGACATTGTGAAACCTGAGCATCTTCACATGGAGATGTAACTAAAAGCAGGGGGCTTGGCAGGTAGTAGCACAGGTAAATGGAGTGATAATTGGTTTCAGGTTTTCTGATTATTCAGGAAATAATCCCTGACCACTGACCTTGGCTTCAGAAGGCTGTGCTGGTGCTGAGACTGTTATATTCTTTTTTTTTTTTTTTTTTTTTTGGTTCTTTTTTTTTTTGAGCTGGGGACCGAACCCAGGGCCTTGCGCTTCCTAAGCAAGCGCTCTACCACTGAGCTAAATCCCCAACCCCGAGACCGTTATATTCTGTATAAGCAATAACTCCTTTCTGCGGTAGACAAATTTGCCAGGTAGAAATGTAGACCAAGGCTTCATGTATCATTTGATCTTTAAAATTGTCACAAAAAACAACCCCCCCCCATATACACACACAAGCCCACAAAAACAAAACAAAACACAAAAGCACTAACTCTGGTCAAGTCAGCTAGGTTGGGTCTGTGGCAGTTATGGTCTGACCTATGCATCATGGTATCTCAATATCTCCTGCTTCTTTAGCCATGTGATACACAATGGTGAGACAGTGAACCTAACTCCTCATGGTCTATGTAACCATTCAAGAATACATTTTGAATACTTTGAATCCACTTTCAAACTCAGGACTGAGAGTTTCCAAAATTGCCTTCAGTGCTCATTGGCCTCTTCCGGCAGGCCGGCTTGTTCCAGGCTCACTGGCAGGTGTTGAGAAATGTATCTGTGGGGTTTCTGAACCAGGACACTGGAATTTCGGCTTTCTTATCTCTCCCACGCATGCTGGCTTTCTTGCTTTCCCTCTATGCCTGTCTTACTTTTCCCTTTATTCTCTTTTTGGTCTGAAAAGTATTTTTCCTTCTCTGGGAACTGCGTGGCACGTAGCCAGCCTTAGGGCTTCCTTCTTATTCACACACCAAAAATAACTTTTAAAAATCCCTTTTCGTTGTCTTGACCATTTTGGGGAAGCCTCCGCTCATGTAGCATTAGTCTTCCTGACATTGTTTTTGTGAATCTTGATACTCTGGTTTTTTCTTGGTTATGGTTTTTCTATGGTTTCTTGGCTCCTCTTTTTGTCCCTTTACACTTAAGCGTGTAAAGTTGGACTGCTTCATGTCTGTAAGCTGTAAGTTTCCAATGTGAGCAGTAGGCCATAGGATACACTCTTAGTGCTTGTTTTTCCAGCAGGTATTAAATGGCCAGTGGCGATAGTTTGTCCTTGAACTGGAAGAGTTCAGCTATACCGGCTCTGGCTAGGGAAGGCATAGGAATCCCTAGAATTTAGACGTGGCCTCACACACACCCTTGTGGGAGGCAGCTGCATAGATAGTAATCAGTGAAAAATGGGGAAGAAGCCACAGTGCCTTAAGGAGTCCCGGAGATAGAGGTACGGCTAACTCGGGTAGGAGTAGAAGTAGTGCGTTAAGAGTAAAACCGCAGTGACCAACGGAGAGGCCAGGAACCCTGGTGACCACATGCTCAAAGTTCTGAGACCTTAGCAAAGCACGTGGGTCCTTTGTGGCCAGAGTGGAACCAGTAATGAGGAGGTGGGATCTACAGGCTTAGGCTTCTTTGCAACAGCCCGGTTTCCCAGTGGCCTGCCACCATTCTGGAGCCTGTGATGGCTGTGCCTGAGCATGGGGACCCTGGAGCCTGTGATGGCTGTGCCTGATGATGGGGACCCTGGAGCCTGTGATGGCTGTGCCTGATGATGGGGACCCTGGAGCCTGTGATGGCTGTGCCTGATGATGGGGACCCTGGAGCCTGTGATGGCTGTGTGAGACAGTCGTGGGCCTGGTGTTATCTTAGCCATCTTCTTAAAGCATTCTGTGTGCCACCCAAGAATTTTTAGCTTTATTTTGACAGAATCTTAAAACATACACAAAGTTGTAAGAATCATACCTGGAACTCCCATGTACCCGGAATATTTATATTTTTTGCTTTATTATTTTCTTTTTCTATACATTCTTACATATGCATATAAACATTTTATGATTACCTGAGGTTTAGTGTCCCTATACTGCTAAACACATGGATGTGTTTGCTCTAATAACAAGGGTATTTATTTATTTATTTATTATTGTTTGTTTTAACAGTTTTTGTATAACTGGGTAAAAGGTGGCTCACACCTTTAATTCCAGTACTTGGGGGGATGGAGGTGGGCATAAGCAGGTGGATCTCTTGAGTTTGAGGCCAGCCTGGCCTTACAGAGTGAGTCTAGGACAGCCGGAGTTACGTAGAGAAACATCGTCTCGAAAAACCAAAATAACCAATTTGTATCTGTAAACGTAAGTGTGCCCATGGAGGCTAGAAGGGGTGTTGGATCCCGTGGAGCTGGACAGGTATTTATGAACCACCAGATGTGGGTGCTGGGATTTGAACTCTGGTCTTAAGCAACAAAGACTCTTTAACTGCTGAACTGTTTCTTCAGCCCCTAAATCGGATTCTGTAGTTCTGACCGTTGCCTTTTGGAGGGGCCATGCCAAGGACTAAACCTAGGGCCTTGCACGTGCTAGTCATGTGACTCCCCACTGTGCTTCAGCCCCAGAAGCCGTTTCTTAATCTAATTACAGTGATCCAGGTCAAGATTAGGATGGACCAAGCATTATCCTGTCCCTGTTGCTATTCAGATTGTATCTGTAGGGCACCTGCTGTTTTCCCCTAGTTAGAGATCTAACCTGTAAACATGGATTCCATTTACATAAAATGGAAGAGGCTCTTTCTTGATTGTAGGCTTTGTGAGAACACTTCAGGTGGTTTGTAGAACCCAGCAGTTTTCTTACCTGATCATTTCCCCATGAATAGACTCAGCTTCTACATTTTGGTAGGCGTTGTCTGAGTTGTGAGTCCTCTGTCCCATCCGGGCCTTTGTGTCATTGTGGCCGTATTGTAAAGGTAACTGTAGTGATTAGATTAGGAAATACCTTGGACCGTAAGGCACGCCTTAGGTCTTGAGGACTTTTCTAAAGAGGTTCCTTGGACTCTGGGTCTATACCGAATAAAAAGGAAGAGTCAGCTAAGAGTCAGCATTCCCCTCTCTGCGTGTCTGGTCTTCTAACATGTAAGCCAGTGAGGATCACACCTTTAGTGCCACAGCTGTGTGAGATCCTGCCATCAAACAGTAAGTACCTGTGGTGGGTTGTTCCCACAGGCTGAGCCAAAAGCAACCCCACTCCCTCTTCTTAGGTAGCTTCTTGTCAGTTAATTCGGTCACAATGATGTCATTAATGTTGAGTTGTAACATTGGTTAATTGTTAATAGGTTGGTTAAGGTGTTGTCTTCACTAAAATTCCCCCATGTAGCTGGCAACTTTTTCCACTGTGAAAAAACAAACAAGTAGAAAGAAAGATCTTGAAAGTTTAACAGTTTCAGAGGATTCAGACAATAGCCACTTGGCTTGGTCACAGTGTCTGAGGCACCATCACGGTGAGCAACAGTGGCAGAGCAAAGGGGGCTCACCTCATGGAGCTGGGAAGCAAAGAAAAGGACTTGGGTCCCCTCTGACCTGCTCCCAGTTAAGCCCTAGCTCCTCAAGCCCATGGCTTCCCAGCAGTGCTGACTACAGAGCTAGATCACTGGACTGTACGCCAGCTGCCATGATCTTCGAGGATGTCAGTAGCTGTCAAACCTGTGTTTCACCAGGCTCCCAGCTACTGCTGCCCGTGCCCCGGAATCTGTCCTTCCTTCTAGGGTTTTCCTGGTCTTTGGTGGAGAGGAAGGACTCTTCTTTTCAAGGGATGAGTCTTGCAAATGTAATGTCTTATCGTTTTTCACCTTTCTTGCTTGTCCATGATGTCCTTTAGGCCACTTCAACCGCCCTTTCTTTCCCTTTCCTGTGCTTTCATGGGCATCAAGCATATGATTAATGGTTGATCCTGGGTGAGACGCCTGAATCTTTTCAATCAGGAACTCAAACACCAAGAGCCCAACTGGTTCTCATGGAGTGGGGTCAATCTCAATATGGGGGCAGGGCTAATCTCAATTTGGGGCTCAGTAGAATCAGCCATCAGGATTTCCCTCAGGCCTGGGGCTGTGTGTGCGGTATGTGAGCTCTTTCTCCTAACTTGAGAGAGGATTTAACAGGAAGAGAAGTGAACTGTGTTTCCTCCCCAGCAGGAGCTGTGACTGATCCCCATCCAGGTCTAGTGTGAAGGCTTTCCTTTTCACACCATTCCGTATAGGGGTTGGTTAGTTTTCTTTCCCTCCTAACATAAAAATAGAATAGAAAGGGCCTTGGAATGGATGGTTTTGTCTATCAGAAGCTTAAAGGATGTTGGGGTTTGATCTGAGCTCTCACAGGGCTGGTGGCACTGAGAACTCGACATAGAACTTCTTTGTGTGCTTGTGTGTATGCATACGTGTATGTGTGTGTGTGTGTGTGTGTGTGTGTGTGTGTGTGTGTGTGTGTGTATAAGGAGGTCAGAGGACAGCCCTTCTATCCCATATACCTAGAGCCTGCTAAGCTGGATAGTCGGCAAACTCCAGAGGATCGGACTACCCTTCTTCAGCTGAGATTATAAATTGGTAAAACCAGCTAAAGGGTGAAGGTTTATGAAGGTATAGACTGAGGCTCCCACAACATCCAGGAGAGAATTTGCAAGGAAAGAGGGGTTTGGAAGTATACCTGGATAGTGTGAATCAGGGTGATACTTTACAAATAGTGTGGTTTATGTTTTTCCTTTCCCCCCTCTCTGTTCTCTCTCCAGACAGGCTCAGAGCTCAGCCCAGTTGATGGACCTGTTCCAGGTCAGATGGACTCAGGGCCAGTGTACCATGGAGATTCAAGGCAGCTAAGCACCTCAGGGGCGCCCGTCAATGGTGCTAGAGAGCCTGCCGGACCCAGTCTTCTGGGAGCTGCGGGTCCTTGGCGGGTAGACCAGAAGCCCGACTGGGACGCTGCCTCAGGCCCTGCTCACACCGCTCGCCTGGAAGATGCCCACGATCTGGTGGCCTTTTCGGCTGTGGCCGAAGCTGTGTCCTCTTACGGGGCCCTTAGCACCCGGCTCTATGAAACCTTCAACCGTGAGATGAGTCGTGAGGCTGGGAACAACGGCAGGGCACCCCGGCCTGAGAGCTGCTCTGAGGGCAGTGAAGACCTGGACACGTTACAGACGGCCCTGGCCCTGGCGAGGCATGGCATGAAACCACCCAACTGCAACTGCGATGGCCCAGAGTGCCCCGACTACCTCGAGTGGCTGGAGGGGAAGATCAAGTCTGCGGCCATGGAGGGAGGGCAGGGGCGGCCCAGGCTCCCAGGCACTCTGCCTCCGAGTGAGGCTGGCCTTCCAGCCCCAAGCACCAGACCACTCCTTAGCTCTGAGGTCCCCCAGGTACCTCCCCTGGAGGGCCTGCCTCTGTCCCAGAGCGCCCTGAGCATTGCCAAGGAAAAAAACATCAGCCTGCAGACAGCCATCGCCATCGAGGCCCTCACACAGCTCTCCTCAGCCCTCCCTCAGCCTTCTCATTCCACCTCCCAGGCTTCTTGTCCACTCCCTGAGGCCTTGTCCCCTTCTGCCCCTTTCAGGTCTCCCCAGTCCTACCTCCGGGCCCCCTCGTGGCCCGTGGTTCCCCCAGAGGAACATCCATCCTTTGCTCCTGACAGCCCAGCCTTCCCTCCAGCAACTCCAAGAACTGAGTTTTCTGAAGCATGGGGCACTGACACCCCTCCAGCGACACCCCGGAACTCCTGGCCTGTACCTCGCCCGAGCCCCGACCCTATGGCTGAACTGGAGCAGCTATTGGGCAGCGCCAGTGATTACATCCAGTCAGTATTCAAGCGGCCCGAGGCCCTTCCCACCAAGCCCAAGGTCAAGATTGAGGCCCCCCCTTCCTCCCCCGCTCCAGCACCATCTCCTATTTCCCAGAGGGAGGCTCCCCTGCCATCTTCAGAGCCTGACACCCACCAGAAGGCCCAGACAGCGCTTCAGCAACACCTTCATCACAAGCGCAACCTGTTCTTGGAACAGGCCCATGATGCCTCCTTCCCTACTTCCACAGAGCCTCAGGCTCCTGGTTGGTGGGCCCCACCAGGCTCACCTGCCCCGCGGCCTCCTGACAAACCACCCAAGGAAAAGAAAAAGAAGCCCCCTACTCCAGCTGGAGGTCCTGTGGGAGCAGAGAAAACCACCCCTGGGATCAAGGCCAGTGTCCGAAAGCCCATTCAGATCAAGAAGTCCAGGTCCAGGGACATGCAGCCCCTCTTCCTGCCTGTTAGGCAGATTATTCTGGAAGGGCTAAAACCCCAAGCCTCCGAAGGACAGGCACCTACACCTGCCCAGCTCCCCGTCCCGCCCCCCGCCTCCCAGGGTGCTGCCTCCCAGAGCTGTGCTACCCCTCTACCCCCAGAACCTTCTCTTGCGCTGTTTGCACCTAGTCCCTCTGGGGACAGCCTGCTGCCCCCTACTCAGGAAATGAGATCCCCCAGCCCCATGGTAGCCCTGCAGTCAGGCTCCACTGGTGGCCCCCTTCCCCCTGCCGATGACAAGCTGGAAGAGCTCATCCGGCAATTTGAGGCTGAATTTGGGGATAGCTTTGGGCTTCCTGGCCCTCCTTCGGTGCCCATTCAAGACCCTGAAAACCAATCAACATGTCTCCCAACTCCGGAGAGCCCTTTCGCCACCCGCTCCCCCAAGAAGATCAAGATTGAGTCTTCAGGGGCTGTGACTGTGCTCTCAACCACCTGCTTCCATTCAGAAGAGGGAGGACAGGAGGCCACTCCCACCAAGGCCGAGAACCCACTCACACCCACCCTCAGTGGCTTCTTGGAGTCACCTCTTAAGTACCTAGACACACCTACGAAGAGTCTGCTGGACACACCTGCCAAGAAGGCCCAGGCTGAGTTCCCCACCTGCGATTGTGTCGGTAAGTCCATTCGAGTGTTAGAGGACATGGAGCAGCCTGGTGGGCAGACCCTTTACTGAATGCCTACCACTGTGCTATGTCCTGGGAAACAAGCTGACAGGCAAGTGGGAAAAACCTGACGGAAACTGGTACCAATGTAACTGAAGCCCTCCCTGGGGAGGCTGTCTTCCTTTCTTTCCTGTTGGTGCCATAAAATACTCAGCTAAAAGCAATTTAAAGGGAAACAAGTTTACCTTGGCTCACAGTTTAAGGGTGCAATCTGTCATGTCAGGGAAGTCAAAAGAGAGATGGGCGTTTGAAGCAGCTGTGGCAACCACAGTGCGAGATGAATGTACACTGATGCCCTGCTCCCTTCTCTCTGTTAACATAATGAGAATGTCAGCCAGAAAATGGTGCCACCCACAATCTGTTGGCCTTCTTCCTCAGTTTACACTCCCTTCCCACGCCCATGAGGTCTGTGTCCTGGGTCATTCTAGATTCGGTGAAACTGACCTCACAGAGACCTTGCTGCAGGAGGTGGTGTCTTTGCATGGGCCATCAACTAAAAAGGAACTGTTCTGGGAGTTAGGAGTGCCTGGGGCTGAAAGTAGGATTTGTTTGGAATCCTTTTGGCCTAGCAAGAGCACAGAGGTGGCTTGAAGTGGTGGACAGGAGTCAGGTCAGTCAGGACCCAGTGACCAATGTCAGGACTTGATCCTAAGAAGAGTAGTGGGTTCCCGAGGGTTTGAAAGCAACTGATGTCTTTGTTATCTTATGCATTTTCAAAACTTGTGGAAAGAGAGAGACTATCCAGGAAGAATAAGGAAAGTGCCCCAAGCTATGCAAGAAAATGTACGTGCCTGAGAGGGAGGGAGGTGGAGGGAGCAGAGGGATGATGGTTCTAGAGGCGGTATTGGTTGGGTCTTGGCCATGGCAGTGTTCTTCAGGGCAGGTTTGGAGAGGAATGTGCACTCTGGTTGTCTAGGCCCGCATTTGCAGTGGCTGTGCAGCTGGCGGTAACGTGTGCATGGGTTCTGACATGGTTAGATCTAGGCTGTGTGTGTCCCTGTGCCACAGGTCAGCATCTAAAGAGCCCATCAGTTTCTAGGCCTTGCCCTCGGGTGCCTTAGAACCAGCACCATAGATTGACAATCTCAGGGACGGTCCTTGGTGTGGTGGCAGCCCTGGATCTGCCCTAGCTTCTGTGTCCTGCTGCTTTAGAGAGGCCTGCAAATGGCACATGCAGTTTGGGTGTTGACAGAACACACAGATGTGCTCATGGTATGTCACTGATTCTTTGACTGTGTGATGCACAAAGGCTGCTTTCCTTTTTGTAGGTGCTTGTCCCAGTTAGAGTCTGGACTTTCATTCTTTCCAGTTACCCCAGACTCCAGGGTAAAAGACTAGGGGGGCATGATAGGATTCACTTGTGCCCTGGGTTTTTCAGGGGTGAATAAGTGCCAATCATTAGCTCTGTTCCTTGCTAAAGATGACTCTAAGGTCTGGCTGTGAAAACCTCCTGATCCCATGTTCAGCTCACACAGATTCCTCCTCTTGTCCTATGTGTGTGCATGTCTGCCTCACCTGCTTGAATGTAGTGCTCTGATCTCCTTAACTAGTGCTTAGGACTAATCGGTCCTAAATAAACGTGTTATGTGTTAAATCTCAGGATATCGGGATTGGTCAAGGCTATTTTTAGAATCTGAATTCCAGCTCCATCGCTCACTGCCTGAGAATACTTGGGCCCTTCTCCACACTTTAAGTTCACTTTTAGAGGGAGATGGCCCAGTATAGGACGCTGCCGAGAGCAACAATAGTATTCATGGACCTCGGCTCAGCTCCAGACACCAGAGCAAGCGCTTCAGTCACTGCCTCATTTAAACCATAGAATAGTTACGTGATGTGAGGGCTATAGCTGGCTGCACTTTAATGCGAGGGAGCAAAAGTCAGGTTAAATACTTTTCCAAGGTCACAGAATGATGGAACTGAGAATTGAACTTGAGGGTCTTGAGCTCTTCAACCACCATGTCGTTCTGTTATTTTTCCCTTAATTTTGTGTGTGTGTGTGTGTGTGTGTGTGTGTGTGTGTGTGTGTGAAGCAGGGGAAGTCAGAAGACAGTCTAGTTTTTTTTTTTTTTCCTTTGTTAAGTGGGTTTCAGGGATCAGATTTGGGTCTTCAGGCTTGCTTGCACTACGGACGTTACCACTGAGCCATGTTGTGACTGAAACTAGTTAGCTGAAGTGCAAGCCCCACCTAGGACAAACAGCAGCAGGATGGAGGGGTTGGCTCTCTCCGTGGGGAGGGCCCCAGGCTCCCTTTGTGAGAGGACATCCAGTATTGTGTTAAAAGCATCTAGTGCCCCGGGTCTAGAATGGTTCTTTTCAGCTTCACTGGGTAGACTTTCTGAGTCTGTCTCCGGTTTTCTAACAAGAGCCGTGACAGATGAGAACGTCTCCCACGTTCCAGAAATTTATCCCATACTCTCAGTAGGCAGATTTTTGCAGGTTCATATAAGTAGTTTGCAGGGATGTAAGGTGAGACTTGGCAAACCATTAAAGATTCATAATAAATGTGTAAGAGCACTTGCTCCTCTTAGAGGAGTTGGGTTTGGTTATCAGCGCCTACATGACAGAGGTTCAAACCCATCTCTGTTAGTTACTCAGTTCTAGAGGGTCTGACCCCCTCTTTTTGCCTCCCTGGTTACCAGGTGCACACCTGGCACATACATAAATGCAAACACTTACACACAGCATTTAAAAAGAAAATATGTCCTAGAACATAGTACAAGAAACTTAAATACCATGAGCATTACCCATACATGAGAATTACGGAGCAAGATATGGGCACACACCTGTAATTCCAGCACCTGGGAGACTGAAGTAGAATCATGAGTTTGAGTCCAACCTGGGTTACAATAAGAAGTTATGGGCTAGTTGGTGCTATATATAGAATCACTGTCTTAAAAAAAAAAAAAAACTACTATAGTTGTCTTAGGTATTGAATGGGGTATACTAAGTTTGTTCTCTAAATCTTGAACACTAAAATTAAAGGCAGGCATGAAATTTCAAAAATTGATCTAGACAGTATGGAAGGCATTGGCTCTGAGAAGTGGTGTGATCATTACTGTTGGGTGTATGGGTGTTGAAATATTTCTAATATTTTGAAGTTTTCATTGGAGATAGCCTGTTTGCTCTTAACCCTGTTTGCCTGTGACCCTTGGCAGAGATGGGCAGGGCACTGGGCTGCAGGGACTGCTGTGTCCCTGTGGTGTTTGTGCTCAGTAATGGAGAAATGCCCAGAGGAGAAAGATTAGGACAGAATGAACAAAAGGACATTTTAGTGGGAAAAGCATCCTTTAAGACCTCGTCATCATTTCATAGATGAGGAAACAATCTGTGTTAGCTTTTAATGGTTGTCTTAATGTATCTGAGGGGCAGCCAACAGGAAGCCATGGGGACTAGCACAGAGCCCAGGCAGGAGGGTTAGGTGTGGGGGTCAGGGAAAGACAGTGCAGATTTCATAGTGCATTTTAAGCATTTTAAGCCCGTCATCCTGCCTAAAGTGGCTACAGGAAGAACATCTTTGCCTGGCCAGGGTGGAAGCGAGGGGGAAGGAATGACATTGTTTAGCAGATGTGGCTGGTTACAGTGTAACCTAAGCAGGGACAGTCCCGAATGGAGAAAACTAATTTACCTTGGTTTGTAGTCATGTAGAGTCCGTTTCCTGTAGCTTTCATTTTGTGAAATTTTGTCCCCTTCCCTCGCATTCATTTTGATATGATTTTCTTAAATTTTCTTTTAAACAATAGCGTATTTGGATAAAGTGGAGACTCTGGTCCTAAGTTAGGAGGGTATCAGAACTTCCTGGTAGGGGTGAAGTCTGAGTTTTAGAGGATCATGGAAGGTAAACAGGGATACCGTTGCTAAGGAAATGCCAAGGAAGGGCTGTGAGTATCAGGGAAGTGAAAGGGCATGCAAAACCACTGGAAATGTAAAGAGAGAGGAGAGAGAAACGCTCTGGTGTGGCTGGTATGTTAACTGGGAGTGGCAGGAGAGCAGTTTCAGGGAAAGGAGGGGTGATTCTAAAAGCAGAGAAACCAGTTTACAAGCTCAAGCAAGTAATTGTGGGTGCCTGGGTTAGGAGTGAATGCCAAAGGCCAGGCATGGTGGTGCACACCTTTAGCCAGCACTCGGAAGGCAGAGGCAGGTGGATCTCGGAGGTTAAGGCCAGCCTGGTCTCCGTAGCAAGTCCCAGGACAGCTAGGACTCTGAAGAAACCCTGTCTCTAGATGGGTATAGATGGGTAGATGGGTAGATGGGTAGATGGGTAGATGGGTAGATGGGTGGGTGGGTGGGTGGATGGATGGATGGATGGATGGATGGATGGATGGATGGATGGCCAGAATTTTTAGAAGAAAAAAAAAAAGGTAGTTGATGGGTAGGAAGGAGGGAGAAAGATGGACAGAACTTCAACAATGGTCCGGTAGGGAGGAATGGAGGAGGAAGAGCAATTGACATGACTCCTGGGATTTCAGGTTGGGACCCGGGTGTGGGGTAGAGAACTACCAGCCTTGCAGATGTGCGGGAGAGACCCAAGACTGAATCCACGAACTAGAGACATAGCTATAAGTGATGGTGTTTGTGGTTGTGGTCATTTCCAGGCTAAGTGTGTGGATCAGTGAGAAGCCTGAGAATAGAGAAGACCAGTGTTTAGGGGAGAGGGCTCAAACTGGAGGCAGAGGTCATGTGGGAAGGCATGGAGGAAAAGGCAACTTAAAGCCCCAGGGAAGCTATGCACATCATACCCAGTCAGTCAACGTTCAATGCTGGAGCTTCCCTGGCTGATGTGTGCTCATCTTCACAGTTAAAGCCTGTGTTTCTTGATAGCAGGATCGTCTCTTGTAGTTCTGAAGCCTCCTAGACTGGCAGGTACCCTATGTATTTTGGGTTAACTGGTCAACCTTATTCCACCTCCGTATTTCATCAGAGATGTGCGATCAGCATAAGTATAACCTCTTCACGTTCTATCTTTGTGGTCAGCTAATGGGCCTATTATATAAACGTACTTAGACCAGCAGCAGGTCACCTGATCAGGCTTAAGAATCCTGTAATCCTGATCGTGGGCAGGTCCTGCCCCCTACTGTGGACTTACGCTCTCAGGAAGTGTCATGCTAGAGGATCTTATTGGCTGCATAACATTGCATTAAAAAGCAAAGACCTTGCAGAGATTTCTAGGAAAGAGGCAAAAGTGCAGATGATCTTATGTGCTCTGGTCTCTGTGTACCACTGTCACGTCACGAAAGCAGTGCTCACTGTCCCCATGTGTATTCTGCTCTTAGCTTTCCCCACTGGGAGAGTGGAGGCCCTCGTGTCTATTACAGTGTGTGTGTGTGTGTGTGTGTGTGTGTGTGTGTGTGTGTGTGTGTGTGTGTGTGTGCATGTGTGCATGTGTACGCACTCGCACGCTCTTATGCCACAGAATGCATGTGGTGGTCAAAGGACAACCAGTACTTGCTTTTCTTTCTGCCAGGTGGGTCTTGGGGACCTAACTCCGGTTGTCAGGCTTCAGCAAGGGCTTTGCTCGCTTTCCATAGCGTGTGTATAGAGAGAGAGGGGAAGAGGGGAAGTCAATCAGAAGCTGAGGGTCCTCCTTCATTATGAATAGTTTCATTTGCCTATTGCTAATGATAGAAAAATGCATTTTGTTTCTCCCTCCAGCACAGTAGGAGTGGAACAGAGCCTTCTTTCTGTCGTTAGTGTTAGATGAAGGGCACAGGGTTAAGGAAAATACCAGAGCCATGTAGGAGGCGATCTCTGAAAAGCAGTATGTTGCTCTCCTCAGCTGTCCCCCTGAGGAACTTCAGAAAAGAGAGAAGAAACCTCACCTTATTGTTTCATTGTCTAATGTGAGATGAGAAAACAGATTTTTCTTTAAGAAGGGTTATTTCTCTCTTCAATGGAGAAGAAAGGAATATCACATGGGACTGAAAGGGAAAAAAATTGTGACCTAATATCCATTTAGCAAAATATTCCTTTTCCGAAACCCGCTCAGGGAGCCCAAGGGAATACAATAGGAGGAGAAAGTTTCCTCGCCTGAACACAGGGCTAGCATTGATCTTAAGCCGCAAGTGCCAGGGCTTGTCTGCCAGCATAGCAGCATGCTCAAAGAACAGTAATGCAGTGCACAGCATGGGGTGTTGGGGAAACACTCCTGGGGCCTCAGGAACCCCACAACTTAGAAACTAGAGACCAGCTGTGGAGAAGGGCAAAGTGGGGAGCTCACTTGAAAGACTTGATGCCCCAGCATTTGGTAGAGTAAGTTCTTGGCTCTGGTTGGCTGGCAACAAGGGAAACCAGACACCAGGAGCCAGCTCTGTAGGTGAGACCCGGCAGTGTCAGACTGAGGTCATTGTGTAGAGAATAATATTCACTGAAACTCCAGACGAAAGTTCTACCCAATGTGAGGCTTTTTACAACTGGATGAAATAACAAAGTACCCAGAGTCGGTCCCCACCAGACAGAGCTTCTAACCCACCCTCAACACACAGAGGTAGAGAATTAGAGGCAATACTCCGTCAAATATACACCTGGAGGTGAAACTCCTGCACAGCTCCCGTCCCCCTCCAGCCCACCGAGCTGACTTCTCTTGCTTAGTTATCTAAGGGAAGATATTTGAGCAGTGGCTAAGTAAACAAGGGTAATGTTCTGTTTCGGGCAAATGAGCCTAGAACCATGGTTTTAATAAAAAGGAGGGCTACTTTGTCCCTCTCTTGATTTGAAGATATTTTGGGTTGTCAGAGTATGTATAATACCGCTGACAACCATAGATACTGCTAAACCCCAGCCACATAGTACAGCTTACGACAAAGAAGTATTCACTCCACAGTGTCCATTGCAAAACGGTATAGAAGCTGCAAGTGGACGCCTTGGGCATACGTTTCCCCCATCAAAGATTACTTAACACTGAGGCCGGTGACATCCGCCTATAATCCTAACTGCTCTGGTGCCTGAGGTAGGAAGAGCAAAAGTTCAAGATCTGATTAGAGTGATATCAAGGCCAGCCCACATAGTGTTGCAAGACTCCATCTCAGAACAAAAGGCAAAAACAGGTGTGCAGGGGGCACAAACCCAAACTGTGGGAGTGCTACGAAAGGGTACCTGTGGAGTGTGTACCTCACAGAGGCATTTTCAAAAAATGCGAGTCCTACAGGACAGTAAGAATGCAGGGCAAACCATTGTGGCCACAGGCCTTTAATCCCAGCACTCAGGAGGCAGAGACAGGTAGATCTGAGTTTATTCCTGGGGTTCAAGGTAGCCAGAGTGGTGTAACGACTTAAACTGATGCAGGCTCAACTCTGCATCCCTCCCAGAAAGTAGTGCCCGTCTTTGCCACTGTGATATGTGATAGAATCTCATTGTGCCTTTATGCGCACCTCCTTAGTGGCCAGTGAAGTTGAACGCTTGCTTTTCCACATGCCGTCTTTGGTAAAGGGCCCGTGTGAGGCTATTGCCCTGGTTCTCTCACTGATTAGTAAAGGTTTTTATGTTGGATATATATATTGCAGCTCTCTGAGTAGAGTGTGGAAATATTCTTGAGTGACAGAGATCAATGGTTAAGTCATCATTTACACATGTAAAGGACTCATTAAGACATGTCCACCATGCAGGAAGGCAGACTTTCAGGGGCTGCACCAAATAACGATAACATGGGGAGGTTGTGCTGGGAAGGGACTAGCAGTTAATGCCAAATGCACTCAGATGTAGAGACTAACTGATGGTTCTTCTAAACAAAAGCTTTAAGCATGGTGGGTATGCTTGCAATCCCAGCACCTGGGAAGTAGACACAAAGAAAGATTCAAGGTCATCCTTGACTACAGATGAAGACTGAGGACATTTTTATTTTATGTATATGAGTACACTATAGCTGTCTTTAGACACACCAGGACAGGGTATCAGATCCCCATTATGGTCTTGAGCCACCATGTGGTTGCTGGGAATTGAACTCAAGACCTCTGGAAGAGCAGTCAGTGCTCTTAACCACTGAGCCATCTCTCCAGCCCAGACTGAGGACAATTTAGGCTACACAAAGTTCCTCCTCAGAGAACAGAATGTCAAAATAAATACAATACAAAAGGTACTCTGTTTGAAATTTGTTATTTTAGGTTTTTTTTTTTTTTTTTCTCCCTTTTCTCCCTTTCTTCCCCTTTCCTTTCTTCCTCACTTTCTGGAAGGGTCTAACATATCCCTGGCCAGCCTGGAAATCACTATATAAACCAGGCTGGCCTGGAATTCAGAGATCTGCCTGCCTCTGCTTCCTGTCAAAGGCGTGTACTACGCCCGCCTGCTTACACTGACGTCTCCTAGTGCGGAGAGGGAAGTATATCCACAAGAACACCGTCAAAAAGCAAATGGTAAAGGAGATGGGAGAAGTCGATTCCTCTGTCTCCTGTGTGGGATACATATCGACCCGGGATCCCGCTAATAGGGATCTCGTTAATAAAAGCTACCTCTTGCTGTTACAAAAAAAAAAAAAAAAAAAAAGGAGATGGGAGAAATTCCAGAGGCTTCTAATTCCTCCCTCCCTAACTGTCCCCGTACTGTTAGCAAAAACATAACAGAGATTGTCCCAAGTTAGAGGTGGTATGGTGGTGGGGGCGGGGGGTGGGATACAAAACTCTATGGCAAAAGTAGGAAATATAAAAGTTAGAATGGACATGACACACCAAATGTCAGGAAACCAAACATGTTATAATAGGCTCAACTCCCCTAATGACTTTCAGGTTCATAGTTTTAGCTCCAAGAAGACTGTTAAACCCCAGCCTGCTGCGGGAAGCACGTGTGTTGACTGCTGATTCAGAGTACATTCAGCCTTGCAGAGCGGTGCCCCCTCCCTGGCCCAGAGGCACAGCATTACCTGCAGAGAGAAAGCCAGATGCAGCTCTTGCAAGGTGCTGTAATCCTGGCTACAGAGTTGTGTAATTCTGCAGGTGGCACTTGGCAGGGCAGGGAAATCTGAGTGTCCCGTCAAAAAGATGAGAGCTAGCTCGTCCCCTTCATTGTCACCTCTGCACTCAGGGTTGTGTGCTTCTGGATACTTGTTTCCTGTGGACTGGAAGTTAGGTCTGAATACGTGTTTAGCCTATGGTGAAACTCCCCGACACCCCACCCTCCCACCCTAGGGCCTCTAATTGTTCCCTGTTAGTGATATCATGGTAACAACCAGGTTAAGGCGGTGAGATTGGGTATTGCCATTATAGAATTACTTTGTCCCTTTTGCATCCAGCAATCGTCCTTGGGATTGCCAGATCCATCCTTGAATGGGTTAACTTTTCATTGTGATGGCAGACCAATGGTTTTGTCACTCCTCAGTCTTTTCTTGTGTTCAATTCCTGGGATTTTTCTGGATTTTAGCAGATTTGGAAAGCATTCTCTCTAGGTGAAAGAGTCCACTCACAGAATGATGTGTACTGCGTGATTCCACTTAGGTAAGATGTCTAACATAGTCAAACTTGCCGCTTCCCACTTTCTACACCCCTCTGACAGCCCTCAACTCTGTTCAATTAAAGTATCTTTAAAAAGATTGTGCTATGGCTCAGTAGTGAAACAGGAAATCACTATGTGTATAGTTAAGAGCGCTTACTGCTCTTCCAGAGGACCTACATTTGCATCCCAGCACCCATGTTGGATGTCACAATTGCCTGTAACTCTAGCTCCAGGACAGTTGAGTACCTCTAGCCTCCTTGAGTACTTGCACTCATACCCCCCCACACACACACACCCATTTTTCAGAGACCTTGATATTTAGCACCACACAAGTGGACACAGTGGACATGGTTGTGAGAAGTGGTGGTCTATTTAGCTCACATTGTTGTCTATGTATATGCTGGCTGACGCGTCTATTTAAACAAGTCGAAAAGCCTTTCAACAAACTCGATTTCAAGGATACAAAAGTGTCCCCGGGGTTTACAAAGCAGTTTCCCTTTTTGTAGTGCGGGCAGACCTTGCACAGGGAAACGGCTTTTCTGTGGTTGTCAGGAGAGGTCTCTCTGCATTCCTGGGTCATTGTTTCACCAGGAGAGGTTCTCCTCCAATGTTTACATTTAATGTGCACTTGCTACAGTTGCCTTCTTTTCCTTCAGCTTCTCCCAAGTTTCACTGGTTGGAAACTCCTTCCTGCCAGCTCCGATGCCCCTTGGACATGTCCCACCCGTGCCCACCTCAGGCGTGCTATTCGTACATGCTTGCTTTTTATAATAAGATGTTGGGAGTACATGTTGTTGTACTTTTTTGGCCTTAGATCTTGAGTTGGACCTTTCTCTGAGCCTGCCTGGCCCTTTGCAGTTAAGAGCACTTACTCTTTAAAGTCAGAGTAAAGAGCTGAGGGTTTTCACAGCTGCTAGAGGATTGAGGCTTTTGTGCTGTTTCAGTGAATAGATACTAAGTTCATAGTGATTTCCATAGTTTAGCTCTTGAATGCCCTTCAAGGGCCCATGTGTTGAAGGCTGGGTTCCTAACCTGTGGCACTCATGGGAGAAAGTGGAACTACTAGGAGGTGGGCCCTAATGGAAGGAGGTTAGGTGATTGGTGTCACACTTGTTGTGTGACAAAACTTTTCCTGGGGAGATGTAACACACTTGTCTACTTCACCCAGACAGGGATCTCAAGAAAATCAAAGTACAGATAACAGCAAAGTCTAACTTAGTGAAGCAATGAGTTTGTTGGAGTTACTTACAGGAGTATAGGTGAAGGGTTACTTAGAGGAACAGAAATTATTCTGACATCTGCATCCAAGGCCCCCACCCCAATGTGAGAGCTCACCAAAGCTGGGAAACCACACACAGCCTGCAGGCAGCTCAACAAGTTGGAGAGTGTCCTTTCTGAGTGACTCTTGTCTAAACCTCTTCCAGGCAGCTTGCCTGGTTATGCTTCTTCCAGGCAGCCAGTCTGGTCTGAGTCTTCTTCGTGGCACAATTCTGGCTCTTATTGCTTACTCTGGCTTGGAGGGGCCTAGTGAATCTGGTCAGTTTCAGGGACTTCCTGAAGCTATTTTGAGTTGCTTACCTTCCTACTTAGCATCCATGCAGGATGCATCTCCTTCCCCCTCTCTGCTTCCCAGCTGTCATAAAGAGAACAGCCCTTCCATGCCCTGCATTCCTGCTGTGATAGTCTGTGCTAGCAAAGGCCCAAACATCAGGGCCAAGTGACCACGGGCTAAAATCTTTTGACACCAAGCGCTAGAGCAAAACATTTCTCATTGTAAATTCATTATCTCGGGTGTGTAGGTCTCCATGGTGTTGAAAAGCCGAGCAACACATTAACCATTTGCAATTCAAATTAAGTATAGAATTTTTACAAAACTTTTGATATTAATAGTTGTATCTCTTAATACCAAGAATGTTAACGCCTAACTCAGGAACCTATAAAGCGTCCTGTATACCGATGACTATGTCAGGCAAAAATTGAGCCCGCGAAGTGGCTCAGCTTATTATGTCTGTCAACCCAAGCCTGACGCCCAGAAACCATGTAAAGGCAGAGAGAGAACAGACTCCATAACGTTGCCCTCCCACCCAACACTCGTGTTGACACATACGCATGCACACAAAATAAAATTTCAAAGCAAAAACTGTAAGATGAGATATTTATAGAACAAGGGGGTTTTATATGTGTACACACAAGCTTCATAATTAAACATGTGTCGGGTCAGATTTCTTTTCATAGAACCTTTTCAAAGAATGTTCACCAACATATGAAAACGTAACTCAGGAAGAGGGGCACACTTAAAAGAAGTGGTGGTTTTCAGACACACCTGGGCTGTGTTGTCACCCCGCTTCAAGTGGCTTCGGTTTCTCTTGGCGTCTAGGGTGTCTTCCCTGTGTTTAGGCAGCAGAGAAACCTGCCCAGCCGGTTTCCAAATCGACTTGGTTTGGGACAGAATTGTTGGGCCTAACTTTTTAACTGCACCTTGAATGTCTTTCTTCCGCCAACTGTGAGTTGAAGTTTTCTAATTTGGGGCAAAAGGTAGCCACCGAAGCTGCCCTGGTATCCAGTGGCTTGGCAATTCGTTACTTTGAATTTTCTCTGCATCGCAGAAGCTGGAGCGAAGCCCAGAAGTTCTGGCATATTCTCACATTCTGTTTGCTGTGTGCCATGATGTAGCTGTCTACTAGCACCTATAAAGAACGTTCAGACCACTGACTCCAACCCCCACGTTTTCAAGGCTGCTCTCCCAGACTCCCCCATGCACCCTCTGTCTGTCATCTTCTGTTTTCGTATGGTTCAAAATAGGGTCTATTTGGAGTAAGTCATTTTTTAACTGTGGTTGAAGCCATTCATAAATGCTGAGACCTTGGCATCTGATAGCTCATCTAATCCCGACTGTTCCGTAATGTGTAACTATCATTTAATTGCTCTAAGGCTTATGATGGTTGCGCAACTCCCTCAAAGCCTCCCAGTTGTTGTCAGACCCTGAACAATAGCAGCCTATTGAGCTCCTGTTATGCACCAAACACTGGGCTGAGCCTTTATTTTACACACAGAGTCATAAGGATTACAGAGGTTGGGGACATAACCATTGCTCCGTGTACTAGTAACAGTTACATAATAAAATGGATCCTCTTCTTGAGAACCTGATGTGTACAGGATGCTTTGGGAAATCCCAGTAAGGCCTTACAAGACACATAGCCAGCTGAGATGATGGCTTGGTGAGTAAAGTGCTTGCTGGGTAAGCACAAAGGGCCCACACTGAGGTCTGTAGGACCCACGTGAAAATCCATAGCCCTAGTGCCGGGGTGAAGGAGGCAGGAGCTCCTGGGCCAGCCAGTCTAGTCAAAATGGCAAGCTCCATGCCCAGTGAGATTCTCTCAAAAGATGGAGGTGTGGGTGGGGGTGCATGCCTTTAACCCCAGCACTTAGGAGGCAGAAGCAGGCAGCTCTGAGTTCAAGGCCAGCCTGGTCTACAGTTTCAGGGGGGCTAAGGCTACACAGAAAAACCCTGTCTGGAAAAACCAAGAAGAAAAGGGTAGGGGGATGGCTAGGTGTGGCTCAGTAAGTAAAGTGCTCTTGTGCACAAGGACTGGAATTTGGCTCCCTAGAACCCACGCCAATGCCAGGTGGGCATGGCAGTCTACCTGTAATTCTAATGCTCTGAAGGGTGGCCAGGGATCATGGAGCAAGGCTAGACTGGCCAAGTCTGGTTTCAAATTCAAGATTTTTGCCTCAGTGACTAAGGTATAGGTAGATCAAGAAAGATACTACTCACCTCAGGTCCTTGCACACACATACATGTATCTGCACATGTGTGAGCATGCACATGAGACACCCAGTGTAATACTTAGCTTCCACACATGAACATGCAGATGAGTGAGTGCACTCCCACGTATGCATGTAATACATATTAAAGAGAAGAAAAGAAGGTACCACTGTTCATGAGAAGACACGTAAGGGCTCGAGGGCCTGTGCAGTTGTTTGGTGCAGACTGTGGTGGTGTAAGGTTGGGTAGGGGTTGTGCTGAGATGGTGCGGCGTGGAGGTGCCATGGACAGCGTGTTGAAATTACGTGACGTCTTCTGTGTAGAGTCCTCAGCAGGAAAGGACCGTGAGCAGACTTCTGCTTGGGGAATGTGACTGATGCTATAGAAAGGAAGCCTTAGGATGTGGGAGACAGACAACTGTTGTAAAATTACAAAAATAAAATGCTGCTTTTATCCCGTACTAGGACTGGCACCACAGTGCCCCAAGATATCTGCTAGATGGCTTAAGTCTCAGTCAGCAAAGCCTCTCATCCGCTTCGCTCCATTCCATATCACACTGCCAAAGGCCTCTCTCCGAGCCTGGCAGCAATCTCTCTACCTATCTAGTTCCCAAGGCAGGTTTCCACCATGCCAGAAACACACATCCCAATTCCGCAGTGGCCCAGTGTCTGTAGCTGCACACTTTCTTACACTTAAATCGCTACATGAAAGAACACACAACACAATAACCTTTGATCCAATTGATATAATTGCCCACCTAAACATACAAAGCCCCGTACACATCCATCCCTTAAGAACATTCATAACAACCTGTAAAGGTACAGCCTCCACGTTGTCCCACGGCTAGTCTGCTGTCCCTCCTCTCTTCCTCCTTTCTATTCCAGTCTCCTCCTCTTCCTTTAAACTTTTCTCCCACCCTTTCTTTTTGTCCAATGACAGGCTTCCTTCTATCCTGTACCTGCCCTCGCCTGTATTTTACAAATTAAATGGGGAGAAGGTTCTGGTGAAGTCGCCTAAGTCCTGAGTACTTGACTAGGCAGCTGTCCTTGGGGCAGTGGAATTAGCATCAAAATACAGATAACTCCAGGGCAAACCACCGCAGACAGCTATTCTCCTGATCTAGGCCAGAGAGCAAGCAGTTGGACTGCAGCATCTGCTAAGCTGTACATAAACATAGCTAACAGCTCTTTCAAACAAAAATGGGGATGAGGCTGGACTCGATTAAGCTTGATATAACAATGTTACTAGCATCGGTAATAACTCATGTATGAGTACTTTATGTGTATGTTTGTACACGTGTGTATGTTATATGTAGAATTGGAAATATGCCCCCCAAATGCCTGGATTTCTGTACATCTAATTCCAGATGCTTAAAGTTCCACTGTAGTGTTCAGTACTGTTCAGTCCTTCGTGGTGGGACTGTAGACTCCCTCTGACCATTTCCCACTATGAGCAATATCATGAACATTTGTGTCCCATTCCTGTCTACTTTCCACCCTAATGCATAACCTTTCCTTGAGACAACTCTGTGTGGCCCAGGATACCCTAGAACTTGCTGTGTAGCCCAACCTGGCTTCAAACTCACAAGACATTTTTCTCACCCTCTTGAGTGACAAAATTACAAATGCATGCAGTCACACGTGGCTTGTGCTCAAATGCAAATACACCCAAACTCCCAAACATAAATTCTTTAAATTCTGTAATTGCTGGGTCGGACCAATGTGCACATGGAATTTGACCACGTGCTGCATTGCTCTTGGCCCTGCTGGTTTCCTGTGCTTCCTCCAGTCGACTGTCTTAGCAGAGGCTCTGATGGTGTGACCCACGGAAGAGGAAGAAACAGCTTTACATGTCCAAGCCACTTGTGATTCTCAGAGAATCATTCTCTCCGCTTCTTTTTCTCTTTGCTCACAGCCCTGGCTGAGCTGCAGTAGGGCCTGACAGTTATGTTCTAGATCTTTCTCCCTGTTTGTCTTCACCCGGACTTCTGATTGGTTTCTGTAAGGTTCCCTTTGCTAAAATTTATCATGGTCTACTGGATTTTATGTCATGTTTTGAGATATTCCCTACTCTGTGATTACTTTGAATAATCTTTTTTCATGCACTTGTATAATTTATTAAATTTATTTGTAGGGTGTGTGTGTGCACGAGTGTGCCCGTGTGTTGCCTGTATGTGTGTGTGCCTCTGTGTGTGTATGTCTGTGTGTGTGTTCATGTGAGTGTGGAAGTGTCCTCAGAGGCCAGAGGGCATCAGATAACCTGGAGCTGGAGTTACAGGCAGTTGTAAACTGCCTAACAAGGGTGCCAGGGGATGGGGTACAGGGGGGACAGTGAATGCTGGTCCTCTGGAAGAACAGCAAGTACTCTTAAATGCTGAGCTGTCTTCAACTCTAATTTTATAGGGGGAGTTGAGGGGTGGCTTTAAATTTCTAACTGTGAATCAAATAATTCTACCTGGTTGTTCTAAAATCAAGCGTTGAAAATGTCTTCCCTTCCTGGTGTGAAATGCCATCAGGAGAGATTCATGGGTAATTTTCTGACCAGCAGGGGCATCTGCTTTTTAAAAGGGAGCAGCCATGTATGGTGTCTTGTATCTATCTACCATAAAACAGAGTATGATCTTCTATACAAAATGAGTATGGACTTCACTTTTTAAATTTTTTTTATATTTTACATGCATGAGTGTTTGCCTACTTGTATGTCTGCACCACATGTATGTTTGGTGCCTATGGGAACATGAGAACATGAGAAGAGAACATGAGATTTCCTGGAACTGGAGTTACAGAAGGTTATGAGCTACCATGTGGATGCTGGGAACTGAACCCAGGTCCTCAGTAAAGCAGCAAGTGCTTTTAACTGCTGAGACACCTCTCTAGCCCCCTACAATCTTTTTTTAAAGAATTATTTTATATATGAGTACACTGTCGCTGTCTTCAGACACACCAGAAGAGGAAATCAATCCCGTTACAGATGGTTGTGAGCCACCATGCGGTTGCTGGGAATTGAACTCAGGACCTCTGGAAGAGCAGTGTTCTTAACCACTGAGCCATCTTTCCAGCCCAAAGCCCTCTAGAATTTTAAAACACTTCTTTTAACATTATACCCCCCTCTCTACATTATGAAATTGTGAGGTTTTGACTCAAAGGACAGCTTGCAAAGCCTTCACTTACAGTTCCATGAAAATGAATGCCTGCATCACCACCATATATTTTAAGACAGACCATGCCTGGTCCTTGGACTTCTCTGTCCCCTCCTATCCTTTTGTTGTTCCTGAACCCCCAGAAGCCATTGTCTTGACATTAGTAATAATGCATCCTTGCTTTTCTTTTGAGAGTGGCATTTTCATTGCCAGAGTGTCCTGTGTCATTTTGCCACCTCTGCGTGGACTTGTAAGCAAGTCAAGGCTACTCTTGGAATGTTTAAGTGGAGTCTAGCATTGCGGGTTCAGTTTTGGGCCTCCGTCCTTCACTGTGGTCTCGTGGTGGTAGGCTGTAGTAATGTAGGTGCTCATTTCTGGATGCATCCCAGCTGTGCCTACCTCATTCTGTTTATCCATTCCATTCACTGTTGCTGGATTATGAGTATGTGTTGGTCAGTGTGTGCTGCTATAACATAAATAACCACACACTAGACAGCTTAGACAAGCATTCTCACAGTTCAGCGGCTGAAAACTCTAAGGATGATCTGTTCAAAGATCCTGTAACTGGTGAGGGCTCCCTTTCTAGCTGGGATGTAGGCTCTTCCCTGATGTGCCCTCACTTAGTCCAGAGCATGGACAAGGAGAAGAGTTAAGATTCCTGTGTCTCTTTGGTGTGTAGGTGTGTATGTGCTTGCTTGTGTGTAGGGACCTGACATCAACATCTGATAACTTATTATCCCCACCTTATTTAAGACAAGGTCTTTCAGTGAACCTGGATTTCATCAGTTTAGCTAGGCTTGGCTGGTTAATGAGCTCAAAGTATCCACCTATGTCTGCGTACACACACACAGACACACACACACAGTCACTGTCCCACCTCCCTAAGTTGTATTTTTTTTAAGAGATTTATTTAATGTATATAAGTACACTGTAGCTGTCTTCAGACAACACCAGAAGAGGGCGAGAGCATCAGATCCCATTACAGATGGTTGTGAGCCACCATATGGTTGCTGGGATTTGAACTCAGGACCTCTGGAAGAGCAGTCAGTCAGTGCTCTTAACCACTGAGCCATCTCTCCAGCACTAAGTTGTGTTTATAGACACAAGTTGCCATGCCCATCTTTTTCATGGGTGCTAGGGATCTGAGCTCAGGACTCATGTTTGCACACCAAGCACTTCACCCACTGAACTGTCTTCCCAGATCCTGGTAAGTATTGTGCAGATGGAGAGGAGAAGAGGGAGGAGAACAAGAGAATGAGAACACAAAATACACACATAGAAATACCCCATGGGTTATAGGCAGCAGTTCTGCTCAGTACAGATGGATGTTAGCAACTGAATGCTGACCATCTATATAAGAGATCTTAGCTGCTGAGCCATCTCTCCAGGCCCAAGGCTCACTTCAGGGACCTAATTACTTCTTAGAAACCTTACCTCTTGGTGCCATCACACTGGGGTTTAGACTTCATCTAGGGCACAATCTTTCTACCCTTGCATATTGCCCCAGTTTGAACTATTGCTAATAATTTTATGAAAACCCTTTTCATACGTGTTTTGATGTGTGTGACCAGATTTTCTTATGGAATCAGAGAACACATGATGGCTTGCCACAACGTTTTGCTGTAAATTTGTGTGTGTGTGTGTGTGTGTGTGTGTGTGTGTGTGTGTGTGTGTGTGTATTCGGAGGTCAGAGGGCAATTTGTAGCAGCTCACTCCTTCCTCTTTTGTACTGAATGGATCCCAAAGACCAACCTCAGGTCATCAGGCTTGGTGGCAAGTGCCTTTACCCACTGAACCTTCTCACCTGCTCCAGGTTTTCCTTGTTCCAAGACAACAGCAAACTTTATTTTTTGTAATTAATCATTAGTAGTTATTAATCCCGTGCATTTTGACGTGCTCTCGTGTTAATTGGCCTATGTAATTACATACATTTAAACCTGAAGGATCAACGTTGGCACTCTGCTCAGTGGAGTCCTAAACCCTCCTCAGGGCTTCCATCAGCTTCCTTCTGTCCCTTACAGTTGTCTCCCTTGACGGCAGCCTAACTTAACCAAGCACAGTTACAGCCTGTTAGCCTCGCAGGATCCATTTGGACCACGTGGCCAAAGTGATTACTGCTCTTGGAATCGGATTCTTTCACTTTGAAAAGTCCATTTGAGCTCATTTAAAAGGGTCCATGAGTCAATGGTCACCTTCTTTGAGCAGATAAAGCTCACATGGCATGATATTAGCCATCTCAAAGGGAGCGGTGAGGACTCCTGCGTCGCACGGCCAGCTCTTGTCTCCTGCAATGCTTCCACTGCCCCCAAATGAAAGCAAACACCACGCCAGCTAGTGGCCACTCTTCCTTTGTGACAGATTTATCACTGGGGAGATTTGCATGAATGTAATCATACACTGGGGCCTTTGGTTCCTTTTACTTAACAGTGTCTTCAGGTCTCAGAGTGCTAGCATGGATCAGCGCTTCGCTTCTGTTTATTTTTAGATGTTTGTTACATTTTATGAGTGTATGGTTGCAGGGGCCAGTACTTGCCGGAGTCGATTCTCTCTAGTATATGAGTCTCAGGGATGAACTCCAGCCTCTAGGCTTGCACAAGCACCTCTACCTACGGAACCAAGTCACCGACTCCGCTTCTGATTTCTTATCTTTAGCCATGGTAAAATGTATTTAACACAGAGCTGCCATTTACTCACATATAAATGTGCGTGCGGCTAGGGTTGCTGACTCCGTGTGCTGTATTATTCTGCCATCACCACTGTCTGTTTCCAAAACTTCGTCGTCTTAAACAACCCCCCCCCCCCGTGCCTGTGGTAGAGTTTTTGTACAGGATGCTTAAGGTCTTGCGTCCAGCCCACAACACTGCAACAGAGGATTTACTCCTTGTGGGCAAGTGGTGGTCTATCTGTGGATTGGGATGCCTCATGTTTAACTTTGTCTGCTGATGGACAGTTGTGGTTGGAGGGGCTGCTGCTGTGAACCGTGGCGTTCGATCCCCTTCTTGGTCTTGCTGGGGTAACTTGCTGACTCCTTAGCTTGATTGGCTGACAGTGAGCTGAATTCCAAATGGTTAGACCACAGTCCTGACAACACGTGATTTTTATCAAATTCCTGAATGTCTCCATGTGTCGGATGTATTTTATTGTGAATTTAATTTTATTGTGCGTTTCCGGTAGGGATGGAACACAGTTTTTACATGTCTATAAGCTGTTTGTAACATTCTTATAACGTCTATTAGTGGTTTGCCTTTCTGAGTTAATGTTGTCTAATTGCCCCCAATAATGCTTGCTCTTGGTATTTCTGCAGAACAAATAGTGGAGAAGGATGAAGGCCCATATTACACTCACCTGGGATCTGGCCCCACAGTAGCCTCTATCCGGGAACTCATGGAGGATCGGTGAGTGACGTTGACGTCCGGGAAGCATGGGGGGTGTGAACGCTAAGCACCTGTCCAGAGGGGTGCGCTAGTCGGCACCAGGGAGAAGTCCCACATCTGGATGGTAGCAGGTTCTGTGTGGGAATCTTCTTTCTGTCCTGGGTTTCCTTCCGTCTGTAGGTCTGCCTTCTGTCTGCCCCCATCCCATCTCTTGCTCCTGAAAAGACTTTATTGAAGAAACCCTTGCTGTGTGGTATGCTGTCTGGAGTTAGTGCCCGCAGCCTGATTTTCTTGGATAACTTTTCTACAGTGTTGCTTAACATGCTCCCTTGTTTTCTTACCCCCCACCCAAATGACCTTGTGAGTGGGGTCTGTCCTGATTTCCTATATAAGATGATGTTGCACGTTTATCCAGGAAGTCCTGAAAGACTCTGGGTATTTGGGGGCCCGGGTACGCGCTGCTACAAAAGTGGTTCATTATTTTTAGGTCACTTTAGAGGAAAAGACTTGAGTCATGGATCTTTTTGGTGGGGTTTGGGGGGCAGGGTGTGGAAGGTATCAAGAGCTTCAGTAGTGAATGGGAAGGGATTGTTTACCAATTCAGTAGTGAATGGGAAGGGGGGTTGTTTGTGTTTGTTTTTCAAGACAGGGTTTCTCTGTCTATCCCTGGCTGCCCTGGAACTCACTCTGTAGCCTAGGCTGATCTTGAACTCTGAGATCTGCCTGCCTCTGCTTTCCCATGGGCTTACATAACAGCTCCTTTTTCTTTCTTTTTAAGTCTGTTCACATAAAGACTTTTTATGGGGCTCTTGTTTTAAGACAGGATTTCTCATATCTCCCTGGGTGTCCTGAAATCACGATATAGACCAGGCTGTCTTCAAATGCAGAGATCTATCCGTGTCTGCTTTCTGGATGCTGGTATTAAAGGCATGTGCCACCATGCCTGGCTCACATAAAGCCTTTAAAATCTGTGCATGGGCCACAGCAGATAGTAGTCCGGTGTTGCTGTCTGGGGAGTGTGGTGTAGCTCTCTGGCTAAGAGTGTGGATGCTGTAACTTCCTGGGTCCCATCTGGATCCTGAACTTACTGCTGAGTCCCCTTGGGGCAGTTATGTGACTGTTTTCTTATCTACAGAACCGAGCTGCACAAGGCTGTAGATGGGAGTGCTGTGCACATAGGCTGAACAGGCATAAAGCTGAAGTCCTTGTTACAAGTGCTCAGAAAAGGGTGCGCTGCCTGTCGTGCGTACACTGATATCTTCCAAACTAACCATTTAGAATTTTAAATAAAACCAAAGCAAAGGTGGTCTAGATCTGCTTGTGCGTACACGCGCCATCTTGTGAGGGCTTAGTGGCTTAGGTTCTACAAACGTGGACGCCTGGTCTTCTGTGCCGGGGGGGCCAGGCTAAGCCTGTCAGTGCACAGGGAATAGGATGGAGCCTGGATTTGCTGTAAGCTGAGCTAGATGAAGGTCACTGACCCGCAGTAATCATTCTCCATTTCCTATGCCATCTGGAAACATTTCTATTCAAAATAACCACCAGAAAAGTCTGTTTGATCAAAGACCCACTCTAAGTGCAGTCCTGATTTAAAGGGCCGCCTGAGCACAGGACAAGAGACATAGTATGTCTTTATGTCCTTGCCATAGGCCTCCTTGCGGGCCTGACAGTTTGCAGACTGCACCAGGACACATTTGGATAACTTTATTTTTTACTGTTGGGTTTTGGGGTTATTTTAGGGGGCATTTTTTTTTGTTGTTGTTTTTTTTTTTTGTTTTTAGTTCGTTGGTATTGGGTTTTTTGTTTTGTTTTGTTTTTTGGTTGTTGAGATAGTTCTGTCCCAGGCAGACCTTAGACTTAACTGCGTATCTGGCACCATCGTGTTCCTCCTGCTTCTGCCTCCAAGTACATGGCCAGTGGTTTTGGTAAGGGATCGTAGTGCTTTATTTTCTCGAGTTTGAGCTGGGAGAGTGTACTGTAGTTTTAGTTCGATTTGGTTGTGCTCCTTTAGACAGGGATGTTAATTATAAGATTTCCAGGCAGCTTTCTAAGTGACGTTTAACTTTAGCAGAGTGCATTCTGAAACAAGGATTTGGAGGGAGGGAGGGTGTTGAGACTGTACTTTTTTTCCCCTCCCTGCTTTAAAACTAACAGCGAACTATGGAGTCTTCAGACCCAGATCCAAGGGAGGACGCTCTCCGAGGGCTGGGGTGCGTGCCTTTTCCTCGGCTCATGGCTCCTTTCCCCTGGAAAGACCCCCTGAGTCATGGAGCGGATTCTGACTCCATCTTCGTATCGGCTGCCAGTGAGTTGAGAGCCAGGCCTGCTTACCCCACCCCAGGAGGATGTGAGCTCCTACCTTTGCTGGCGGGAGTCTGACTTCTCAGGCTGCCCCTGAGTCTATGGTCTCGCTGCTAATGGTTTCCCATATGATAAATTCTTCCAGGCTCACCTCTTAAACTCACAGAGCCTGTGATCACACTTGCAGAGGCTCATCTTTTCCCTCTCTTCTGAGTTTAACTTAGACGTCTTATAGTCTGGAGTGAGGAGGGAAGCAGGTGAACAGTGCATTTTCTTTTTCTTCCCTCCCCCATTGGATATATTTTTATTTACATTTCAAATGTTATTCCCTTTCCGGTTTCCAGTCCATAAGCCTCCCCCCACCCCCCGCATAAGGGTGTTTCCCCCATCCACCCCCCCCAAACATTCTCGAATTCCCCTGCACTGGGGGGTCCAACCTTGGCAGGACCAAGGGCTTCCCCTTCCACTGGTGCCCCAACAAGACTATTCTCTGCTACCTATGCAGTTGGAGCCCAGGGTCAGTCCATGTATAGTCTTTGGGTAGTGGTTTAGTCCCTGGAAGCTCTGGTTGGTTGGCGTTGTTGTTCTTATGGGGTTGCAAGCCCCTTCAGGTCTTTCAATCCTTCCTCTAATTCCCCCAAAGGAATCCTATTCTCAGTTCAGTGGTTTGCTGCTAGCATTCAACTCTGTATTTGACGTGGATTTTCTTATGAGGGTGCTGTTTGTGCCTTGTCCCAGCTGACTTTGTCTGCACCGCTCTTCACATTTTCTTCACAGCTCTGCTATATTGTCAGGTGGTCCAGAGTCAGGGAGTGGGGGCATACGCTGACATCAAGGAGATTTTGATGGCTTATAGCTGTTTGCAGGGCACACATCTGGAGGAGATGGTAGAGTTGAAATAGATTCTAGAATATCCCTTTGTGGGCATCATACCATCCTAGATACCCAGGTCTCATACTAATAGATAATTGGAGTCAGTTGTCAAGCTCCAGTCTGTAGATGGTCCACTACCTACCCAGAGCCTTGAGCTTTATCAAGGAAAGGGTCCTCTGCAGCCTGGCACTGCCGAGAGCCTGCACTGCTCAAGGGTTCTGTGAGCTTTGGTGGACTGCTCTCATTAGTGTGCTAGAGCTTACCCTGGTAAAGTCAGGGTTAATGCTTCTCAAATTTGAGCAGGAATCCAAGGCCGCTGAGGGCTTATAAAAGGACACAGGACATTGGACCCCATTCTGGATCTAGGTAACCCTGCTAACAATCCTGGGACCAGCCTTCAAGAACCATAGGTCACGTTGTTCACTGTCTGCCCTGAAGCAAGCTTCAGCCGGACTTTGCAGACTCAGTCTGGTAGTTTACACTCCTCATGATAAGCCAGGGAACAAGACATGTAAGGAGAAGGAGTCAACGCAGTCATCAACTGTCAAGTTCCCTTCTGAGAGGAGAGGGGGCCAGGGAGATGGCCCAGTGGGTAAAGCCACTTGCCCTCAAGCCTGAGTGTAATCTTAAACCCTCATGGTCAAAGGAGAGACTGACAGCTTATCCTCTGACTTTCACACATACGCCACGACACCCCTCTCAAGTGTCTTAAATTTTTTTGTTTTAAAGGAACAAAAAAGAATCTATCTGGGTAGGCAACTTGGCCCTTTATTTTGGGTCTCCAGTGCGACCTTTGAAGAGCTTTCTCACAAGGACAGGACGGTGGGGAAGGAGCTGGTCAGAAAGCCAGCACGAGTGTCCTCAGCTCACCCTGCTGTAGGGAATGTGATAGTCCTCTCTGTGAGAGTGCCGTGGCAGCCTCATGCTAGTCTCCAACAGGGATCCCTAGATAGACCTAGGTCCCAGGCCTGCCCTTGGGGGCTGTGTCCTGATAAAGCCAGTTGGGCTGAGACTTGTCCAGGCACCAAACAAAAGCCATGCTGTCACGTCAGGTCCTGCTACGGAGGCTTTGAATGGTGTGTGCACTTCCTATAAGGGACCGGCAGCCCTCGCCTGTTAATGTGGTCAGAAACGCTTCTTGCCCTCCCCTAAGAGCTGAGTGAGATAAACGACTTCGTTCAGTGTTTGAAAAAGAAACTGTTTCCTTTTCAACCGGGGAAATGCAACAAGGAAGCTTTTTTTTTTTTTTTTTAAAAGGCGTCTGAGTATTGGCAGGTGGTGGTACACGTCTGTAATCCCAGCCTCTAGGAATCTAAGGCCACGGAGACTAAGTTTCTAGACCAGCCTAGGCTACATAGTGGGACTGCTCTCCAACACCCCCATGGAAGAAAGCCATCAGAAAGGTCCTAGATCCTAAAGGGAGATCCTCAGGACCCTCTTTAAGGAAGGCTGTGCCCCATAGTGAGAGATGGCTGGAAACACTCTTCGTAAAGTCCAGAATGAGCAAAGATACGGTCAGGAACTCAGCCAAGGCAGCGAGAGACTGAAAGAGTGAGAGTACAGGCCAGATGGCAAGTGACCCATCGGAAGAAGATACTGAAAACTTCTTTAAAAGAAGATGGCTTTTCCGTCGTTAAAGGGATTTACTGAGTTCCTCCCTCGTGCTTGGCACGCTTTGAGTAATACATGTTCACTATGAAGCCTGGGAAGCAAGGCTATCCCTACGTCCAGTACGTCTGGGAAGACTGAGGCCCAGATGGACTCAGTAACTTGGCCACAGTGATGTAGCTAGAGCGTGGCTATCTGCCCATCAGTCTGTATTTGCACCAGCCTTGCCCCATGTAGTTGTGTGATGCACATCCATGGTCATAGCTGTGTCTATGGTGTGGTTGAGTACTTGATGTCAGAGGCCTTTGACTCTTCAATGCTTGGGCTTAAGCTCCCAGGAAGTGGGCATGTGCAGGGGCCTGGGAGCAGCTTTGTCCACTGTGTGCCAGCATCAGTGTTTGGTGGAGTCACTCTCCCAGCATCCTTCAGTCAGAGGTCAGCTGGGGAGGTCATAGAGATCGGTAAACTCACACACACACATGTACAAACACACACTCATTTGTTTGTTGGTTTGTATATTGACTTTACAGATAGTTAACTCAGGGGTCCTTGGCCAGCAGGGCTGAGTGCAAATGCCCGTGGGTGCAAGAGTTGGAAATATTCGGGGACTATTCTGCCTAACTGTTCTCTGCCTGAGGACAGAGGCAGGCAGGTTGAACAGGAACAGAGGAGGGGCATGTGACCCAAGGCTGGGAATCTGTATGTAAGCCCTCCAAAGCCTCTGAGCACAGGGAGGCCAGTTTCCCCCTCTCCCCCTCTCTGGGCCAGAAACCCAGGCCGATGCACCCAGGCTGCTTCCTAACTAACATTGGGAATTCACTGTGCCAATGCGGCTTCTGTCTCCTCTCTAGGTATGGAGAAAAGGGGAAAGCTATTCGGATCGAGAAGGTCATCTACACGGGCAAGGAGGGGAAGAGTTCTCGAGGCTGTCCCATTGCCAAGTGGGTGAGTGCTGGGTCTGCACAGCTAAGCTATGTCTGGGTGTTTGTTCTCATCCCCCTGGGCTCACATCGCCACAGAACAGGTCGCAGGGCAGGTGAGCAGGAAACAGACACTCACTATCATGGGGCCCTGAAGCCAATGACCCCTGTGGCAGCTGATCCTCTTTGCCCTACTTACATGCCAGCAGCAGGCATCCTGCGCGGTCAGGAACTGTGTTAATCTTTACACTGTGTGTGACTCCTGGGTAAAAGCTGTAGACACAGGAAGGGAGGAGCCGGAGATGCGTGCGGCTGGCCTGCCCGTTACCCAGCCCTCTCCCCAGGGACTTAGGCTCCTCTTTTCTATGTGTCTGAGTGGCCAGTACTCCTGTCCCTACCTGAAAGCCAGGGAAGACACCGAAGGCTGACCTACATGAGCCGAGCTGAGGACAAGATGATGCCTTCTGATGGGTAGAACTATGAGGCTTGCTTCTTGCCAGCCCCTAAGCAGGGATCTTGAGCATCTGGGCAAGGAGAATGTCTCAGACAGACCCCAGTTCCCTCAGCCTTGCCCTTTGGGCTCACACCCAGCTCTTGAAATCATGGGTACCTGCTGCTACAAAACTAGCCTAGAGTGAGCTTGGCTCTTGGCTGGTCCATGTTTAGTGCCCTGGGCACCCCGGATGCAAGCTCAGAGACCTAGAGACACAAGGTTTAACCAAGACACAGCTGTGGTGCTACTCTTGTAGGAGTTAAGGGACAGGGGCTGGATGAATGTTGAGTCTGGCTACCCTGGAACGCAGACATGAGCAGGGCCACAAGCATTAAGTAACCCCAGGAGAAGAAGCATTTCAGGTGAGCACCACATGGGTGAAGGCAGGAAGGCACCACATGGGTGAAGGCAGGAAGGCTGTTTGTGTAACTGACTTGGATGTCAGCTGCGTAACTCGCCGTCTTTCTGTGGGATCACTCCTTGCCTCTGCCTCTCTGCGTTAAATGAAAATAACACGTCTGAACTTAAAACGTCACATACTTGTTCTCAGTACTTCCTAGCCATTATTATAGGACTTCTCCCAACAAAGGAACCTGGCCTGCTTTTTTAGAAGGTGTGAAGATGCATGTGCGTCCACCCCATGGGAGGTGGCCCTTGCAGTAAAAGGTCTAATGTGGTAGAGAGGTGCCTCTTCAGAAAACCCATTTGGAAAATGACATTAGTCGTAGGAAAACAGCAGTTTGACCATGAGGCTTGGAGAACTCTGGTCCAGGGTCCATATGAGCAGATATGACCACTGTCATATCAGCATCTGCAGATATGACTCAATGCCCATAATGGGTCTCCTACAATATGCCGGGAGACAGGCAACCGGTCAGAGTCGTGAAGCAGCGTTTGACCCACTACTTACTTACTTTATTTATTTATGTATTTATTTATTTATTTATTGTGCTTCTGAATTTCCAAGACACACTTCAAAAATGATAGTTGATTGTTGGCAGGAAAGTGGGGGATGACGTCATTGTGACCCTGCCTTAGAGGACCTCATGATCAGGGCTGTGTGTTGTTTAGCATGTAAAATATTCTGTAACATTGTGGTAAGTCATGAAACAAGATGTAACAAGCAGAACACCTGGATAGCACGACCAGTTGTCAATTATAGACTGCATATGAGTCCACACCCATGACACACATCAGAGCCAGGTGACAGAGGCTGAAAGTGCAGTGCGGAGGGATGAGAATATAGCTCGGTAATAGCTCACCTAGGATGTACAAGACCCTAGATACAATTCTCAGACCAACTAAATCAAACACAAAATGTGCAGTTGGCAGGATGGTTCAGTAGATGAAGGCACTTGTACATGGGCCTTGTGGTGGGAATCCATCCCTATATCTTACCAGGTTGACAGGACAGAACTGGCTCCTAAGTGTCGTGCACAGGCCCACTACATAAATGTTAAAAAGGAAATTTTAATTAGAAAAAGCAAAAGGATGATCTCAGGAGCTGGGGAGCATCAGGAGAAAGTAGAAGCATTGATAGTCCATGAGTGAAATTTCAACTTATTATTTATTGGGGTAGCAGTTCTAGACCAGTGGTTCTCAACCTGTGGGTCCCGACTCCTCTGGGGATTGCACCTCAGTTATCCAGCATATCTGATATTTACGTATTCACAACAGTAGTAAAAATCCAGTTACAAAGTAGCAGCAAACATACGTTATGATTGGGGGTCACCACAGCATGAGGAACTGTATTAAATTAAAGAGTGGCAGCATTAGGAAGGTGCTCCGGAGGAAGTGGTAGCTTCATGCTGAATGGGCCTAAATCCACTGAAATGCACACTCACCACGTCAGAGTTTGTTATGCACGCTCTACCATAGTAACAGGAAGTGTGGTGCTTGTGCCTTATTTAAACATGGAGTTCAGGGGCTGCAGACAGTAGCTTTATTTACTACAGTGGCTTCAATGCCATTTCTGGCCTCTGGGGGCAGTGCACTACATGGCTCACATAACCTCATGAAGCATGCAAATATATATACATAAGTATTTAAATGAAGAAAAAAAAATCTTAACGTTTTCGGTCAAGTACAATGGTGTGCACCTTTAAACCCAGCCCTCAGGAGGCAGAGGCAGGCAATCTCTGTGTTCAAGGACAGCCTGATCTACAGAGTGCATTCAGGACCTGCTAGGACTATGTCGTCCTAAGACCTGTCTCAAAGGCCAGCACAGCAGTGTGTGACACTCTTCATTTGCAGCTTTTCTCACAAACTGGAGAAGCTGGCTGCACGGGCTGAGGTGCCCCGTGTGGCTAAGGAGAGCCAGCTTTCGACGCACAGATGTCCCCACGGAGCCCTGACCTTGTCAGGCCCCCTTTCTTTCTTTCTTGGCATTGCCAACCCAGTCCCACCTTTCTGTGTAACGCGCAGAGTGTGAGTGGCAGGTGTGACGACATCTGTCTGCAGCCTAGGTCCTTCCCTCCGATGTGTCCCACAGTGTTATACCCCGAGTGTATACACGGGTACACAGCTCTTTCTCTGCCCAGGGGTGAAACGAGCATAGCTACGTGACACCTTCTCTGTAGACTTCCTGGACGTCATGAAATTCTTCACTGCGTTTCTGGTTCACATTTCCATTTATTCTTTTAGGTTTGCATTGGTCACAAATGTCTCAGACTTTGCCGTAATTATTTTTTATTTTACTGTTTTAAAATGTGTTTCTTCTTCCCGAATGATGCTGTCCTAAAGACTCCCAGCTGCAGGTCTGTGTGGTGGTGAGGAGCACGTGCCCTGCATGCAGAGCCGTGTGGCCCTGCAGGACAGTCGCTCAGTCCCGTGTCTCTGCAGGTGATCCGAAGACACACACTGGAGGAGAAGCTGCTGTGCCTGGTACGGCATCGGGCGGGCCACCATTGTCAGAATGCTGTGATCGTCATCTTGATCCTGGCCTGGGAGGGCATCCCTCGCAGCCTTGGAGACACCCTCTACCAGGAGCTCACTGATACCCTCCGGAAGTATGGGAACCCTACCAGCCGGAGATGTGGCCTCAACGATGAGTATGTATCGGAGTGGCGGAGGTGGTGATGGGGCCGCAGGACCAGGGTAGCAGGCACTGCTGGCTTCTGGCCTCAGCCCCAGATAGATCAACATTAACCTCTTTTTATTGGCTTTTCCTACCCTTTCATTGAGATGTATGTAGTTTCGGTAAAGTTATCCTTTCAGTATATAGTTTGGAGGATTTTGTTTTATTTTTGTTGAAACAAGGTCTTGCTGTCCTGGAACGAGCTATGTAAACCAGGCTAGCCTTGAACTCAGGGAGTTCAAAGCCTGCCTCTGGAGTGCTGAGGTTAAAGTCATGCTACACACACAAACACACACACACACACACACACACACACACACACACACACACACAGAGCAATTTAGAGGATTTTGATATAGTCATGTCATCCAGTCAAGTTGAGAACAGGGGTCCATGAGATGGCTCAATGGGTAAAGGCAATTGCCACCGTGCCTAACAACTTTAGTTCATCCCCAGGACCAATATGATAGAAGAGAAAAAGTCCTGAAGTTGGTGCCCACATACACATGTGCACACACGTACAAGCATGCATAACTCCTGTAACCTCCATCTACACCCTTCCCCCAGCCCTCAACAACCATGTGACTTTACTGTCCCCTCAGTTTTCCCCTGAAGAACGTTTCTTACAGAGAATAACCTGTACTGGGAAACGTGGAGTTGTGGGGTGGAAGGAGGAGCCCTTGTTGCCAGTGGAAACTGGTCCTCTGCAGAGGCAGTATCAACAGAGACCACATCTGTCTCTTGGCCTGTGTTCTACATTGCAGCCGTACCTGTGCTTGCCAAGGCAAAGACCCCAACACCTGTGGTGCCTCCTTCTCCTTCGGCTGCTCCTGGAGCATGTACTTCAACGGCTGCAAATACGCCCGGAGCAAGACGCCACGGAAGTTCCGCCTCACAGGAGACAATCCGAAAGAGGTGAGGAAAGCAGGGCCGGCTGGGTGCACGGCTGGCCCCCGTCACACCTCCCCACCAGCACCCTTAACAGCCATGCAGAGGTAGGATTGGCGTGCCACAGCACAGATGGACAGAAAGTGTGTTACACTAGCAGGCAGTGTGAAAACCGGGGACTGCTAGCTACAGGTCCCCAGAGCTTAACCTCTTACACGACAGCTTTAAAGGAATTACTCTGAATACCTTAGCTACAGGTGCGACCTTTCATCTGAGTTTGATCTGGTTACTTCTTTGTGGGACACCTTTTAGGGTGTAGGAATTATAGGAGGAAGGGAGACCTTCCTCTCTGTGGATGACCCTCTGAATCTGTACAGGGCTCGGTGAGGTATCCCATCCCCCACTGGGCTGGGCAGACATTGGAGTTATTCATACAGACATTTAGGCCCTTAATTCTCCATGTCCTGGTGCTCTGAGTGTGGTCCACACGTACAGTCACTGGGTTCAGATTAGGCCTCTCCATGGCTTCTCACCCTGGTCTCCCTTCCAGGACCTTTCTCTTGTCCCTGTTAGAACTGAACAAGAGCCTCTGGGTCTCTTGCAGCTTCCAACATGGTGGTAGGATCTGTGTCAGCTGAGGCCATTGCTCCATTGAGGTATCTTCTGTGCTCCGTGCTGCAGTGGCCATAGCAAGAGGTAGTCTCTTCACCTCTGCTCCCTCCCTCCTGCTTGTACTTCAGGTGTAGGGGTCAGGGCTATAGTCCCTCTGCTGGGGGGCAAGCATCTAGCCGTCCTGATGACAGTCTTGGCCTTCCAGAGCTCGAGGCTCCTAGTACTAGAAGGGTTTCCCTCTCTACCAAGATCGGGGACCTCCACTGGGCACCTCTTCTGTGATCCATAGCCCATGTAACCATTGGGCTGGCTTTGCTCTTCGTGAATTAAATGAATTGTTTTCAGGGACTAGAGCAGTGGTTAAGAGCACTGCTCTTCCAAATGACCTGAGCTCATGTCCTAGGCTCACAGCCATCTGTAACTCCAGTTTAGGGGAGCTGACAATGCCATCTGGCTTTGGCAATTTTTCAAGCTAAAAATACTCTAATTTGATAGCTCTTTGTAAGCTAAGACCCTCTTTTTCGAAGCAGCAAATGTGGCTGCCTCAGTGGGTTGAAGAGTCCCAGAGCCCAAGACTTGCCAGGAATAAAAACACAGACAAAAGCTTCGTGTCTCCAAGAGCTGTCCCTGGTGCTGTAGATTGCCATGGCCTGAGCAGTTACCGTGTGCTGGGCGCACACAGGTCTCCTTATCCCAGGACCACTCCGGCAGTGTGAGCTCACTTCACAGACAGGAGTGGTCCCTCCCCAGGCCTGCTGCACGTCCCCGGCTGGAGCCTCACCTTGGAGCTGTGTTGTGACCAACTCTGCTGGGGGCAGCATCCAGACAGCGGGCAGAGCAGTGGCCAGGGCACAGAGAGCATTGTGTTGGTTGTACTGACCGATGACGGAACCATGCTCCTGGCTTCTCTCTATACTGTGTGCTTGCTGCTACTCCTTCATAAATGCGCCATGTTTGTGTTCATGGCCTCAAATCCTGACAGGCCAGTGTAAGGCCAGAGAGGCAGCAGGAGGGCTGCAGCTACGTGATGTAAGCAGTCATTGTGTGGAGCTTCCTGTCGCTGCAGACATCTTTGCTGGCTAGTACAGGACCCGCATGTACCAACCGGGGGCCTAGTTCATCACTACCTTTTATTTCAGGAGGCTGGGGCAGCCAAGTCTCTGGGTTTGTCTGACTCCTGGTGATGGGCTCTGTGCCAGGCCAACTGTGAATGTCCAGTGTGGGCCCTTCAGTTTCTGCTTTCTCTAGCGTGGGAATGCATATCCACACCAATCGGAAAATCCCTGCCCACCATACCACACCTGTGACCCACTGCGTTCAGCTCTGAAAGCAAGGCCCTGCTCTCTTGTCCTGGGCTGATAGAATAGCTTAGCTGTCAGGACGACTGCACCTTCCAACAGCAGCTTTTCCTGGTGAGCCTCAGTATCCCCATCTTTAAGATGGACCCAACAGAGGAATGCTGTGAAACCCTGGAACACATTGGCTCACTGCCTTCCCAGTGATCCCCCGCGATGGTTCCGGTGGGCTCAGTTCTGGCAGGAAGTTTGCCAGCTAGGGCAGCTCTAAATGTATCTACTTGTTCTTTCTGCAGGAGGAGGTGCTCCGGAATAGCTTTCAGGACCTGGCCACTGAAGTTGCTCCCCTATACAAGCGGCTGGCACCCCAGGCCTATCAGAACCAGGTACTGAAGCCAGGGCTTTTGTCTGCCATGTGCACGTTTTGCTCACATTCCCTGATGTTCCTAATGTGGCTTCGTTTGTTTTTAAAGAGAGCTCAGGCCAGAGGTCTCCTGGGGCCATTGTGTGCTTTGATAAGACTCCTCACTTACAGAGTCTACCCTACCTCTCATCTTGCCCTCCCTGGTAGTCTCTAGTGCCTCTGGCCTAGCTTCCTTTGCAGAAGACTGAGTTCCTGTCTGTCTAGGCAAGCAAGCTGAGCTAACCTAGGAGAGAGCCATTCCCTCACAGCCAGGGCCTCTCATAGCCAGGTTCACAAGACAGCTGTGATCCTTAACTGCTCCTAAGATCTGGATCCCAGGTGCAGCCCCTGGGGCGGTCTCCTAGGCTTTCTGAACAGCTGTCCTTGGCCGTTCACACAGGTGACCAATGAGGACGTGGCGATCGACTGCCGTCTGGGACTGAAGGAAGGGAGGCCCTTCTCTGGGGTCACAGCCTGCATGGACTTCTGTGCCCACGCCCACAAGGACCAACATAACCTCTACAATGGGTGCACTGTGGTAAGGAAACCTGGGACAGCGGAAGGAGCCCGCTGATGGGTTTGCTCCTTAGAAGGAGGGAAGTAGAGTGGATTCTTAGAGTCCTAGGTGGTGTTGGCTAGATGGTCTGCTCCTGCCTCTCCTCAGAGAAAACCCTCACAGTAGTAGGTGGACCAGTGACAGGAGGCATATGAGGAACCAGAGCCTCATATGTGTGAATTTAAGGAGCAGTAAAACAACTAAGATAGGTTTGGGGATGAAAAATGGAAGAGTCTTCCTTGAGATGCCTGCCAGGCTGCATGGGTTGTGTAAGGAGCAGGCAGAGGGGTTTGAAGAATGAGTGGATCTGCAGAGGCATGCGTGTGCTGGACAAGATGGAAGTCAGGGCTGACTGAGGCAGAGACACTCTCGGGGGAACTGGGATGCCACTAGCAGGACTGCAGAGACTGGGGAGACCGTAGGAGAAGGCTGGGGGCCCAGACTGAAATGCTAGAAAAGGCAGGCCCTCAAGGACAGAAACAGTAAGAGGTGGGGACAGTGGGGAGCAAGAAAGCAAGAGCACCAGGAGGTCATGTGACCCCCACACTCCTGTACTCTTTACTATTAAAGATTAACTGTCAGCAGCAAAACTTTCTAAAACTTTTCATAAGACTTAATGTCTACGTGTGTGTGTGTACATAAGTATGTCTGCACATGTGGACAGCTGTGCATGCTTGTGCATGTGAGTGTGCCTTGAGGCCAAAGGTCAATCTCTGGTGTTCCTATGAAGCTGTCTATCCCTCGAGGTTTTAGTGTTATTTTTGAGACAGACTCTCTCATTGGTTAGGCTGGGTAGCCAGTAAGATGAGATCCACCTGTGCTTGGCTTATGTGGGTCCTGGGGATCTAACTCCGCCCTCCAGCTTGCACAGCAGTAGCTTTATGCACTGAGCCATCTGCTTACAGGGACTTAGAGAGTTGGGGACTGGAGAGATGGTTTAGCAACTGAGAGCACTTGCTACCCTTCAAGAGACCCTCAGTTTATTTCTCAACAAACCACTTCAGGCAATGCCACCAACTTTAGGGGATCTGGTACCCTCTTCTAGCCTTCGTGACACATACAACATACATGCACATGGACATAAACACACACATATAATTAAAGACTTTTCTGAAATCTTTAGAGCACTACAGTCAGCATGTGATAGCCATCCCTTCTATAGCTGTGAGTCTGACCATGGCCATACACTGCTATATAAACTCCATCTACATGGGGGGTCAGTCTACCTGCTGTCCTGCAGTGTGCTTTTTTTTTTTTTAATTTTTATTGGATTTTTTTAATTTACATTTCAAGTGTTATCCCCTTTCCCAGTTTTCCATTCATAAACCCCCTATCCTATCCCCCCCTTCTTCTATGAGGGTGTTCCCCCACCCAACCACCTACCTTTCCTGCCTCCCCACCCTGACATTCCCCTGCATTGGGAGTCCAACCTTGGCAGGACCAAGGGCTTCTCCTTCCACTGGTGCCCAACAAGGCCATCCTCTGCTACATATGCAGCTAGAGCCATGGGTCAGTCCATGTGTACTCTTTGGATGGTAGTTTAGTCCCTGGGAGCTCTGGTTGGTTGGTATGGTTGTTCTTATGGGATTGCAAACCCCTTCAGTTCCTTCAATCCTTTCTCTAACTTCTCCATGAGGTGTGCCTTTCTTAACCAGCTTTCTGTGTCAGTGGATGTTGAAGCTTCCTGTGTAGCTCTGGTATTGGCTCTTTAGCCAGTTCCCCCACAGATGGACAGTTGATGAGTCACACTTCCCATCCATATGCTATGAGGAGTCCCTGCAGCTCAGGGCAGAAATGGCTTCTTCTGGAGCACCACCCCCTGCTCCCCGCATCGAGACAGTGACAGTCACGGGCTTTAAGTGCTTTTCAGTTTCCTGCAGCACAGGGTCCTGTCCTCCTGCGTGACTCAGTGAGGTGGGCCTCTCCTAGCTAAAGAGGTTGAACATCTTCCCGTTTCTCTTGTCTCTCTCTTACATTTACTTTATGTGTATGAGTGCTCTATCTGCATACAGAGCCTGTAGGCCAGAAGAGGGCATCAGCTCCCATTATAGATGGTTGTGAGCCACCATGTGGTGGTGTCTGGGAATTAAACTCAGAACCCTTGAAAGAGTAGCCAGTGCTCTTAACTGCAGATCCATCTCTCCAGCCCCTCTCTTGCCTCTTAATTTCACCCTTGAGGGTGCCCCAAATTTATGTCCTGTTTCCTTTCTTATCATAATCGCCATGTTTGACATTGTAAAGCCCCCAGGTGATTAGGGCTAGAGACGGTCTATCCCTGTAATACAGTCTGTCCACATGCTTCACCCTCCGCTATAGTTGACTTCTGTGCTGTTTATCACATGGGGTGCTAAGGAAGGGAAAGCACAAGGCTAAGGGCCAGTTGAACTTGGAATATAAGAAAGAAAAAAGGTAAATTATGGGGGCTGGAGAGATGACTCAACAGTTAAGAGCCCTGACTGCTCTTCCAGAGGACCTGAGTTCAGTTCCCAGCAACCACATGGTGGCTCACAACCATCTGTAGTGGAATCTGATGCCCTTTCCTGGTGTGTCTGAAGACAGCAACAGTGTACTCATATACATTAAATAAATATTTTTTAATGCTCTATTTCGTTACCCAAAAAATACCCATGCATGCATATGTAACTAATGTTTACAACTATTTTTTCCTGAGGTCATTTTTAATAAAAAGAAAGGTTACCTTAGAAGCAACCGAGCTGAGTGGTCAGGATTCAGGGGGAAGGTATCAGTCTGTTGATATGGCGCAGTGGAGGCAAGGGTGGGCTTCCGACAGAGCTGCCTCCCTACCCCCCCCCTCCCCCAGCTCAGCCACATTGGGAACAGGAGATAACACAAGTGAGCATTCTGCAAGCTGCCTCCAGGCTCTGGCTGTTAGTGTCTCGAACCTTAGCAGCAGGGGAGTGCGATGGCACACAGAAGATGGCTGACAGTAGGGCCGTGTGGAGGTGACGGTTTGGGGGCATGGACTCCAGTCCCATAACTTCCTTCCCTGTGTGGGCAGGTCTGCACCCTGACCAAGGAAGACAATCGCTGCGTGGGCCAGATCCCCGAGGATGAGCAGCTGCATGTGCTACCCCTGTACAAGATGGCCACCACGGATGAGTATGGCAGTGAGGAGAACCAGAATGCAAAGGTCAGCAGTGGGGCCATCCAGGTGCTCACAGCATTCCCTAGAGAGGTCCGGCGGCTGCCCGAGCCTGCCAAGTCCTGCCGCCAACGGCAGCTGGAAGCCAGGAAGGCGGCGGCCGAGAAGAAGAAGCTGCAGAAGGAGAAGCTGAGCACGCCAGAGAAGATCAAGCAGGAGGCCCTGGAGTTGGCTGGAGTCACCACTGACCCAGGTAAGCAAGGGGTGGGTACCACCTCAAGGGACCTTACCCTCGCCTCACGTCACACTGGCCACTTAGGAGCAAGGTGCTGACGTGGTTCACTCTGTCCTTCAGAAGGACATTCTGTGAAGCACCCTGGACAGAGCAGTCGGCTGCTCTTACGTGTCTAGGACAGAGGCCATTGTTGTAGAGCCCACAGGTGGGAAGTGGGCTGTGAGTACCTGAGCTCCAGTCCTCCGGGCAGCAGTTCCTGCTGCAACTCCACACCCACACTTGGGGAAAATGGGCTTCAGCTGAAATGGAGGCATTGTCTGGGGTCAGTGGTGGTGGAGAAGACATAGACTCTGCACGAGCCGTGTCTCTGCACCTTGGGAGTCTTAAGGGGGGAGCCCAGGGAGCGAGTCCAGGCCAGGTTTGAGCTCGCCTCAACACTTCATCCATCCTGCCTCTCCAGAAAGAACACTTCTCAGGCACGGAAGGAGGCCCCGCCTCTGCCCTGTGCACCAGACCTAGCTAGGCTGTGGCGTATGCCTCACCTCCTACTTTCCCTTCTGCCTTCCCCAGGCCTGTCTCTGAAGGGTGGATTGCCCCAGCAAAGCCTGAAGCCCTCACTCAAGGTGGAGCCTCAGAACCACTTTAGCTCCTTCAAGTACAGCGGCAATGCAGTGGTGGAGAGCTACTCGGTGCTGGGCAGCTGCCGGCCCTCCGACCCCTACAGTATGAGCAGCGTGTATTCCTATCACTCACGCTACGCGCAGCCTGGCCTGGCCTCCGTCAACGGCTTCCACTCCAAGTACACACTTCCCTCCTTCGGCTACTATGGCTTCCCATCTAGCAACCCTGTCTTCCCCTCCCAGTTCTTGGGTCCCAGTGCCTGGGGACACGGGGGCGGCGGAGGCAGTTTTGAAAAGAAGCCAGACCTCCATGCTCTACACAACAGCCTGAACCCGGCCTACGGTGGTGCTGAGTTTGCCGAGCTGCCTGGCCAGGCTGTTTCCACAGACAACCACCACCCCGCCCCTCACCACCAGCAGCCTGCTTACCCAGGCCCCAAGGAATATCTGCTACCCAAGGTCCCCCAGCTCCACCCAGCATCCAGGGACCCCTCTCCCTTCGCTCAGAGCTCCAGTTGCTATAACAGATCCATCAAGCAAGAGCCAGTCGACCCTCTGACCCAGGCTGAGGCCGTACCCAGAGACTCTGGTAAGATGAGTAGAACGCCCTTGCCTGAAGCATCTCAGAATGGAGGACCCAGTCATCTGTGGGGACAGTACTCAGGAGGCCCAAGCATGTCCCCGAAGAGGACTAACAGTGTAGGTGGCAACTGGGGAGTGTTCCCTTCGGGGGAAAGCCCCACCATTGTTCCCGACAAGCTCAATTCTTTTGGGGCCAGCTGTCTCACCCCTTCACACTTCCCAGATAGCCAGTGGGGACTGTTCACTGGTGAAGGTCAGCAGTCAGCCCCGCATCCCGGAGGACGGCTTCGAGGCAAGCCATGGAGCCCTTGCAAGTTTGGGAACGGCACCTCGGCCTTGTCTGGTCCCAGCCTGCCTGAGAAGCCATGGGGGATGGGAGCAGGGGATTTCAACTCCTCCCTGAAAGGTGGCCCTGGGTTCCAAGACAAGTTGTGGAATCCTGTGAAGGTGGAAGAGGGCAGGATTCCCACACCAGGGGCCAACCAGCTGGAGAAAGCCTGGCAGGCCTTTGGCATGCCCTTGAGCTCCAACGAGAAGCTATTTGGGGCCCTGAAGTCAGAGGAGAAGCTATGGGATCCCTTCAGTCTGGAGGAGGGGACAGCTGAGGAGCCCCCCAGCAAGGGGGTGGTGAAGGAAGAGAAGACTGGGCCCGGAGTGGAAGAGGACGAGGAGGAGCTGTGGTCGGACAGTGAACACAACTTCCTGGACGAGAACATAGGTGGTGTGGCTGTGGCCCCCGCCCACTGCTCCATCCTCATCGAGTGTGCCCGTCGAGAGCTACATGCCACCACACCACTCAAAAAACCCAACCGCTGCCACCCCACCCGCATCTCGCTGGTCTTCTACCAGCACAAGAACCTCAACCAGCCCAACCATGGGCTGGCGCTTTGGGAGGCCAAGATGAAGCAGCTGGCGGAACGAGCGCGGCAGCGGCAAGAGGAGGCCGCACGCCTAGGCCTGGGCCAGCAGGAGGCCAAGCTCTATGGGAAGAAGCGAAAATGGGGGGGTGCTATGGTGGCTGAGCCCCAGCACAAAGAAAAGAAGGGGGCTGTTCCTACCCGGCAGGCACTGGCCATGCCCACAGACTCGGCAGTCACCGTGTCCTCTTACGCCTACACAAAGGTCACTGGCCCCTACAGCCGCTGGATCTAGGTGCCAGGAGCCAGCGTACCTCAGCGTCGGGCCCGGCCCGAGCTGCTCTGTGGTGCTTTTGCCCTCATGCCCGGGGGCGGGTTGGGGGTGCAGAAGTCTCTCTATATCTACATATATGGATATGCTTATCATATATATGTATTTATGGTCCAAACCTCAGAACTGACCCGCCCTCCCTCCTCTATTTCCCCAGCACTTTGAAGAAACTACGGCTGTCGGGTGATTTTTTTTTTTTTTTGATCTTAATATTTATATCTCCATGTTTTATTTTTTTCCCCTTGTTTTGGGGGGCTTTTATTTTCCTTTTGTTTTTAAAATTTTATCCTTGTATATCACAATAATGGAAAGAAAGTTTATAGTGTCCTTTCACAAAGGAGCGTAGTTTTAAATTCCATTTAAAATATGTATTTATTGGATTTTTTAAAACGACAATAGTAATGGGTTACAGGTGGGCAGAACAGGCCGGCAGCACTTCCTGCCTGTCGAGCCCAGCCTCCTGGGAGCTGCAGTTTCTCCCAGCCATCTGCCCCCACAAACCAAGGTTAGCATGGAGCCCTGGTCTATCCCTCCTTTCCACAGGCTAGGGAGCCTTTGGGACCACCCCGTTCTCCTCTGTGGAATGGGGGAAGCTGCAGACATCTGGGGGCCTGGCCTGAAGATGCTGGTGTTAGATGTCCCCAGAAACCAGGTTGGAAGTAGACAGCTTCAAGCTTGCTAGTCTCCACACTGAATCCTCTCTGTCCGTTATTTATCAAGTCATATGATGTCCTGGTTCGCTAGGCAGCACCTCAAGCTGGAGCAGGAGTCGAGAGGCTCCTAGGAGCCCTTCTCGTCCTGTTGATAAAACTGGTGAGTATTGGGCGGAAGGGAGCTTAGTGGCAATTTTCTTTAAAATCGCCCCAAAGTTTGTCGATACTGAAAAAGGGCTACTGTATCTTTAGAAACGAGAAGTTGAACCCAAGCTGTGAAGAGCCAGTGTGCTGTGTGGCGCTCTGCGGGGCGCTCTCTGCGGTGCTGTGTGTGCGGTGCTGGAACCTGGTGCTGTAGTGTTGTGCTGGGACTTTTCTGACTCTCAGGGCAGGTGGCATCCTGCCGGAGCTCAGCAAGCCAGTGTGATGGCAGGTCACGCATCGGCCTTATTCCTGGATCTTCACACGGGACGATGGTGCAGTCCTCCCAGCCCTCGCAGGGTATGGCCTACACTTCATTTAAAGTGCCAGGGTCAGGCGTTTTCAAACAGGTTGCTATGCTTTTCCTCCTTCGAGGGGGCCAGTTCTCCAATGGATCTTTCCTCTCCTCCCTCTCCCCTCTCCACCTCCCCTGTAACACGCCCGTTCTAAAATCCTGGTGCATCCATTCAGCTCTTTGAAAATGAGAAATGTTGGTGCTTTAATTTCTGTGACATCGACGAGAGAGAGAGGTCGGGCCTGGCAGGTGGAGGCGGTGCTTGTCCGCAGCAGGTCAGTCCTCATGGAGAGTTTGTTCTCAGATGTCTTTGGCCGTGTTGTCAGGCCGCTCGTGAGGACGTGTGTGGTGTGTGGTGAGTGGGGGAGGCTTCATCAGGACACACACAGAGTGGCAGCCGAGCCCTGAGACAGCAGTTATCTCGTGGTCATAGCCAGGTTTGGTCTTCATAAACTGAGCGTAGCAATCCCGTGACAATGCGGAAGGCAAGTCCGAGTCCCCAAGCTTCGTGTGGTGCCTTGTGCCAGAGCCAAGAGCCGAGCGGCCGGGTGTTGACTAGAGCCCTTCGGAAGCGCTGGCAGAGAGTGGCGAAAAGGTGTCCTGAGCATTTTTTTTTTGTGGTCTGGTTTTAACTGTAAATAGTGAAAAGATTTTTTTAAGCACTTTTGCCTAGATTTAAACAGCAACTTGAAAAGAATAAAAAAGTACATTTTAACATGTAATTGTGGGAGAAACTGTAAATAGTAGTTGAATATTTAATGCTTTGTCAATCCACCTTTACCATATTCTGTAAAGTGGCAATTATTTTACAGGACAAAAAAAATGAAATTATTATTGCTTTTGAAATAAATACCCAAGAGCTTATCAGGACTTAGAATTATTCAGAATTCAGATTTATAGGAAAGCCTCTGACCCTCTGTTTGACAAGCTAAAGAGGCGGAGTCTTTAAAGCGCATGCTAATTTTCTAGTTTTGAGGGAGAGCTGGGTCCTTTAAATGCTATTTTGCCTAAATCGCATCAGTGCTTTTCCGCAGGTCTCATCTGACTCCGTGCTTAGGTAGATGCGGGGGTGCCTTGAAAAACTTCATTTTAAAGAATCTTAAATAGTGATAATTTTACAAAGCATTTGGAGAATGTGACCGCATATGCGGCCCATGGAAGCCCCAGGTTGGCTGTTGGCTTGCAAGGTCCTGAGCGTGGCCCAGGCGATCCTGTTGTCGGCAGTGTGTGGATCTCTCTGACGTGTATTCAGTATGCTCCAATCCTCCTCACCCTTTGGTAGCAAAGCCATTAGATGAAGAATGGAGAAACCAGTACAAGCTAAAAAAGCATGTGATGTCTATCCCCAAGCCTGCACAGCCTCGTTCATAAGCTCTGGGCCAGGAAGCAGGCTGCCGTGAGGTGAGGCAGGAGGTGTTCCACGTTGGCCTTTCGGGTCCTAGCGAGCTCTGTTTCAGGGCTCAGGGCTGTAGCTGTGCTTGAGCCCGTGCTGATTTTCACACACTACATATATAACCTACCTCAAATCTGTCGTTGAAATGAGCATGCTTTAGACGTGTATTTAAGACGTAACTATGCACAGTTCTATATCCCCCATCCCTTGCTGCTGAAGGCTTCTTAAAGAGAAAAATCAAATTTTTTATTTTTACTGGCACTATCATTTTTTTAAGTCCTGAAGATGATTGACAAGACATTTTTATCATGAGAAGAAAAATAAAAAAAAAAAATTAAAAATAAAGCCATTGCAACTCAAGAACCTGACGGCATGAGCGAGTTCCAAGAGTAGCGTTTTAACTAGGGAGATGATGGCTTCGGAGTCTGCTCCCTGTGTGCCCGTCCGTCTGTCCGTCCGTCTCCACGGTCCACATGCAGTGCAAGCGTTTGATGCCCCACCCCCAGCTTTCTTTGTTCTTTGTTTTTCTTCTCCCTGCCTGCTGTGTGCAAGAGGACTTCCGAAGTTCTAACCCGAGAGATTTTCCTTTAGACTATGTCATTCTGCAACAGGATCTCACAGGATAACTGGTGCTAGCTGGAGAAACCACCCATCAGTAGCCCCGCTGAGGGTGTCACGTGGATTTGGGGGAGGGGGTTAGTTTGAAGTCTGGTCTTCAGTAGGGGCTGAGCACCCCAGCCCAGCCCTCCCGGGTGCTGCTTTGCTTTTTCTGCTCTGGTGGCCCTGGTACATGGGAAGGGATTCTGCCTTCTCTGGCCCTCCCGCCTGCTGCTTAAGGAAGCAGTAGTTTGCAGAGCGAGGGGTTGTTCGAGTGCTAAATGGTAAGGACAGACATAGCAGAGCTTTGTGGCTCCGTAGCTAATGGCAGTGGATGTGTGAGCGTGGTTGACAGTAGCTGAAAACCCAGTGTCACAGAGCGAGGAGACGTGGCTGCCTCAGATGTCAAAGCAAGGCCAAGCTGGTGGAAAACTGATGTATCCCTGATGTGCCTCAACCAGTCTCTTTCCTTTTGTTACTCAAGTGTGTTTTCTGGACTTGGAAGCATTTTTATGAATTGAAATGGTCTAATAAATGGTGCTATGGTGTTTCAATGTGACTGTCCCTGATCTCGTCTCCCTGAGGTGCTATCAACGTTTGAAACCACAACCAACCAAAAAAACGAGGTGGGCTCCGTCTCTCGGCTTTTCTTTCCTCTTTTGGTGCTGTCTTTGTAGACCTCTGTTTACCGCGCTGTGTCTGCTCTGAGCAGTGTCCTGGGTCTGGTGTTTTGTTGTTCCCCTTGGTGTTCAAAGCTAGGCTCACGGAGGAGGCAGCTTGTTCCGTGCAAGGACAGCAGTGGCCCTCCTGTCTGGGCGGGCACTGTGGGTTTGTCTATCTTCTTAGGCCAGATTAGAAAGGGGATGGTGGCTTTGAGAAGGAGAGGCAGGACCCCTGCCACTTCTTGTACATCAGGTATTCTCTTGTGTCCCAGGGTGCTAACCCTCGAGGGGGACAGGCTGTGGTCCAGGGGCAGCACCTTTACCTGGCCCCCGCAGGGATGGGATGGGCAAGACTGGGTTCTTGCTGCTCATTGGTAGCTCCTGGTGCTCAGACTAAAGGCAGGTGCTTTTTTTTGTCCCTCATTGCCACCAAGGCCGCTTTTAGTTGGTGCTAAACCTCTCCCCGTGTCCACATAAGCTGACGTAAAGTTTAAGAACTCGACAGGAAGCTCCATTTTTACATCATCCACTGTCACAATTTTTTTTTTTAAAATACCTCAAAAACAGGACATTGTGACAACTTAGATTCCATGAGGGTATGATAACTCACAGGCTGTCGGTGGGCTGACTTCCTTGACCGAGACACATCTGGGGTCGCTCTCTCTGTCCATTCCTGAGCAGTAAAATGGCA